>NC_138757.1:4359828-4693185 GCF_965113315.1 Podarcis vaucheri | reverse complement strand
CCACTGGGCATCTGTTTTTGGGGTGGGGTGTGTGGGCGTTCCCTCTACATTTTTCCGCCCAAAATCCCACCACCACCACCAAGCATGGGTGGGACAGTTTTGGCTACATAAACAACAGCACACATGGAGAGCTGTTATTGTTGTGGGTATATAAGAACGATGATTTGCCAGGAATGTACAAAGTGCAAGAGAACACAGGTCCCCTGCCCCATGAAAGAGGGAGATAGAGGCTGGAGTAAAAATGGGGGTGGGGGAAGAGAATCTGCAAGTACTCCATTGCACATATTTAGACTTTGGGTTGCAGTTCTCTGCACACTTACTTGGGAGGAAGCCCTATGGGATGCTAAGGGACATCACTTGTGAGTCAGCCTGCGTTGGATTGCCTGACTAGTTAGACCTTGGTCATTATTGCTTATCCTTCTGTGTACATCCAGCACCCAGATATAACTATATTTATTGTAATTTAGTCAACAACTCAGTCCATTAACTGCTTTAAAGCCTTAACAGCTGATTGCTCAAAAGTATTTCTGATGGAGAAAAGAGACAGATAGAATTAAAGAAGAACTGGTTGAGGTCAGTAAAGTACAATAACAGATCTGGGACAACATGGCTCTGATGAAAATGAGGCAGAAACAGAAAAAAACAGCGTATATAATGCTGATCCCCAAACAAGACACAGATCATCAGAGTGTTAAAAACGTCAGACCGATATCATTGTTAAACAATGATTATAAACTTTTTGCGGATATCATGGCCAACAGATTGAAGACAATACTAAATTATTTAATTCATAAAGACCAAGGAGGTTTCCTACCAGGCAGGCAATTAAAAGATGTGAGACATATTATCAATATATTGGAATACCTGGAGGTAAGAAATGATAAGCCAGACTTCCGTGTTGGCTGCCCGTTCTGCTGGAAGGGTGAGCTCTTTCGCTTGAAAGAGCACCGGTGTTTTGAAGGTTGGGGAAACCACTAGAGCGACGCAGTACCCCTTAAAAACCTCGGATTGAGCATTCCAAGGACTTGGTGTTCCTGCGGGTGCCTGGAACGACTTCCTCACCCCCCGGTAAGCTCTTGATAAGGGCTCCGAGAGCGGGTGGGGTTGAAGACGCAGGCACTTGGGAATAGACTCGCTTCCTTCATCGCATGAAGCTCCGAGTCCGGCTATCGTGAGCAGCCAATTTCTCCAAGCAACTTTGATTGGAAAAGAGTAAGTAATAAATTAAAAATTTGGACATTCATTTGGAAAGGACAGGGGCTTAAAAAAACAACAGAGGTCAGTCCCTTCCTCTGATTAAGAGACAAAACAGCTACATTAGCCAAAGCCGCGATCTAAAATTTACAACATTCTAAAGACTTTCAAGTTAACCTTTGTATTCCTTCTTCTAGGAGGGGGGAGATACTTTTCAGACTTTTTTAATCCTTGCAGACAGTTTGGATTTATGAGGTATTTTCTTTGTGGAAGCAGACTACTCAGTCGGGAAGACTAGACTCCATTGTGACGTAAAGAAAAGGACACTTTCAACTTTCGTTTTCCTATGGGGGGGGGGAGTAACTGCAGCTGCCCGAACTCAAAGGTTTTTCTTTTCCCTTTCTCTTTTAAACAATACCCCTACCCCCAGATATAAATTGTAAATTGTGACTGTGTTATTAACTTCTGGGGAATTAAGAAAGGATTACAAGTTAGAGAGACTGTTGACTTGTATATTAAGACTGGTGGAGAGGCTTGAGAAGAGAAACTGTCTGTCTCCTTATCTCCCCTTTGTGTTTGAGACTGACCTTGAACAAAAGAATTGCAAGTTATGGATTGGGGAGAGAAAGGAGAGAGGACAGAGAAAACAAAAACCAAAGCAAGGAGGGATTCTAAGTCACCATCTTTTGAGGACTCTGTGTTGCAATTGCTTCAGGAAATTAAAACAGAAGTAAGAGGAAATCAAAAGTCTATACAGGAATTAAAAAGTGACTTTGCAATACTTCCTGGTTGGTCACGTGGTATGCCAGTCATGGAGTCTTTCGGCTGAAAGAATTCCAGCACTTTGAAGAAGGGAGAGACTGTGAGAGCGACACAGTTCCCAATTAAAACCTCAGATCGGGCGTTCTGAGGATTTGGTTTATCCAGCAAGCCTTATCTGCGACTCCCCCAGTCCCCGGTAAGCTCGTAAGGGCACCGAGAGTGAGTGGGGTGAGACGCGGCTCAGCGGAAAGACTCTCTTCCCTGCAAAAGAGGGGAGTGGTTGTGGCCGGGAGCCGGACTCCGCCTCAAGCAGGGGGCATTTGCCCCCTGCCTCCCACTCACCTGGCTGGCGCCCACGCCCTCGGCCAGGCACCCAACCAGGTGCCTTCAAGGGGGGGCGTGTACAGCAGCCTAAATTGCTGTGGCACCAGCCTCCAGCCGTCACTTTTCGTTGTCCCGTCACGAGCAGTGGCGTAGCGTGGGGGGTGCAAGGGGGGCCAACCGCACCGGGCGCAACATCTGAGGGGGCGCGCTCGCCGCCTCCGGGGTCTCCGAAGAGCCTCGGGCGCAGGCTGTAGCACCAAGAAGCCGAAGCTGAAGAGCCCGCTGAGCGCCGCGCCCAGGCAGAGCGCGCCGGGAGGCACCACCACCAGGGCCCGGCGGCAGCCGCAGCACCTCGCCACCATTCCGCCGCCAGACTTGCTCACACAGGCACGGCCGCCCGCCGCCGACGCCTCTGGCGGCGGACACGTGGAGAGAAACAGCGGCAGCCGAGCGGGAGACTCTCCCTTTCTCACTGCAACGCTCCGGGGAGGGGGCGAGGGAGAGAGTCAGGCGGAAACGCGCGCGCGCGCCCCAAGCCACATCTTCGTGGGGGTTGGGGGGCGAAGCCGCCGGGTATTTGCGCCCCAAATTGGGGCGACCGCAAAAAGCCACCCTGCCAGCAGCAAGCTTCAGGGTCAAATGCTCCCTTCGAGGAAGCTGCGATCCTCTTTCCAATTAAGTCCCCCACCCCCACTCCACCCCAGCTCAGTGGGAGGTGGATTTCCCGGGTCTCTTGTCCCTTAGAGGGCGCCTCTCATCATCCCGCCATTCTGAGAGCAGGGAGGGCGCCTCTCAGGAGACTTTCCCCCGCATTTGCTTTCCCGCTCAGGAAAGCGCGCGTGGCCCCGGCTGGATCTGCAACTCTTCTGGTGAGCGAGGTTTAAACCAGAGGCAGACGCTCCTTCTTGGACGGATGCCTGGAAGAAAAAGACCCCGCGGTCTCTTCCTTTCCTTCCCCTGCAGAGACCAGCCACGTCCCTCAGCCGAGGCCGCCTTGCTTCTCAAAAGAGCCGGTCTACTACAGTTTGTGGCTGCATGGGAGAGCGCTGCTTTCCTTGCAAAAGGCCCCCAGGTTGAGTCGCCGGCACCTCCAGCTATGAGAGGATGGGAGCAATGGCATAGTGTGGGGGGTGCAGGGGGGTTCGGCCGCACCTGGCGCAACATCTGGGGGTTAGGGGGCGCAAATCCATGGGTTAGGGGGCGCAAATTATTTGCCTTGCCCCGGGTGCTGACAACCCACGCTACGCCACTGGTCACGAGTCAACAGGTCTAACCTCCTTGCTGTCTGCCGAAGCCAGGGAAGTATTTCGCAAGGCTTAGAGTGGGAGTTTGGATCTTTGCTTGGATGTAAATTGCTTCAGTTTACTTTTCGTTGGGCTAACTTCCCTATTTCCCCCCACTTCTGGTGTTCGGTTTAATTTCAGGGTTGTTAAGCAGGGGGTTTGATGGGAAGTTTTCTTTCTGTACATAGAAATTTTCTATTTCCAAATCTGCTAGTCTGCTGTCTCCCCCCACTCCTAGTGCCTGGTTACACACACACACACACACACACACACACACACACACACACACACACACACAGAGAGACACACACAAACAAAGTATCCTTTTCTGGCTAGCCCTGCTCATTTCGCGCACGAGTGCAAGCAGTCCGAATTTGATTTCGCTACTGTGTGTGCTGGGGGAGTGTGTGTCTATTTGTGATCCCCTGCGCCCCGCTGCAGCAGAGTTACTAATATTACCGCAAAACCGGCTTAACCCCTTCTTTTACTACCTTACCCTCCGTTTGCCTTAGCCCACATGGCCGCTACCGTTTATCCGCCAGCTACTTTTAAGCCTCCCGCCAAACAGCTGACGGGAGCAATTTAAACAGCTGTTTGGGCAGTAATTATCCAGAATTGCTGTAGACAGCGGGACATTTGTTGGGGCTCCCCAGGGGGTTCCCCCCCCCATCTGCAGCCTACAGCGAGTGTGGCTCACATTGCTTGGGTTCGCCGTTGCTTTCTTGCGACGAAAAACCACTGTTAAATTACAGTTCTTCAACCCACCCACTCCCGTATTCGCTCCTCCTGCGTCCGTGATTTAAAAACAAAAACAAAACGGGTCTGCATAAAAGGCGGATCTACACGGATCCTCATGGATCCTCCACTTTTTTAAAAATAATTCCAACAAATGCAGTGTCAAATCACACCTAGAAGGCACGCCTACAATCTGGACTATAAAAAACGTGGATCCAACACTTTGCCGCGCTGCAGCACCATAAAAACATGGATCCGAGGCACAGATCCTCATGAATTCATATGATTTTTATATTGAAACAAAATAAAAACATCATGATACTGTAGACCACATCTTAGACTGTAGGCAGAACCAAAAAAATCACGCATCCACGATTTCGTGGTGCCGCAGTGGCGCAAAAACATAGTTAAAAAACACGGATCCTCATGAATCCTCATGATTTTTGAACTAGATCAGCCCAAACTCACTTTCAAATTACACATCATGTCCAGGGGCACGACATCCACCACAGAAATCACGGATCCATGGCTTCCTGGCCACACCATGGCCCAAAAACGTGGTTTTCAAGAACGGATCCTCATGGATCCTCACACTTTTTGCATTGGGCCAACCCAAACTCACCGTCAAATCACACATCATAGCCAGGGGCACAGCCTACACCACAAAAAACTCGGATCCACGCCTGCCTGGCCACGCCCTGGCCCAAAAACGTGGTTCCGAAGCACGGATCCTCATGAATCCTCATGATTTTTGCACTAGATCAGCCCAAAGTCACTGTCAAATCACACATCATTCCCAGGGGCACAGCATGCAACACAAAAATCTCAGATCCACGGCTTCCTGGCCACTCCATGGCCCAAAAACGTGGTTCCGAAGCACGGATCCTCATGGATCTTCACGCTTTTTGCATTGGGCCACCCCAAACTCACAGTCAAATCACACATCATAGCCAGGAGCACAGCCTGCACCACAAAAATCACAGACCCACAACTTCCTGGCAACACCATGAACCAAAAACGTGGTTTTGAAGGACGGATCCTCATGGATCCTAACACTTTTTGCATTGGGCCACCCTAAACTCACCATCATATCACACATCATGTCCAGGGGCACAGCCTGCACCACAAAAGACTAGGATCCACGGTTATCTGGCAACGCCATGGACCAAAAACTTGGTTTTGAAGGTCGGATCCTCACGGATCCTAACGCTTTTTTCATTGGGCCAACCAAAACTCAATGGCAAATCACATATCATAGCCATGGGCACAGCCTACACAACAAAAAAATCGGATCCACGGTTATATGGCAACACCATGGACTAAAAACGTGGTTTTGAAGCATGGATCCTCATGGATCCTCATTATTTTTGCACTAGATCAGCCCAAAGTCACCATTAGATCAAACATCATGGCCAGGGGCACAGCATCCACCACAAAAATCACGGATCCACGGCTACCTGACCACTCCGTGGCCCAAAAAGGTGGTTTTGAAGCACGGGTCCTCATGGATCCTCAAGCTTTTTGTATTGGGCCAACCCAAACTCACTGTCAAATCACATATCATGGCCAGGAGCACAGCATCCACCACAAAAATCATGGATCCACGGCTTCCTGGCAAATCCATGGCCCAAAAACGTGGTTTTCAAGAACGGATCCTCATGGATCCTCACACTTTTTGCATTGGGCCAACCCAAACTCACCGTCAAATCACATATCATGGCCAGGGGCACAGCATCCACCACAAAAATCACGGATCCACGACTTCCTGGCAAATCCATGGCCCGAAAACGTGGTTTTGAAGCACGGATCCTCATGGATCCTCATGATTTTTGCACAAGACCAGCCCAAAGTCACCGTCAGATCTAACATCATGGCCATGGGCACAGCATCCAGCACAAAAATCACAGATCCATGGCTTCCTGGCCATACCATGGCCGAAAAACGTGGTTCCGAACCACGGATCCTCATGGATCTTCACGCTTTTTGCATTGGGCCACCCCAAACTCACTGTCAAATCACACATCATAGCCAGGAGCACAGCCTGCACCACAAAAAACTCGGATCCACAACTTCCTGGAAAATCCATGGCCCAAAAACGTGGTTCCGAAGCACGTGGTTCCCAAAAACGTGGTTCCTCTTGGATCCTCACGCTTTTTGCACTAGATCAGCCCAAACTCACCGTCAAATCACACATCATTCCCAGGGGCACAGCCTGCACCACAAAAAACTCGGATCCACAGCTTCCTGGCCACTCCAAGGCCCAAAAATGTGGTTTTGAAGCAAGGATCCTCATGGATCCTCACGGTTTTTGCATTGGGCCATCCCAAACTCACAGTCAAATCACACATCATGTCCAGGGGCAGAGCCTGCACTACAAAAAACTCGGATCCACTGCTTCCTGGCAATGCCATGGCCCAAAAACGTGGTTTTGAAACACGGATCCTCATGGATCCTCACGGTTTTTGCATTGGGCCATGCCAAACTCACAGTCAAATCACACATCATGTCCAGGGGCAGAGCCTGCACCACAGAAAACTCGGATCCACGGATTCCTGGCCACTCCATGGCCCAAAAACGTGGTTTTGAAGCACGGATCCTCATGGATCCTCACGCTTTTTGCATTGGGCCAACCCAAACTCACCGTCAAATCACACATCATGTCCAGGGGCACAACCTGCACCACAAAAAAATCGGATCCACTGCTACCTGGCAATGCCATGGCCCAAAAACGTGGTTCCGAAGCACGGATCCTCTTGGATCCTCACGCTTTTTGCACTAGATCAGCCCAAACTCACCGTCAAATCACACATCATTCCCAGGGGCACAGCCTGCACCACAAAAAACTCGGATCCACAGTTATCTGGCCTCTCCATGGCCCAAAAACTTGGTTTTGAAGCACGGATCCTCATGGATCCTCACACTTTTTGCATTGGGCCACCCCAAACTCACCGTCAAATCACACATCATGTCCAGGGGCACAGCCTGCACCACAAAAATCTCGGATCCAGGGCTTCCTGGCCACTCCAAGGCCCCAAAACGTGGTTCCGAAGCACGGATCCTCATGGATCCTCACGCTTTTTGCATTGGGCCAACCCAAACTCACTGTCAAATTACACATCATGTCCAGGGGCACAGCCTACACCACAAAAATCTCGGATCCACAACTTCCTGGCCACTCCAAGGCCCCAAAACGTGGATCCGAAGCACGGATCCTCATGGATCCTCACGCTTTTTGCATTGGGCCAACCCAAACTCACTGTCAAATCACACGTCATAGCCAGGAGCAGAGCCTGCACCATAAAAATTATGGATCCACGGCTTCCTGGCAACGCCATGGCCCAAAAACGTAGTTTTGAAGCACAGATCCTAAAGGATCCTCACTCTTTTCGCATTGGGGCTCCCCAAACTCACCATCAAATCACACATCATAGCCACGGGCACAACTCACAAATCATGAGTTGCACTACAAAAATCACAAAAATCCCCTTACCTGCACTGTTAATGTCACCACTGCAATATTATTATTAGAGCCGATAGGAGAATATATGACTACCGTATTTTTCGCTCTATAGGACACACTTTTTACCCTCCAAAAATTAAGGGGAAATGTGTGTGCGTCCTGTGGAGCGAATGCAGGCTCCTTGGCTTCAGCGATAGCAACACGAAGCCTCTGAAGCGCAGAGGGAGCGCTCCCTCCATGCTCCGGAGGCTTCACGTTGCTTTCGCTGAAGCCTGGAGAGCGAGAGGGGTCGGTGCGCACCGACCCCTCTCGCTGTCCAGGCTTCAGGGATAGCCGCCTGAAGCCTTTGGAGCACAGCACAAGTTCCTGCTGATCTCCGAAGGCTTGTGGTAAGCCGCCTGAAGCCTGGAGAACGAGAGGGGTCGGTGCACACCGATCCCTCTTGCTCTCCAGGCTTTGCTTCGCTGGAGAGGCACTGCACAATGTTTCCTCTCTGCGCAGCGCCCCTTCAGTGAAGCTGGAGGAGAATCCAATAATGAAGTTATGTTCTTGGGGGACAGGGGGTGGGCTGGTGTGAAGGACTCCCTGGTCCAGAATGGGGTAACTGTGCCCCTGAAGGACCAGGTGCACAGCCTGGGAGTCATTTTGGACTCACAGCTGTCCATGGACGCACAGGTCAATTCTGTATCCAGGGCAGCTGTCTACCAGCTCCATCATCTGGTACGCAGGCTGAGACCCTACCTGCCGGAGACTGCCTCACTAGAGTGGTGCATGCTCTTGTTATCTTCCGCTTGGACTACTGCAATGTGCTCTACTTGGGGCTACCTTTGAAGGTGACCCAGAAACTACAACTAATCCAGAACGCAGCAGCTAGTCTGGTGACTGGGAGTGGCCACCAAGACCATATAACATATGTCCTGAAAGACTTACATTGGCTCCCAGTACATTTCTGAGCACAATTCAAAGTGTTGGTGCTGACCTTTAAAGCCCTAAACGGCCTCGATGCAGTATACCTGAAGGAGCATAATAGATGCCTTTCTTGCCTCCAGGGTGATCATGGCCAAAGAGCTAGGTCACAATGGAACAATTTTCCCACTTACCGTACTTGCCACTTCATGCAGATATGTCAAAGATTGCCAGTGCAAGTTCTGAAGAACTATTTGAGATTTGGAATGCTAAAGAAAGGTGTTTTGATTATTCCAGTAAATGACAGAGAAGTCCACTGGAAACTGATAGTAATCATTTTTAAAAGGAAGACCATGCTCTATCTAGATTCCAAACATGGATTGAACCACTCTGTGATTGATGCAATAACATCCTTCTTAGCATGTTTGTATAAGATGGATTCAAAATATCCCTATAGTTTTGCGGCTGATCATTTTTTGCACCAACTGATATACCCAGGCAAGGTACCATAATTCCAGTGACTACGGTCCTTTCACATGTACCATTGCCCATCTGATTGCTTCTGCTGCCCAATTACAGTTCATACAAAAGGATATGGCTGCCATTAGACCCTGGATTGCAAAAGAAATAATACAGTACTGTGGGAAAACCTATTTTGAAGGACAAGACAAATATTTTCAAGTGGAAATTGATGCTGTTCCTCCCAAGAAGAGACAAATCTTGAACGAGAGTTACATTACTGTGTCTCGATCATGCCCAGAGGGATGGAAGGATACACTAACCTGTTGCTCAGATATCCTTGTTTGAAGGCTGCTGGTCACTATGTTTCTTGAAGGAAGGGTGCAGGAGGCCCAGTGGTGACCTAACTATGGCTTACTGTGAAGGAAACTGCAAGGACTGGTACCACTGCTTTCGCATAGGCATTGATTCAAAAGAACTTCCAGAGGTTTTTGTGTGTCCAGACTGTCAAACCACTGTGGCCAAATAGATTTTGAAACTGCGAACTGTCATATTCCACAGGTTGGTATAATACAGCAAAATCCAAACATATAGTTTTCATCATCATGGCAGGGATGGTCCTTTTCCATAGAATTCTTATTTATGGAGTTAGTTTTTATATCCTGCTTTTCTCTACTTGAAGGAGTCTCAAAGTGGCTAAAAATCTCCTTTCCCTTCCACCCCCACAACAGACACCTTGTGAGGTAGGTGGGGCTGAGAGAGTTCAGAGAGAAGTGTGACTGGCCCAAGGTCACCCAGCAGCTGCAGGTGGAGGAGCGGGGAAGCGAACCCAGCTCACCAGATTAGAGTCCACCGCTCTTAACTACTACACCACAGAAACGTATCTCTTAAAACTCTGGAGCAAGCTGTTCAGTTCAGCCTCATAGTGATACTGATTTGTGGAGGGAAGGTTGGTGATGAGCAAGATCTGTTCCCATTTCCCAACACAGAGACCACAGAGCAGTTTCTTTTGGGGGCTGAACCTGCAGAGTGTTTCTGTTCAGAATTTCCGTGGCAGAAATTGGCTAAGTGCCTTTATAAACATTCAGCTTCTCAAATCGAACCCCATCATGAAACTTTCAGGTGTAGCTGTTGGAGGTGGAGGGCAGAGAAGGTGCTAGTCCTTACCTCCCTCCTCCCAGCCTATCATTGCCCAATGGGCTGAATTTCAGGGCTTTTGCATGTAAAGGGCAAGCTTGTTCTTTACTTGTTTAGACTCTTTAAACTTGGAAACAGATATTTGACTCCATGACCAAAATGACCAAAAGGGTCATGTGATGGGATGATGAGCTGCTTGTGCGTAAAATCGTAGTCCCTCAGAGTTTGTTCAAGTCCACAAACCTCTGTCTGTGACGGAGCCCCTCAGACATGGCTGCTCTAGTCACTTGCAGATTCCGACAGTGGTTGCTTTCGGAATCGCTTCCAGCATAAAAGCTCCTTAACGGAAACACGTCTTCTGGACTCGCGGCGTGACAGTTTCCGGCGAGGAGTGGGTCTCCCTATGGGAGGTTCAGAAACCTCCCCACTGTTCTCGCTGGACGTGTCCCTGAGCCCTCCCTCTTGCTCGCTTTCCCTCATAGACCCACCTCTCCCCCTGCTGGTTCCTGCTTCAGCTGCTGAGTTTCTCCCAGCCTCCGTGAGCCCTTCCACCACCTGTTCCTCCGATGGCAGTTCCCTGACAGGTCAGCTTCTAGAGGACTGGAAAGATCATACTTGTACTTCCCCTACCCTCAGCCCTAACTCCGTTGAGTATTTTTTGTTATGAGACTGAGTGTTTGGGGCTGATGCTGTAGCATTCTTGTCTGGGGGCTTGATGGAAAAACAGAAAAGTGACCCTCACCTAACTCTCCAGTGCCCTTCAACAAGAATGCTGTAGGAAATATTGCTAAGCCCAAAGGGAGGCAAGAATTTGCTTCAGCTCACCTTGTTAATGGCAGAGCAAAAGCTATGTGTGTGTCATTCTCAATCAGTCTACTTTCAGGACTGATTTTAGAACCCACTTATATCAGGCCACATGGTCACTGGAGGTGGCCCCATCATGCAAACATGACTATCCACACAGGGACCATCTATTTCCCCCCCCCCCCCCTGATACTGGATTTTAGGTTACAGTTACATCTTTTAAAACAGCTGTCAGTATATCACACTGTATTCCACTTGCCTTCCAAAGGAACACGTGGCTCTCCCCATATAGCGGGTTAGGTTGAGACTGCTGATCCAAAGTAATCAGTAATTTTTACAGTAATTACAATCCTGCTTTCCCTTGTACCAGCTTACCTTGACTTCAGTAAGGCCTTTGAAAAGGTCCCCCATGATATTATTGCAAAACAACTAGTAAAATGTGGGCTAGACAAAGCTACTGTTAGGTGGATTTGTAATTGGTTGATGGGCTGAACCCAAAGAGTGCTCATCAGTGGCTCACCTTCATCCTGGAAAAAGATGACTACTGGGGTTCCACAAGGTTCTGTCCTGGGCCTGGTGCTATTCAATATTTTTATAAATGATTTGGATGATGGAATAGAGGGTGTGCTAATCAAATTTGCAAATGACTGCAAACTGGGAGGGGTTGCTAATACACCAGAGGACAGGGTCAGAATTCAAAATGACCTGAATAGCCTAGAGAGCTGGGCCAAAACCAACAATATGGAGTTCAATAGGGAGAAATGTAAGGTACTGCACCTGGATAGAAAAAATGAAACGCACAGGTGGGGGACACTTGGCTTGACAACAGTACCTGTGAAAGGGATCTGGGAGTCTTAGTCGACCACAAGCTGAATATGAGTCAACAGTGTGATGTGGCAGCTAAGAATGCCAATGCAATTCTGGGCTGCATCAATAGGAGTATAGTGTCTAGATCAAGTGAAGGAATGCTACCACACTATTCTGGTTGGTTGGTCAGACCACACCTGAAATACTGTGTCCAGTTGAAGAAGGATATTGTCAAGTTGGAGCATGTCCAGAGGAGGGTGACCAAAATGTAAAAGGTCTGGAATTCAAGCCCTATGAGGAGAGACTTAGGGAGTTGGATTTGTTTAATCTAGAGAAGAGAAGATTAAGGAGTGACATGATAGCCATGTTTAAATATTTGAAGGGATGTCATGTTGAAGAGGGAGCAAGCTTGTTTTCTGCTGTTCTAGAGACTAGGATGCAGAATAATGGATTCAAACTATGGGAAAAGAGATTCCACCTGGGCGTGGTAATCCAGTCAGGGGAAAAGGGAGGCATATTATGTTTAGGGCACCGTTTCCAGCCCCTTCCCCTTTTCGGGGTGAGCATAGTGGATCCTAAAAAGGGCTGCTCAGTCATGGATACAGCTGCTGAGCTGCTCAACGGCCTCATTCCTTGAGTCAGAACCACTGACCGCCCATGTGTCGGTTCATGACTAGGGGCTTCACATTCCTGCCTCCGTAGCCATTTAGTGATGGCCATGGGGGGAGGGTTTGGGGGGGTTGGGTTTGGTTTTTGGAAGACGCCTGTGCGTGAATTTGTTTTATGTGTGTAGATTAGTGCATGCTGACCAACGCACAGTCTTCACAGTAGGGCTCTGTTCTGATGGCATGAGTAGTCACGACAAACTGGTGGATCCTATCTGCTGCAGCCTTCATCCGCCTTCAGAGCCGTTGTAACACACTGCTTGTTATCACCCGCCTGTTCTGCCGTTGAGGACTTCTTGGATCATTCTTTGTCTAACTCCTTCCCTGTTATGTACTAAGCTTGGATCCTAGAACAATAGGCAAGTAGGATCCTAGAATGCAAGAACTGATTGGCTTGCAGGAAAAGACCAACCAGGCTCCAGGAGGGAAGCAGAATCAGCTAGTCAGACGGGACTCATTGTGTAAATAATGTATATAAAAGCCTGAGGTTTGGGGGGAAATTCAATCACTGTTTTACAAGCTGCAATAAAGAGCATGAAATCACTACAGGACTCTGAGCATATTTAATTTTCTTTGACCTTACCACCTTGGGTGACCCTGCTGGGAGTACGAGATTCCCAACGGCTTCGCTCACAAGGGTCATAGGAATGTGCAAGCCCACTCACCATGACAAGTGAGAGAACTGAGATAGATTGCACTGAGCCCTGGTTCTCATTAGACAAAGCGTTCCACCAAAAAGGCTCTGGCTCTGGTTGAGGACAGCTGGATATGTTTTGGGCCAGGGACCACCAGTAGGTTGCTGTTAGATGAGCGTCATACTCGGGGGGTGTATTGGAAGATAATTCCCACAGATAAGAAAGGTCACAGACTGTTTAGGGCTTTAAAGATTAGCACCAAAACATTGAACCTGATTCGATACTCCGCCTGGAGCCAATCCAGCTGATGAACAACCAACTGAATGTGGGCTCTCCACGAAGTCCAAGTAAGAACTCATGCATCTGCATTTTAGACCATTTGGAGTTTCTGGAGCAGTCTCAAGGGTAGCCCTGCATATCTATCTCTCTCTCACTCACTCTCTCTCTCTATCACATTTATACCCTGCACTCCCCGGCTCAGGTGTACAGCAAGTTAAAGTAGTCTAGTCTGCAGGTGACAACTGCATGGATCACTATGGCTAGGTTGGAAAGGGACAGGTACAGTACCGATCTCCTAACCTGACATAGATTCAAAAATTCCAGTTTGGCTACATTTGTGACCAATGCCTCCATAGAGACAGAAGCATCCAGGATCACACCGGGACTCCTGATAGCGGCTACAGGTGACTATTGCGCCCCATGAAGAGCTGGGAGCTGGCAAACCAAACTGAAATTATTCTGGCCCAGCCATTGGACGCCCATCTTTAATGGATAGAGATTCAGCCGGCTCAGTTTCCTCCATCCCCGCACACCCACCTAAAAATTGGCCAATATATCCAGGGTAGCAACTGGCAGTAGATCCATGATGTTTGTGGTCAGATCTGTGGTTATGTACAAGATATTTGAATAAAGGGTGAATTTGGGGTTCCCGAATGCAAAAAGTGTGATGATCCATGAGGATCCGTGCTTCAAAACCACGTTTTTGAGCCATGGAGTGGCCAGGAAGCTGTGGATCCGTGTTTTTTGTGGTGCAGGCTGTGCCCATGGCCATGATGTGTGATTTGACGGTGAGTTTGGGTTGGCCAATGGAAAATGCATGAGGATCCATAAGGATCCATGCTTTGAAACCACGTTTTTGGGCCACAGTATGGCCAGGAACCCGTGGATCCGAGTTTTTTGTGGTGCAAGCTGTGTCCCATGGCATGAAGTGTGATTTGACAGTGATTTAGGGGTGGCCCAGTGCAATAAGTGTGAGGATCCACGAGGATCCGTGCTTCAAAACTACATTTTTGGGCTACGGTGTCGCCAGGAAGCCATGGATCCGTGATTTTTGTGGTGCAGGTTGTGCCCCTGGCCATGATGTGTGATTTGATGGTGAGTTTGGGCTGATCTAATGCAAAAAGCATGAGGATCCATGAGGATCCGTGCTTTAAAACCACGTTTTTGGTCCACGGTGTTGCCAGGCAGGTGTGGATCCGAGTTTTTTGTGGTGCAGGCTGTGCCCCTGGGAATGATGTGTGATTTGACGGTGAGTTTGGGCTGATCTAGTGCAAAAAGCGTGAGGATCCATGAGGATCCGTGCTTCGGAACCACGTTTTTGGGCCATGGGGTGGTCAGGAAGCCCTGGATCCGAGTTTTTTGTGGTGCAGGCTGTGCCCCTGGACATGATGTGTGATTTGACGGTGAGTTTGGGGTGGCCCAATACAAAAAGTGTGAGGATCCATGAGGATCCGTGCTTCGGAACCACGTTTTTTGGGCCATGGTTTCGCCAGGAAGTCGTGGATCTGTGATTTTTGTGGTGGATGCTGTGCCCCTGGACATGATGTTTGATCTGATGGTGACTTTGGGCTGATCTAGTGCAAAAATCATGAGGATTCATGAGGATCCGTGCTTCGGAACCACGTTTTTGGGCCAGGGCGTGGCCAGGCAGGTGTGGATCCGAGTTTTTTGTGGTGTAGGCTGTGCCCCTTACTATGATATGTGATTTGACGGTGAGTTTGGGTTGGCCCGATGCAGAAAGCGTGTGGATCCATGAAGATCCGTTCTTGAAAACCACGTTTTTGGGCCACGGTTTCGCCAGGAAGTCGTGGATCTGTGATTTTTGTGGTGGATGCTGTGCCCATGGCCATGATCTTTGATCTGATGGTGACTTTGGGCTGATCTAGTGGAAAAATCATGAGGATCCATGAGGATCCGTGTTTTTTAACCATGTTTTTGTGCCCCTGCGCCCCCACGAAACAGTGGATGCGTGATTTTTTTGATGCTTTCTACAGAGTAAAACATGGTCTACAATATCATGGTGGTTTTATTTAATTTGATTGAAAAAATCATATGAATTCACGAGGATCCGTGTAGATCCGCCTTTTACCTTTTTCCAAACAAAACAAAACAAAACGCTTGCTTCTTCCCCTTCGGTACTGAAGCTGTATTCAGCTCTTGCCTCATCTGTGGCTGAGGATAAGTGCGATTCAGAGTGTAGCGACTTTCCACCAGCCTCTCTTTTTTCTTTTTAAATGGTATTTTGTTGAAGGGCTTCGCCTAGCCAGGCTGCTTCTGCTCCTTGGAGCTTCTTTAACTAAGAAATCCTGTCACCCCCCTCCCACATTCCCCCCTTCCTCTCTTAATTTCTTTTTCTTTTTCTTTTTTCTTTCATTTCTTTCATTTTGTTTAAATCCCCCCCTTGTGCTCTGAGTTTCAATCCCCCCCTTGCTTTGAGTAAAAGGTCGGCATTTATTTCCTGTTTTCCATAGAAGTGCTGTTGTTGCTGCCGACCAGCAGGAAACTTAGTAGCTAACGAGCGATAGTTAAGGACATTGTTCTTCAGCCTTCCCATTTGTAAAGAGGCAGCGTTCCCTGCAGCTGCATTCTCAGGGTTACCCTTTGTCTCTGGTGGCATAAGTGATAGGCAGAGCATTTCGGTCTGCCTTTCAGTTATCTAGCTAAGGGGTATTGGGAAAGAAAGATTGAGCTTTGTCCTGTGTGTGTGCTGAACACTTCCCCGGCTCCTTACCACCCCCCTCTAGTTCGTTACTGAGAGCCACTGGGCTACTGCCTAGAACATATATCTAAGGCTTGTGGCACGTTTGAACAGACAGTCCTGAGTGGCTGTGTGTTTTGAATCAAACCTCCACACCCCCCCCCCCCGCTTCTTTTGTATCATACGGTTGCTAGCGTGCGTGATTCCCCATGTGTGTAGAGTGAGCGTGTTTCCTCTTCAATCCGCTCCCTCCTCTTACATTTTGAGTGCCAACTGGGGCACTAGTGTGCGTGATTCCCTATGCGTGTGTGGCTACTGTGTGGTAAAATTTGTGCCCTTACGCACAGCTGAAGACTGCGCTCTTTATAAGTCCCTGCTTGCCATTCTTTGTGCCTGTAGCGGCCTCTTTAAAAAGGCCCTGCCTTCCGTTTCTTCTGCTCTGCCGTTTCTTGGCTTGTAGCTGCTGCATTTTTGTTTCTGCTCCTCCTCCAATCGACTAATCAGCGTTAGTGTTCGGGAGAAAGCTTCAAGTCTCAACAAGTTTTTTGTTGTTATTGTTTCCAACTTGTTTCAATAATCCAGGGGCTTGCTTTGGGGGATAGAAGCATACAAGCAGATCTTTGTGAATCTCGCTAAAGCAGATAGCCCTAGGAGTTACGCCTGAGCCTTCTGCGGCCGGCAGATGACATCCCATATTGTTTTAAATAAGAATGCCCCCCCCCTTTTGAGTCGCGCTAAAGCATGAGCCTTTCCCTGCCGGTTTTGACTCAACATGTGGGCTGCGTTTAGTGAGTTATAACGGGCAGCTGGTCTAGTAGCTATCTCCTTGTTAGCCTGCCCTGTGCCTTACATTCAGCAGCTTTTTACCCGCTTTCTGTTTCTGGTGTTGAGCCTTATTTCCTGATTTATTCCCCCCTTTCCCCCCCCCCCCGACAGTCCCTGTCTTAAGCTCTGCTCTGCGCAATTCATAAGGATTCTCTTTTAAGTTTCCCCTTCGTGTAGTCCCTTACTTTTACATTTCGCTTGCGATCTAACCCGCCCCCCGCCCCCCAGCCTTCAGAAGAGTTTTATTTCCTTCTTTCAGTCTGACTCATTCTGCTGCCTGGCTTAAGAAATCCCTTCACAATTGTCCCGGCTTCCAGGCAGGATACATTGTCGCTTAAAGACAGGCAGTTCGTGGTACATTGTTAATTCAGGTACCTGGCGGATGGCCAATCAAGGATACATTGTCTTTGGCGGCATTTTCCTTCTGCTGGGCCTCCAGCATAACCTTTTGTTTTTCAAAGTGTTAGTTAAAGGACATTTCCCAGAGAGCGATTTTCTTTGATTCCATTTGATTGCAGTGTGGGGGCTGCCTATTGTTCCATCCCTATATGCTTGTGAGTTATTTAGCTGTGTCTATCTGCCTGACCCTTTGCTTGGTGGCAAATAAATGAATTTATAGGCAAATACAAACCAAACAGTCAAGTGAAGAATAATTATTTCATATCATCATTAGTTATGGTAGACAATTGATAGCATCATCAATTAATTCTACTTACAGCGGTAATTAATTGAACAAATAATACTGGAATTGATTGTAATAAATAACAATAATAATAAATAATAGAATAATAACAACAATAAATAAATAAATAAATAACAATGAATAGATAAATAATAGAATAAAAATACTACTAATAATAAATAAAATATGTGGATTAAAACAGTGTTTCCCAACCACTGTTCCGCGGCACACTAGTGTGCCGCGAGATGTTGCCTGGTGTGCCACGGGAAAAATTAAAAAATTTGAAAGATTTTTTTTAAAGTCAAATTTTTGATTGGGGCGCCGTCACTAGATGACCCCTGGGGTTCCCTCCCTCCCGCTCTGCGCCTCCCTCCTCCTCCTCCTCCTCCTCCTCCTCCGGGGAGGCCCTTCCTGGCTCTCGGCCAAGGCTTGGCGGCTGCCACTCACTCACTCGCTCGCCCACCCGTCCCTCCATCCCTGCACCCGGCCTCTCCCCCTCCGTCCCCGGCGCGGGGCCTGCCAGGATCCATAGTCCCCTCGCCCTTGGGCTCCGCGCCTGCGCGGGGTGCGCAAACTACATTTCCCAGCGTGGCCTGGCGGGCCGGGCGTTTTGTTTGAAGCGCTCTTCTCCCGGCCATGGAATGAGCGCAGCGGCGGCGGCCGGGCGGGCAGGGGCTCTTCCGCGCAGACCCCGCGCAGCCTGCCTGCGCCCCTGCGGAGATCGGGCGGCAGGATGGAGCCCGGGGATCCCCGCGGAGGCGGAGGGGCGGAGGCTGCCCCCCAGGTAGGGCTGCGTCGGGGGGTTTTATTTTTGCAATGCTGCATCCGCGCCGGAGGGGACGCATCGGACCGCGGGGAGACCCCTTGGCGGGCGTGCAAGGCAATGCATGCGTGCAGGCGTCGCATGGAGTGCAGTGCAATGCAATGGCAACGCGGCGCCCTGCATGCATGCATGCAACTTCCAGCGGCGCTCCGAACTTGGCAGGTGAGGGGGGTCCCCAGTGGGCGGCAGAGAGAGCTGGGAGGGCGAAGGGGAGCCGGGGGGGAGCAGCGCTGCTCCCCGAGCTGAGCCCGGGGGGGAACTTCGGCGTCGTTGCGCCGGGTGTTGGAAGCGGAGGCTGGCGGGGGCCCCTCACCTGCAAAACCTGGTCGCTTCTCATATATTTCGTGCATTGCATTCATCGCCCGCTTTCTCCTCCAAGGAGCTCCCGGGGGCGCGCGTGGTTCTCCCCGTGCTATCCTCGCAACAACAGCCCTGCGAGGTGGGTCAGGCGAGTGGCCCAAGGGAGCACCCAGGGATTGTCCTGGCCAGGTGGGGTGATTTGAACCCTGCTCTCTGCCTGGTCTTGTCCTCATTTAGCCCCCACATGTGCATGACTGTGCATGACTGAGGTTTTCCCCCTCGTCTTGGCTATGTGTGAGTCTGTGCTGTTAATTAATGGGGTTCTGCCTTCGGAGAAGATGAGCCAGCCCTCAAGGAGGTGATTATGTAATTTGCTAGCAATTCATGTCCCTCCCGGCGTGACGCTGCGCGCTGACGTCACAGGGCTGTAATGGTGGTGTGCCTCGAGATTTTTTTCATGAAACAAGTGTGCCTTTGCCCAAAAAAGGTTGGGAAACACTGGATTAAAAATATATATAAAAAATAAATTATAATAATAAATAAATAATGATAAATATACATTAATAATAATAATAAAAGAGGATAAGTGGAATGACATCACATACCAAGATTAAATTGATTAATTAAGTAAACAAATCTATAGATAAATATATAAAGAAATAAAATAAAAAATTAAATTAAATTCATTAATAATAAATAATTTACATATATTTCGGAACCCTCAGTTGGTTAGAGCGTGGTGACAATAACGCCAAGGTTGCAGGTTTGATCCCTGTATGGAACAATTACATATTCCTGCTTTGCAAGGGGTATGACTAAATGACCCTCGGGGTCCCACACAATTCTAGAGAGCCTGGATAGCTCAACTGGTTAGAGCATGGTGCTGATAATGCCAAGGTTGCTGGTTTGATCCCTGTACGGGACCCCGGTATATTACTGCATTGCAGGGGATTGAATGAGATATTATAATATGAAGTAGGAAGCATCTTATATATATATATATATATATATATATATATATATATATATATATATATATATATATATTTGCTTTCGTAGATTTTCACGGGTACAGGAATGCAGGTTTTGGTGTCTTCGGGTGTCTTCCCGTGTAAGAGTCGGGGTGTCTGTGCGACGTTTCGACGAGGTCTCACTCGTCATCTTCAGGCTGGTGCTTTCGGCTTCTTGTTACTGGAACAGAGCAGAGTCTGGTGTTTGAGTTCCTATAAATACTGTTGAGGGGTGTGGTGTATAGCCTCCAACGTTCTGGGCAGAGAGGAAGTTCCTAGATTAGTGTGCCTTTTCTTCTTTTGTTCCTTAATTACTTGAGGGATATCTTGGGTGATTTCATGAGTGATATTCTGAATATCACTGGGTGGGTCATTAAGTGTAGATTAGTTGCTAAAGCTTTCGTGTCTTGACCTCTTGAGGTTGTGAAGAGTTTTTCTGAGAAGATGGCTGTGCTGCATTTAGTTGTGCTCTGGCTTGGCTTCGTGTATAGGGGCGAGCTATGGTTTATATATATATATATTTGCTTTCGTAGATTTTCATGGGTACAGGAATGCAGGTTTTGGTGTCTTCGGGTGTCTTCCCGTGTAAGAGTCGGGGTGTCTGTGCGACGTTTCGACGAGGTCTCACTCGTCATCTTCAGGCTGGTGCTTTCGGCTTCTTGTTACTGGAACAGAGCAGAGTCTGGTGTTTGAGTTCCTATAAATACTGTGGGGGGTGTGGTGTATAGCCTCCAACGTTCTGGGCAGAGAGGAAGTTCCTAGATTAGTGTGCCTTTTCTTCTTTTGTTCCTTAATTACTTGAGGGATATCTTGGGTGATTTCATGAGTGATATTCTGAATATCACTGGGTGGGTCATTAAGTGTAGATTAGTTGCTAAAGCTTTCGTGTCTTGACCTCTTGAGCTTGTGAAGAGTTTTTCTGAGAAGATGGCTGTGCTGCATTTAGTTGTGCTCTGGCTTGGCTTCGTGTATAGGGGCGAGCTATGGTTTTGTGCCTTGTGCCAGCCAGATCTGTGTAGGGATTGCAGGGGGGTGCAGCATCCGGAGGTGCCACTATAGTTTGGTTACTGGATGGAGTCTGTAATATGTCTGTGGAGAGGGTCTGGGTTTGGGTCTGGTGTGGTTGATTGGTGACGGCGTTCTGTGTGCCTCTGGTTCTGGTGTCGGTTTTTGTGGGGAGGGCTAATTTCCAGATGTCTGGCAGGCGGGACGTGTCGTCACGCTTGTTCATGTTGTGAGGGTGTTTCTCTATCTCGATGGCTTCCATGATTATTCTCTTGTGGTGATGTTCCATGTTAAAGAGCAATTTGGAATCTGCAAAATTAATTTCGTGTCCTGTTTCTTTCATGTGTTGGAAAAGAGAGGAAGTTTTTTCTTCTTTTTTGACGGCATTCTTGTGTTCTGCGATACGTGCATTTATTCTTTCTTGACGTCCTAATCTACAAAAAACCTGATGGCTCCCTAGGACACACTATCTACCGGAAAAAAACACACACCAACCGCTACTTACATGCACAATCACACCACCACCCTGCACAAATAAACTCCGTAGCCAAGACTCTCATCTCCAGAACCAAACGCCTGGCTGACAAAGACCACTTGACAACTGAGTTACAGAATCTCTCAAATGTGTTAATCGCCAATGGATACCAGAAAAACAGGGTTACGAAGCTAATCCAAAAAGAAACACCCCCCAAAAACCAAGACACAGAAGAAAACAATGGCATGGCCCTCCTTCCTTATATCAAGGGCACTACAGACAAAATCAGCAAAATCCTCCATAAACACAATATCAAAACAGCCTTCTGCACCAACCAAAAAATAGCCAATATCCTCAGAAACCCAAAAGACAAAATCCAGCTGGAAAACCAAGGGGTCTATGAAATACCCTGCAAAGTCTGCCCAGCCACGTACATTGGACAAACAAACAGACGAATAAATGCACGTATCGCAGAACACAAGAATGCCGTCAAAAAAGAAGAAAAAACTTCCTCTCTTTTCCAACACATGAAAGAAACAGGACACGAAATTAATTTTGCAGATTCCAAATTGCTCTTTAACATGGAACATCACCACAAGAGAATAATCATGGAAGCCATCGAGATAGAGAAACACCCTCACAACATGAACAAGCGTGACGACACGTCCCGCCTGCCAGACATCTGGAAATTAGCCCTCCCCACAAAAACCGACACCAGAACCAGAGGCACACAGAACGCCGTCACCAATCAACCACACCAGACCCAAACCCAGACCCTCTCCACAGACATATTACAGACTCCATCCAGTAACCAAACTATAGTGGCACCTCCGGATGCTGCACCCCCCTGCAATCCCTACACAGATCTGGCTGGCACAAGGCACAAAACCATAGCTCGCCCCTATACACGAAGCCAAGCCAGAGCACAACTAAATGCAGCACAGCCATCTTCTCAGAAAAACTCTTCACAAGCTCAAGAGGTCAAGACACGAAAGCTTTAGCAACTAATCTACACTTAATGACCCACCCAGTGATATTCAGAATATCACTCATGAAATCACCCAAGATATCCCTCAAGTAATTAAGGAACAAAAGAAGAAAAGGCACACTAATCTAGGAACTTCCTCTCTGCCCAGAACGTTGGAGGCTATACACCACACCCCCCACAGTATTTATAGGAACTCAAACACCAGACTCTGCTCTGTTCCAGTAACAGGAAGCCGAAAGCACCAGCCTGAAGATGACGAGTGAGACCTCGTCGAAACGTCGCACAGACACCCCGACTCTTACACGGGAAGACACCCGAAGACACCAAAACCTGCATATATATATATATATATATAAATTAATAATAAAAATAAATGAATAAATAATAATAATAATAATAATAATAATAATAATAATAATAATAATAATAAATAGTAATATATATAGCGAGAGTAATAAATAACACACGCACATACTAATGGGATAAACAATTAAACATTTAACTGAATGCTTGAGAATCATTGTTTATTATAAGTAAAACAATCGTTAATTAGTATATTCATTTCAGAATCAATAACACGTCCCTGTACAACTGCTTGTAAGCGGTAGCACGTGTTTGTGGCAGTAGCTTTAACATGTTATCCATGGCGCCTAAGAGGAAGCGCTCTGCAACGGAATCAGCTCACACCTCAGGCTGCATGGGTGCCAATAGCCGTAATTCATCGCGGGTGCCACATGGACGGGATAATAACTCCAAACCTATTTCACACTGCCTAAATGCATTTAGATCGTTCATTGATGATTATGAGCAGCGTTTTTTCCAATCAATCCCCTAACCCCATGCCCTCCGCTGCTACCCCTGATATGATATCAGATACCCAGGTGGTCCCGGAGAGCCCGCCTCTCACCCAGGTTGATGACCTCCCAGGCACTTCAACGATTCTCAGGTGCAGGCCCAAGCTCTTGGACAGTAACTGCGGCAGTGCAAACTAGGTCTCGGGCTCACTCGGCATCATCTGGTCCTCAGAACTGCATTGGGTCGCCTGCGAGGAGGCCGCCGGCCTGTGTCAATAACCCTGTTGCGTCGTTCTTCCAGTCCTTCGCAGAATAAGCAGCCCAGGGTCCAGCTTCCAGAATCGGGCACCTCGTCGGCCGGTGAGGAGGAACAGCAGCTGGAGGGGGAGCTTCAGACAGCTGAGGGGGACAAACCGTCAGGCAAAAGACGCACCAAGAAGAAGCACATGTGTAAGAGGAGCAAGTTGAAAACGGGCAACACGGATGAAGAGTCAGAACAGCCTATGTGCCTTCTGGGGGGCCGCCACCATTAGCTATGATAAAAGTTCTGAAGGAAGGCTTCCAGGATCCCGCTAGCACGCTGGGATCAATTTGAAAAGGGCATCTGGTCTGTGGCGGTCATCCCGTATGTTGAGAAGAAGCCATTAGATTCTTATCGCATGGGTAAGCCGGACTTAAGAAGGGAGCCAAAGTGCAAGGTGTGTTGGGAATTCAATAAGGGGTCATGCCAAAGGCAGTCTTGTAAGTATCCGCACGAGTGCGAGAGGTGTGCAGGGGTACACCCAGCCACAGCGTGTTACAAAGAGAAGCAGCCCTTTCAGGGAGATTGGGGGTTCCACCATTCTAGCTCCAGAGGAGCCCCCGCAGCAGGGAACAGACGATAGGGACCCTCCGGGTCTAGTATTTTCACTGATCCAGCTCCCTCCTCTCTGCAACCTCTTGTCTAGCTATCCAGATGAAAGCGCAGCATCCTTTCTTTGGAAGGGTTTTGTCAGAGGGTTTCAGAATACCAGTAACCGACTCTTTAATTGCAAAGGATTTCCCCTAACCAGATGTCAGTAAGGGAAAGGCTTGAGGTTGCAGAAAAAGAAAATAGCTAAGGAAGTGGCCGCAGGGAGGGTGGCTGGTCCATTCGTACACCCCCCCTATCCCAAACCTGCACATCTCGCCCCTTAGTATTGTACCCAAAAAGACCCATGGTGAGTTCAGATTAATCCACAACCTTTCATACCCTAAGGGTCTCGCTTTCAGATGTCTCGCTTCCGGTTGCTAGCACCTGGAGCTCAACTGTTGCCCGAACCCTTTCCGGAGCACCTGTGGAACCTTGGAGACGCAAAGTGATTAAGGGAGTATTAGCGTCGGTCGCACCCACCACCCTTAGATGTTACAAAAAAGCGTGGTGTGATTTCATGGGCTTCAGGTCAGGGATATTGGGGCTTTCGCCTAGCGTGCCACCCACCACGGATGACGTTCTACAACACCTTTCCCATCTTGGCGATTTGGGACGGGCCCCAAAAAACTTTAAAGATACACGTAGCCGCCATCAGTTTCTTTGCTAAAGCCATGTTTTCCTCTGACCTGTGCAGTGACTTCCTGATCCGCAGAGCTATTGAGGGTTGGGGCAGGCTATAATCCCCCTAGAGCCGTAAGCCAATTTCTTACGGGCTGCTATCTCAGATACGCACAAAGCTTAGGTCAATCTGCTGGGCCAAGTTCGAGGCCCGCCTCTTTTCCACAGCATATGCAATCACCTTCTTTGGCGCCTTGAGGGTCAGTGAAGTGGTAGCCGAGGTTAATGCAAGTGGGAGGAAGTGCAGTTGACCGAAGCTAGCATGACGTCAATCCAAAACGGACCAGGGAGGTAGGGGTTCCCTCGTAAAACTTACAGCTTCAGTGCAGCGGGGCCCATGCCCGGTCAAGGACACTAGACGGTACCTTTACCTCAGACCGCACGGCCCGGGTCCGCTCCTGGTTCACGAGGATGGGTCACCTTTGTTGAGACACCAATTCACAAGGGCTTTCCGCAAAGCTATTGATGCCTGTGGTTTATCTTCCCAGGATTATGCGGCACACTCATTCAGGATTGGCGCCGCCACAACAGCTGCACGCTTGGGCCTGCCAGCGGATAAGATTAAGGAAATGGGCCGGTGGAAATCCGACGCTTATAAAGGTTACATTCGTTAGAATGCGCTCTGCTCCATTACCTCTACTTACCCGTATTTTTCTTTCCTTTATTCTCAGCCGTTCTCAGAATTGTCTGGATTTGTGGCCATGGTATAGTCCATTGGGCCCGCGTACGGTCGGTTAGCTGTGGCCTCACCCCTAACCTTGGATTGCCACCTGGAGTGCGAGTTTCCTGGTTTTCGAGACGAGGCATGCGTTGGGAAGAGCTTATGCCATTGCTGAGAGGGAGAGTTGCCGCGTTTGGCCCTCCTGACATCCTTATCCTTCAATTAGGGGGAAATGACCTTGTTAGCAGAAGAAGTGTGGACTTGTCGTGGAACATAAAAAGAGATTTGGATGAGATTGCTGCCTTGTGTCCCGGAACAACGGTGTTCTGGTCCTCCTTCCTGAAGAGAATTGTGTGGCGCGGTGCGCAGAACTGTATGGCCATTGAAAAATCCAGGAAACTCTTAAATCATGCAATAGCCCGTTGGGTGCGCTTTATGTATGGCCGAGTCATCTCTCATGACCGTATCCGGATTGGTGACCAAGCCTTGTAACGGAATGATGGGGTTCATCTTTCAGACCAAGGGAATGACATTTGGTTAACTAGCATCATCAGCAGCATCAGGGATTGGTTACAGCTGTGAGGGTATTGGCGGCGAGCCCCTTTTGGGCTCGGGTGGCGGTTAGGCATTGGAATAATGTGTTGTGGTGTCGAAGGGCTAGGTGTGACCATCGTCTGCGCCTTCAATTTTTGGGTATTCCGTTAAAGGAATCCGGCGGTCGTGTATTCTGTCTGATGCCTGCGTGGCGGGAGGCCATGGCACCACCCTCGGTGACATCAGGGGAGAGCTTATAGTTGGATTAGCATCAACAGGCTCCACCTACTGGTGAATAACCCCCCCTTGTTTTTTAGACTCACCCCTCTCTGAGTGGGTGGAGTCAGCTGACGTAATCCAATGCCTAAGCCAATACCTTTTCACTTGCTGTAATCAATAAAGTTGTGGCCTTTTCTTGCCCATTAACCTTATATCACGTGTCCTTGTGTTTCATTCCACTGCGCGGGGTACGGGTCCTCGAACCACAAAGACTCTCCTCCCTCCAAGAGAGGGGAGTGGTTGTGGCCGGGAGCCGGACTCCGCCTCAAGCAGGGGGCATTTGCCCCCTGCATCCCACTCACCTGGCTGGCGCCCTCGGCCAGGCACCCAACCAGGTGCCTTCAGGGGGGGGCGTGTACAGCAGCCTAAATTGCTGCGGCGCCAGCCTCCAGCCCTCACTTTTCGTTGTCCCGTCACAAGTCACCCACCCTCCACTCCCTTAGAGCAAGGTTCCAGTTTTCTTTTGGCCTTGCTATGGACCTTAGGTTGGTCGCCCTGGTTGTCCGGGGGGCCTGGTAGGAATTTTTCCATTTGGCATTAGGCTTTTTGGTTTTTTCGCCTACCTCGTAGCAATCGTCACAACTTTCGTGGTATTGGTGGGTAGGTTAGGCATTGGAATAATGTGTTGTAGTGTCAAAGGGCTAGGTGTGGCCATCGTCTGCGCCTTCAATTTTTGGGTATTCCGTTAAAGGAATCCGGCGGTCGTGTATTCTGTCCGATGCCTGCGTGGCGGGAGGCCATGGCACGACCCTCGGTGACATCAGGGGAGAGCTTATAGTTGGATTAGCATCAACAGGCTCCACCTACTGGTGAATAAACCCCCCTTGTTTTTTAGACTCACCCCTCTCTGAGTGGGTGGAGTCAGCTGATGTAATCCAATGCCTAAGCCAATACCTTTTCACTTGCTGTAATCAATAAAGTTGTGGCCTTTTCTTGCCCATTAACCTTATATCACGTGTCCTTGTGTTTCATTCCACTGTGCGGGGTACGGGTCCTCGAACCACAAACGACTGCTATCTTCAAAGCTGCAAAGCTCTGAGAACTGGCAACCAGCAGTGATCAATTCCTCCATAAAAAAAGAATAAGCAATTCGGAACTGTAAGTACTCCTAAATCATTCTTAGAGCTATCTGGGAAGATTAGGGAGACATCGGAAAAGGAGGTGGCTCCCCTTCTGTTGAACAAAAATATGAATCGGCGTGCAAAGACCGAAGCCTAAAAGTAAAGAAAACTTTTAAAACTGGAAGCGATTCCCCCCCCCCCTTCCCTTCTTTGGGAACATAGGGGTATGTGAATGATTTATTACAATTGGAAACTTGCCTAATTAGACTGAGATATCCTCTCTCGGATATCTGAGGAAGCTGCTTTCGATTTGGCTGGTGGAAAGGAGAAACTGTTTTTCTCCATTGTTCTAGCAGACTGTGTGATTGACCTTGACATTCCTCAGTTATGACTTCAGAAAAAGAAAAGCCTAGACGTGGCTCTAAAGCACCGACGCAATTCGAGGAGTCGGTATTGTCAGCATTAAATGATATTAAAGAAGGACTGGACCGCAATACAGGCACGGTAAATAAATTGGAAGAAAGGTTTGACCAGTTGAGCACCGACCTGAGAGTTGTTAAAGAGCAAATTAATACACATTATGAAAGATTGGCACAATTGGAGAATGTTCGGGTCCAGGACCTGGAACGCTTGCAACAGGAAAATGCAGTAGCTATAGCTTATTTACAGCTGGCCCAGAAACAATCTCATCTGAGATTGAGAGGATTTCCTAATCTGGAACAGGATCAAGATAAACTCAGAGAATGTGTGATAAAACATTTTGTTGAATTCTAGGATCTGAAAAAAGAAGAGGTGGAAGACTGGGTGGAGAAAGCCTATAGATTTGGACCTAAAAAGAGACTAAAATAACTTACGAATGTATTGTGGTCTTTAAGACTAAGGAACAAAGATATAATTTTGGGACATCACTATAAAAAAGGCCTCAAAGTGTCTGATAAAGTGGTGGTTCTCTTCAAGGAAATTCCTAGGGTTTTTTTGAATTTGAGATCCCAGTACAAGGATTTGACAGACATTCTGAGGAGAAAGAACATTTTTTTCAGGTGGGAATTTTTAGAGGGCCTATCCTTCAAATTTGAAGGAAGAAAGCAAAAGATTAAGAATCTTCAGGAGAAGGATAGATTTATGCAGAAGCACTCGGTAGAACTTGGATTGCAATCTCCACAGCTGCGGGGGGCGGAGGCAGCCTCCTCGTAAATAGACAATATGGCGTTGAGAATTTATTCATGGAATGTTCATGGCATGAACTTGCCACAAAAAAGGAGAAAAAAAAATCATATTTTGGAGAAACAAAATTTGGACATAATTTGTCTACAGGAAACCCACATTACAAGATTACACATTTTTTTTTAAATAAATAAAAGATTGGGTCAAGAATTTATTTCTTCTGACAAAGTCAAAAAAAGAGGAGTGGTTTTCTACATCAAAGATAAATAGAATCCAAAATTTGCTTTCAAAGATGAGGAAGGAAGATATATCGCAGTTGAAATTTCAGCACAAGGCGAGAAATTTTTGGTATTAGGAATCTATGCACCTAATGATGGCAAAGCGGAATCTTTTAAGAACCTGGAAGCAAGTCTGCTGGAATACTTGGATTATAAAATTATTTTGATGGGGGATTTGAATGGAGTTGCATCTACCTTGATGGACAGAACTCAGAGATCAAAGGTTACGAACTCTGGCAGACTACCGAAGACTTTCTAAGATCTAACTGAAAAATTTGATCTGTCAGATATATGGAGAATTAGAAATCCAATGGAAAGAGATTTCCCTTTTTTCAGCTGCAAACCAAGTATTTTCGTGAATAGACTATATATGGATATCCAGAGACTTGGTTCCTAAAGTGGCAAAAACGGAAATTTGCCCTAAAACCTGCTCGGATCATAATGCAGTTTCTATGGACTTGAAAATGTTTGTTCAGGGTTCCTTCAGATGGCGAATGAATGACAATTTGTTGAGAAATTCATCAATTGTAAATAAGGCCCAAAAACCCCTAAAGGATTATTTTGAACTCAATATGACTCAAGGAATGGAGATAAGGGTGATTTGGGAGGCCAGCAAAGCGGTAATGAGAGGGTTTCTGATACAACAAAACACAATTAGGAGAATGTCACAGAATGAGACAAAAGGTAAAATTATGGAACAACTGAAAGACAAAGAGAAGAAGCTTAGAGGAAACCCAAAGAATTCGCAGATCCAAAAAGAAATTAAAGCCTTACAGTTTCAATATTCACAGTTAGTAAACCAAGAAATTGAATGGAAGATAAGAAGGATGAAACAAAGAAATTTTGAATCTGCAAATACATGTGGGAAACTATTAGCCTGGCAATTAAAAAAGAGACAAAAACAAAGTACTATTACAAACATTGTTACAGAAGGAAAATCGGTAGAGAAACCTGCAGATATTAGGAAATGTTTTTATAAATATTATAAGCAACTGTATAAAAAAGAAAAAGAAGATCTAGGGGAAATCGAGCAATTTATAAAGAACAACGGACTGCAACGGATTCCGAAAGATAAAAAGAATCTACTAAATGGCGTAATTACAAGTCAGGAAGTGGAACATGCAATAAATTCAAGGACCTGATGGTCTATCAGCGAAATATTATAAGACAGTGAAAGATTGGCTTATACAACCTCTGGTAGAAATATCTAATTCAATTTTACAGGGGGGGGGGAAGCACCTGAGACCTGGAAACAAGCTTACATTACTCTGATTCCTAAACAGGGTCAGGATAGATCCAACGTTAAAAACTACAGACCAATCTCCCTACTTAATGTGGATTATTAAATTTTTGCAAAGATACTTGTTAATAGGCTGAAAAAGGTTTTATCTGAGTATATTCATAAAGACCAGGCAGGATTTCTGCCTGGAAGACATATCAAAGACAATATTAGAAATGTTGTGGATATTTTGGAAAAGTTAGAAGCAAGAAAGAGCTGTAAAGCAATGTTAATGTTTATTGATGCTGAGAAAGCCTTCGACAATGTTTCTTGGAGTTTTATGTTACATAACTTAGAGAGTATGAGGATAGGTCATGATTTTATAAATGGTATTAAAACGATCTATCAAGAACAAAAAGCTAAAATTATTGTAAATAATGTGGTTTCAGAGGAAATTAGAATTGAGAAGGGAACCAGGCAAGGGTGTCCACTGTCCCCTCTGCTGTTTATCTCGGTTCTGGAGGTCTTGCTAAGTATGATTAGAAAAGATGAACAAGTTAAAGGTATTACAGTAGGTTTGAAACAATACAAATTAAAAAGCCTTTGCTGGTGATTTAGTTCTGACATTACAAGATCCAGACTCCAGTGCAGTTAAAGCACTGGAGCTAATACATGAGTTTGGTCAGGTAGCAGGATTTAAATTAAACAAGAGCAAGACCAAAGTAATAGAGAAAAATCTGGATAATGGAGAAAGGAAAATATTACAAGGAAAAACGGGCCTAGATTTTGTGAAAAAAGTTAAATATTTGGGGGTGAACCTGTCTGGGGAAAATTTGAATTTGTATAAGGATAACTATGAGAAAATATGGAATGAAATTAAAAGAGATTTAGAGGTGTGATCTAACTTAAAATTGTCATTAATGGGCTGGATTTCTGTGATTAAGATGAATGTGCTGCCAAAGATGCTTTTTTTTTGTTTCATGCCCTCCCAATTATAGACAATGTGAAATGTTTCAAAGAATGGCAAAAAGCTCTTTCTAGATTTGTGCTAAAATGTTGAGGTTATAGAAAAAAGGGGACTACAGCTGTAAAAGATTAAGTAAAAGAAAAGAATAAGGGAAAATTAGATAAACTTAAGGGGGAGGATTTGCTGAAACAAATTTGGAAATTGGGATGCAGAAAGGGGAGGTACGGGGAAGTCGGTGAAGTAAGGTTTAAGAAAAAAAGGATTTGAAATTATACATGTTTGTTTATGTGTTTGTTTGTATTGTGTATTGTTTGTGTTTCTATAAATTGTGAAAAACCAATAAAAATTTTTATATAAAAAAAAGGTCCTTCTAGATTTATCTGGCAGGGGAGGAAACCCAGAATTAAATACAAATTACTTATGGATTTCAAAGAAAGAGGGGGATTCTCTCTGCCAGACTTAAAAATCTATTTTGAAGCTGCCGCACTTTGTTGGATTAAAGAATGTATGAAATTAGAAGATACAGATTTACTAGATTTGGAGGGATTTGATAATGTGTTTGGTTGGCATGCATATTTGTGGTATGATAAAGTAAAAGCCCATAAAGCATTTAAAAATCATATAATTAGGAAATCATTGTATAATGTTTGGATAAAATACAAAGACCTTTTAGAAAGAAAGCCGCCCAGATGGCTTTCACCAATGGAGGCAAAGGCCCAGAAAAAATTAAATATGGATACCAAATGGTTGAGATATTATGACTTATTAATAGAGGAAGAGGAAGGTTATAAATTAAGACCATTTGAGCAAATTAAAGATAAGCTAAATTGGCTACATTACCACCAGATTAATGACTTGTATAAACTGGATAAGAAGAATGGTTTTGCCTTGGAAAAATCTAAGTTGGAGATGGAGTTGTAAGATACTGAAGGTAAAAACATATCTAAAATGTACAAGCTTTTGCTGGAGTGGCATACGAAAGATGAACAAGTTAAATTGGTGATGATAGATTGGGCAAGAGATTTAGGACATAACATTATGTTTGAGGACTGGGAAAGATTGTGGAAGAAAGGGGTGAAGTTCACCGCATGTACTTTGTTAAAGGAAAATATTATGAAAACGATGTATAGATGGTATTTGACTCCTGTAAAATTAGCAAAGATGTATCATAATTGTGATAATACATGTTGGAAATGTAAAGAAAAGGAAGGCACATTCTTTCATATGTGGTGGACCTGCTCCAAGGTGAAAGACTTCTGGGGAAAGATTTATAATGAATTGAAAAAAATGTTGAAATATACATTTATAAAGAAACCAGAGGCCTTTCTTCTTGGAATAACAGGTTCGGAATTGCCCAAGAAGGATGTTAATCTATTTTTGTATGCCACAACTGCGGCTCGTATTTTGTTAGCTAAAAAGTGGAAAACCCAAGAATTACCAACAGTAGAGGAATGGCAGATGAAGATGATGGATTTTATGGAGCTAGCCGATCTAACCGGAAGAGTCCGCGACCAGAAGGAGGAGGAACACCATGAAGAATGGAAGAAATTTAATGATTATTTAGCTAAATTTGTTAAGCTAAAATAACTGGAAATAGCCTCCAGATACTTAATGGGCTTAGGACTGTATTTATGTTAACTGATAAAATAATATGTTTAATACAAGAAGGAGAAGATTTAAAGATGTTAATGTTTAATTTAAAGGGTATTAAAATTGGGATTTGGAAAACCGTTATAAGGATATGCAATGAAATTCAACTAAGGGGAAACGAGGAAGTCGTTCTACAAAGTAAATAACTGTTATTTTCAATAAGGTTATGATTTATGTTTGTTATGTTTTGTTTCTTTTATGTTTTTGTTTGTCGTTGATATTGTAAAAACTAATAATAAAAAAGTGACTTTGCTCAATTAAGACAAGATTTGACGCAAGTTAATTCAGATGTATCAGCACATGAGTCAAGACTGGCGCATTTGGAAACTGTGAGAATTCCTTTTTTTTTTTATAATAATTTTTATTACATTTTTCCAAATTACAGAAAGAACAGAAGAAAAAGCAGAACAGAAGAAAAAAAGAAAAAAGAACAGAAAATCACTTCCATTTCAACAACTTATTTCAAATTTCCATTGGACTTCCCCACATCTCCCGCATAATGCATTCTTGATAATAAAGTCATCAGCAAATTATACCCTTATTTCGTGTGTTTCTTTATATTTTCAATTGCAATTTAAGTTTAAATCTCTTATTCTCCATTTATTCTAAGAATATAACATGATATCATTTTTACCCATTTAAACTTTGATTCTTTCACAAATGTTAGCAATTTCATAGATAATTAAATTTCATTACTGGGGCTAACGTTCCAAGTCATACGACGTCTTATGTTTCATACAACTTATAATACTTTTGCAAATAGTCTTTAAATTTTTTCCAGTCCTCCTCCATTGCCTCTTCTCCCAGGTCTCGGATTCTTGCAGTCATCTCGGCCAGTTCCATGTAGTTCATCAATTGCGTCTGCCACTCCTCCAGTGTGGGCAAATCTTGGGTCTTCCAATGCTTGGCGATAAGAATTCTTGCTGCAGTTGTAGCATACAGAAAAAAAGTTCTATCCTTTTTTAACACCTTCTGGCCGACAATGCCCAGAAGGAAGGCCTCTGGTTTCTTGGGAAAGGTGTACTTAAACACCTTTTTTAACTCGTTATAGATCATTTCCCAAAAGGCCTTCAATCTTGGACAAGTCCACCAGAGGTGAAAGAATGTCCCTTCAGCCTCCTTACATTTCCAACATTTATTGTCAGACAAATGGTATATCTTAGCGAGCTTGACTGGGGTCATGTACCACCTGTATACCATTTTCATAATGTTTTCTTTCAAGGCATTACATGCCGTAAACTTCATACCGGTGGTCCATAACCTTTCCCAGTCCTCAGACATAATATTGTAACCAATGTCTTGAGCCCATTTTATCATGGCTGATTTAACTGTCTCATCCTGAGTGTTCCATTTAAGCAGCAAGTTGTACATTCTCGATATTACCTTGGTCTTTGGTTCTAACAACTCTGTCTCAAGTTTCGATTTTTCCACCTGGAATCCTATTTTTTTATCTAGCTTAAAGACCTCATTAATTTGGGCATAATGTAGCCAATTTTGCACCTTATCCTTTAATTTTTCAAAGCTCTGCAACCTCCAATTACCTCCAATGTTTTCTATTATTTCCCAATATTTCGGCCAATATGCCTCCATATTGGATGTTTTCCGAGCTTTGGCCTCTATTGGTGAAATCCACCTCGGGGTTTTACTTTCCAATAAGTCTTTGTATTTTTTCCAGACCATAAATATTGCTTTTCTGACAATATGGTTTTTAAACATTCCATGTGTTTTCCCCTTGTCATACCACAAATACGCATGCCAACCTAACGAATTATTGAAGCCTTCCAGATCTAGGACATCAGTATTTTCCAATAAAATCCAATCTTTCATCCAGCAGAAGGCCGCAGCTTCATAGTATAACCTTAAGTCCGGCAGGGCAAACCCCCCTCTCTCCTTTGCATCAGTTAGTATTTTAAACTTTATTCGGGGCTTTTTGCCCTGCCAGACAAATTTAGAGATGTCCTTCTGCCACTTTCCGAAACAATCCACTCTGTCCACAATCTGCAAGGCCTGGAACAAAAACAACATTTTTGGCAAAACGTTCATTTTTATAGCTGCAATTCGGCCTAACAAGGATAGTTTCAATCTTGACCAAATTTCTAGATCTTTTTTGACTTCTGACCAACATTTCCGCCACCCGACCAAATTTCTGAATCAATTCCAAAACTCTTTTTGTACTAGGTTCTGGCTCCTGTAATGTTAAAACCAAGTCATCTGCAAATGCTTTCAGTTTATATTGTTTCGCTCCGACCCGTATTCCTTGTACCTGCCGATCCTCCCTTATCATATTCAGCAAAACCTCCAGGACTGAAATAAACAACAGAGGGGATAGGGGGCACCCCTGGCGTGTTCCTTTTTCAATATGAAGTTCTTCTGTCACCACATTGTTCACTATCAACTTAGCTTTTTGTTCTGAATAGATTGCCTCTATTCCATTCTCAAACCCCCTTCCCACTCCCATCCCTTCCAAGTTTTTCTTCATAAATTTCCAAGAAATGTTGTCAAAGGCTTTCTCCGCATCAATAAAAATTAACACTGCTTTAGTGTTAATATTTGTTTGTAAAAGTTCCAGAATATCGATAATGTTCCTGGTATTATCATACAAATGTCTACCTGGGAGAAAGCCTGCTTGGTCCTTATGGATTACTTCATTTAGTACTTTTTTAAATCTGTTAGCCAAAACATCCGCAAATATTTTGTAATCCACGTTTAGGAGTGAGATGGGGCGGTAGTTCTTGAGTTGAGTCTTTTCAGTTTCCACTTTAGGTATCAGTGTGATGAATGCTTCTTTCCACGTATCCGGTGCCCTCCCTCCCCCCATAATCTGGTTGCAAACCTCCATTAATGGTTGTATCAAATAGTCTTTTAAAATCCTGTAATACTTGGAGGTGAGTCCATCAGGGCCCGGAGATTTGCCTAGTTGCATATTCTGAATGGCATCCTCGATTTCCTGTTGTGTTATTTTACAATTCAAGATTGATCTCTTCTCTTGAGATAATTTTGGTAGGCCGTTATCTTTCAAAAATTGTTCTATCTCAGTTGCTTCCTCGGATTCTTGTGTATACAGTTTTTTAAAGTATTTCTGGAAACACCTTCTAATTTCTCCCGGTTTCTGAATATTTTTCCCTTCAACTTCTAAGTTGGTGACATAATTTAATTTTTCTCTCTTTTTCAACTGCCAAGCGAGCAGTTTCCCACATTTGTTCGCAGATTCAAAGGATCTTTGTTTCATTTGTTTGATTTTCCATTCCACTTCTTGGTTAATCAATTTCGCATATTGTGACTGGTGAAATTTGATTTCTCTTAAAGTCTCTTTTGATTTTGGATTCACTCTTAATTTTTTCTCTCCATCACTTATCTTCTCCAATATCTTGTCTTTTTTACTATTCCAAAGTTTTTTCTTTATTGTATTCTGTTGTATCAGAAACCCTCTCATAACAGCTTTGCTTGCGTCCCAGATAATTCTTTTTTCCACCGAGGTATTCAAGTTAATTTCAAAATAATCCTTTAAAGTTTTTTGGGCCTTCTTTACGATCTCTTGATCTCTTAACAGGTTGTCATTCATTTTCCATCTGAAGGAGTCGGCAGTAGTAAATCTCATTTCCATTTTCAAAGCGTTATGGTCGGAGCAAGTCTTTGGGCAGATTTCTATTTTTGTAGTCTTAGGTGCCAGCCCTCTAGTTGCCCAGATTTGGTCGATTCTTGTCCATGACAGGTGGGCCTCAGAAAAGAAAGTTCCTTCTTTACCTAGGGGGTTTCTCGTCCTCCATAAATCAATTAGGTCCATATTGTCAGTTAGTTCAAAAAAAGTTTTTGGTAGTCTTCCATCTTTAGTCAGATTCTGATTCTGTGACTTATCCATCAAAGTAGAGACGACCCCATTCATATCTCCCATCATAATGATGTTGGAATAGTCCAGATAGTCCAGTAGTGTCTCATGCAGCTTCTTATAAAATTCTGATTTCCCCTCATTTGGTGCATAGATTCCTAATATCAAAACTTTTTCTCCTTGGGTCGAAATTTCAATAGCCAGGATTCTTCCTTGTTCATCTTTAAACAAAAATTTTGGTGATAAATTCTCTTTGGCGTAAATCACCACGCCTCTCTTCTTGACTCTGTCTGATGAGATAAATTCTTGGCCTAATCTTTTATTTGTTAGCACCTTCCTGTGTAACCTGGTCACATGGGTTTCTTGCAAGCAAATTATATCCAAATTCTCTTTCTTTAGGATATGGAAGATCCTTTTGCGTTTTTCTGGGGAATTCGCGCCGTTAATGTTCCAACTATATAGCTGCAGAGACATCCTGTGTCAATCTGTTGTTACTCTTGTTGGGTGTCTTCTTTTTTGTCCAAATCCGAGGGTGGTAACTCTTTTCCTGACTCTGGTGGTGGCCAAATAGCTGCCGCTCCTTTCTGCAAGTCTTCTCCGTGGTCGTGTAGGAACTTCTGGCTATCCTCTTTCGTTTTGATTTTTATCTTCTTTCCTTTGTATTTGAATGAGAGGCCTTGTGGGAACTCCCACCTGTAAGGTATTCCGTTACCTCTCAAAAGTCCAGCTAGGTCAGTGTAGTTAGATCTTAGATCCAGTAATTGTTTAGGAATATCCTTGTAAATTTGTGCTCTTCTGTCCTGGATCACAAGTGCTTTGTTAAAATGTAGGTCAAGTATCTTGTCTCTCTCCTGCTTAGTCCTTAAAATAATCAAACAGTCTCTAGGTCTGTCCTTCCCGGTAGCCCTTCCCAATCTGAATGCGGTTGTTATTTTGAAATCTATATCTTCGTTTATACCCCAGAATTTAGCAAATTCTGCTGTTAAAAAACCAATCAAGTCCTCTTTCTCAATCTCTGGGATAGAGCGTAATCTCAAATTATTTTCCCTGTTTCGCAGTTCCACCAAAGACAGATAGGCCTGCTGGTCAGTAATATGTTTATGGAGCGGCCTTACCTCTCCTTTCAATTCCTCCACTTCTTTAGTTACTGCTTCTACTTTTTCATTCGCAGCCTCGGCCAATTTTCGATTTTCGGATACAACGTCCTTTAGGTTTCCAATATCTTGTGAATGCTTAGCCACCTGTTCAGAAAGTTTGGTAATTGAGGATGTGGCTAAGTCAATTTTTGCAGTTTGGTCATCCACTTTTTTGTTCAAAATTGCAAATTGTTGTAGCATTTCCTCTAGTAGAGTGTTGGATCCCCCAGCTGCCATATCTTCACTTGTTGATTGTTCTGATTCTTCAGCTGGGGTTGTTGGTAATGGTACAGCCTGTAGAACCGCAGGGACTGAAGATCTGCGGGCCTGGGAAACCAAAGTTGTTTGTACCAATTTGCCTTTCCCTGCTTTCGACGCAGCTCTTGTTTTTGGTTTACCACTCATTCCACACTCATTCCACACCTGTCTTTGGATTCAAGGTCAAGCTGTCAAAAGTTCCATGGGAAAGACAGGCCCCAGAGTGAGTAACCAGACCACAGAGAGACAAAACAAAGTCAGTTCTCAGGAAATTGTAAATCCCAAACTCCACTAGGGGGAGTGTTGTTCAGTTCATGAAAGAAGAAACAAAGTTTCAGTCGCCATTAAAGTTCCTACAATTTGTTAAGTTAATCAGTGTCCTTAGAGAAGATCTTTTCCCTCTGGCAGAGCCCTCTCAATTTTGCCACAATAGTTTCTTAAAAGGTGCAAAATACAGTTACTTAATTGTATCCACCGGTAATGCCTCTAAGTGTCTGTTTCAGCTTTGTAAGTGTATCCGCAACACAACTTTTTGCCCGCTGCAAGTCCGGGACTAGGGATTTTCAAGTCTTTAAAGTTTTTAAAAGTTTTAGCGGAGAAGAAACCCCAAGCAGAATAGACACAATCACAGGAAAATAAAGATAACTTGCCTTTCCCTTCAGTTTCCGAACTTCTCCAGACGTATGCTGTCTCTCATTTAAAAACCCTTTTGTACTGCTTCCAGCTTGTCAGTTCCTTTGCCTTTGATCATTAAGCACCTCCGGGAGACGGACTTCCTTTTTCTCGTCTCCCGCTTTCAGCCAAATTCACAATTTGTAATCCAATCTCAAATAAATCCTACTCACGAGTAGTTGATTTGTAATCCAATGTGAAGGAAGAAAGGTCGGCGCTCATCAGTAACAGCCGCGCGGCTTCACTCCCGCAGAAAGAGCGATGAATCCACAGCACCGCTTCCCCTCCGCGCTTCCGGAGCCCCTTACGGGGTCCCTTCTTCGTTTTGGGGGTCGCTCTCGGTGCCCGCCGGATCCCACGGCCACGAGCTCGGAAACTGTGAGAATTCCTGACTTAGTGGCAAATCAGCGACAATCTCAAATTTCAACTGCGTCTCTGCAGCTAAAACAGAGGGAATGTAATCTGAGATTGAGGGGCGTACCCCAGAAAGAGTGGGATAATTTGAAGGATTGGTTAATTGAAGAATTTGCAGCATACTGGGGCCTTTCAAAAGAAGAATTAAATTGCTGGATAGACAAGATTTGGACCTAAAAAAGATACTAAGATCACACATGACTGTATGGTGATTTTTAAAACTAAAGAGCAGAGAGACATTATTCTAGGCCACCATTATAAAAAAAGTTTAAAGATAGATGAGAAGGTAATAATTCTGTTTAAAGACATTCCGACATACTTTTTGGCCCTGAGAAATAATTATATGGATTTCGCCAGTGCCCTAAGAAGAAAGAACACTTTCTTCAGGTGGGAGTTCCCGGAAGGACTATCTTTTTTTAAAAAAAGTTTTTTATTGATACAACAAGAAAAAAGAAAAAAATCACAAATACCAAATTACACACAAGAACACATAGACACATAATTTTCTTAGCAAACATTAAAACATCTATTGGTCTTAACACTAAAAACCCAACTTCCCGTCTATTCCATATTTCAAATTCATAGTACTTATTGCCAGAACACACTTTTATCATAATTAAACTTATTCTTAATAAATCTAATTTCTTATATCTACCTTGCAACTGTTACTGAAGTTCCTCGAATGCTGCAACAGAATTTAAATTACTATATTTATTTTTCAGATATTCTTTAAAAACCTCCCATTTTGAAACAAATTCCTGTTTTGATTTATTCTTTATTTTTTCTGATAAACCATCTAATTCAGCATATTCTGTCAGCTTTTGGATCCAATCTTGTATAGAGGGGATTTCATTACTCTTCCATTTTGCTGCGATCAAAACTCTTGCTGCCGCCATCGCATATAAAAAGATACCCTTCCTCTTTTGTGGAATATCCAAATCTGTTATTCCCAGGAGGTAGGCCTCTGGTTTTTTATTGAAAGAGATCTTTAGCATTTTTTGCAGTTCTGCATGGATACTCTCCCAGAATACCTGTATTTTCCTACATATCCACCACATATGGTAGAATGTTCCTGAGTCTCCGCATCTCCAACAATTACTTGACACATTTTTATACATTTTTGAAAGTTTCCATGGTGTTAGATACCATCGATGTTGCATTTTTTGAAAGTTCTCTCTAATCATGTAACAATTTGTGAATTTCCAATTGATCTTCCATAAATTTTCCCATTGGGCCATGGTTATTGAATGGCCAAAATCCTGGGACCACCTCACCATTGCCACTGTTACCTCCTCCTCCTTGACTGTCCAGTCAAGGAGGAGTCGATAAGTTTTGGAAAGAGTTTTTCTTTTAGAATTGGGAAAGAGTTTTTCAGATTCGAATTGGGAAATTTCTGTTGAGACCCCCTTTTGTTTGTCAGATTTAAATTTTTCAAATAACTGATGGTATTGGAACCAGTCTGAGATGTGTTCTCTTATTTCCTCAAAGTTTTTAAATTTTATTTGGTTATCTTCATTTTTTAGAAGTGTTTTATATGTTGGCCAGTTTTCCTGAGTATTTTTCCATTTTACTGCTATGGCTTCTATTGGAGAGGTCCACCATGGGACTTTAGGCTCCATCAGGTCTTTATATTTTTCCCATACAGCAAAGAGTGACTTTCTTATTATACGGTTGGTAAAAATTTTTATGAATTTTCGCTTTTCCGTATATCAGGCAGGCGTGCCATCCCCAACGGTTGTCAAAACCTTCCAGGTCCAGGAGGTCCGGATCCTGCAATGTGCACCAATCTTTTAGCCAGGTGAAACAGGCTGCCTCATAGTAAAGTTTTAGGTTGGGTAAAGAAAAGCCTCCTCTCTCTTTTATGTCTATTAAGATCAGGTGTTTAATCCTAGGTTTCTTCCCTTCCCACAGGAATTTGGAAATTTCTCTTTGCCATATCTTGAGACAACCTGTTTCACCCAGTATTGGAATCATTTGAAATAAAAAGATTAATTTTGGGAGCACATTCATTTTTATAATGGAAATCCTACCCAGAAATGTTAATTTTAGTTTACTCCAGGTTACAAAGTTTTTTCTAATCTCTAACCAAGTTTTAGTGTAATTATCCTGAAATAAGTTTATGTTCTTGGGGGTGATCCAAATACCCAAGTATTTCGCTTTTGAGGAGATTTTCAGGCCCAATATTTTTTCTAAGTCGTCCTTTTCTTCCATGGTTACATTTTTAACAAGCATTTTTGTTTTTGTTGTACTCAGCTTAAAGCCTGCCACTTCTCCAAATTCCTTAATCAATTCCAGCACTCTTTTCAGACTTTCTTTAGGGTTTTCAGTCATAACAAGTAAATCGTCTGTTGGGTTGGAATAACGACAGACGAGTAGCAGGTGTCATGAGAGAGAGGCGTCTCTCAAGCAAGTCTCGAGGAGTCTCTTTTATTGAATATTACATGCATTGCCACGTATGTGCTGGTTGCTGATTGGTTAACATAAGTACAAAGCAAAGATTACATATAGGCATTAATCACCAATAGAAGAAAGGCTGGGAAAGGGAACACAGGGAACACGGAATTGGACAGGCATGAAAACCTCCTTAACTAATGGTTGATATAGCAAGACTAAAACAATTACTAATGATTGATCATAACATGAAAGAATACAACAATCACGTTCCGTAGATGTGGTCAGCAATGCATTAAGAACAGGTCAGGGTATACTGTTTCATGAACTCAATGGGAACTGATCAGAACATTCCCAGACTCATGTGCAGAGGCAAAAACTTCCCAGCATCTCCCCCTTTCTTTTCTTATTTGCGAGGGGTTACTATATGATTTCTGGGTGAATAAGACAAAAATACTTCGGGATACGTGGTATGCCAGCGTATGCCCAAAATAAGTTTGCCAGGGTGGATGGGACAAAAAATACTTCCGGATACGTGGTTTGCCAGCGCATGCTGGAAATAAGTCTGCCCATATCACCCCTAATGTTTTACTGTTGGTGCTGCCATTTCGCAAAGTAGGCAGCAATGATTTTATTGGGTGGCTGAGGGGGAGAGAGAAGCTGAGAAAAAAGACTTATGAGGCCAGGAACGCATTGAAGGAAGCAACATAGCAAAATTAGTATACATATTATGACAATGGCATATTGAAAAAGACTACGAAGCCAAGTAAAGTTAGGCAGCCAAGCAGTAAGCCACTGGGTGAAGGAATCCCAGAGGCCAGAAAATCCAACGTCTTCTTTAATGTGGTGTGTAAGATTTTGCAAATGAGAGATTTGGCTTTGAATGGCTTTAGAATTATCAGTAATATTAAAGCAACACATATCATCCACTTGTTCACAGCCATAATGATGAAGCATCAATAGATAATCAATAGCAGCCCTGTTCTGCAGAAGACCATGCCGGAGTTCACTCTGCTCTTTATTTAGAAGATGAAGCGCTTGAGAAGTAAAATTCAGGGCTTTTGCAGCAGAACAAGCTAAAGAGTTAATGTTCGTACTATTGCGGACAGCCAATCCAGGGACTCCTAGGAGAGAAACAGCGAAAGAGATATATTCAGACCTGCTAGGAAGAGAGATTGAATCGTCACAATCATTAGTCAATGCATAGAACGACGATATCTAGAGCGGGACAGGTGATGTTTTTTGGGTAATATGATGGACAAACGGCTTAAGCAACAAGGTGTGCCATGGCTGATGTTCGCTGGAATATAATTGAATGTATAACCTGGACACGACCAGAACCAGCCTTCAGGCAACTCTGTATATTTATATACAGAGGAAATATTTACATAATCAGAGCAATTAAAATTATCCTTGCCCATTTTCACACAATTGGTTTTTGTGCAATTCACCATACGGGCACAAGTAACATTAAAGGAAGCCACGTATGGGGTCAATAAATCAATGGCCAAAGGTGGGCGTCGGCGTACTTGGTTACCCCAGTTATGGTAACCGGAATAGCCAAGGGTGCGGAGAGAATCATTTTGGGGTAGGGATGAATAAAACCCGGTATCATTTTGCAAATCTAGAGAGTCATGGCAAACAGGGATAAGGCAAGAGCCAACGATTTCACCAATGGATACCTGCTGGGTGAGGCAAAAGTAAGAAACATTAAGGGTCTTTGCAAAAGATTCCCACACGTTTATCGGTGTGGAACCACCGCTATTAGGAGCGGCAGCGGAAAGGGTCAAAAACAAAACGCTGAGAACAAGCACTATCATTGAATTAATGTTAAGGCAAGAAATAATGCACATAAGCAAATTCTCAGGGGTTGCTTCAAGCTGCTTTTCCTTTCTAAGCTGTTCAGCCTGAAATGAGAGCGATTTTATTTGGCCACACACCATACTGGGGTGGTTGATTTCCAGTTGAGGGGAAGTGCAAGCTTACTCATTAAATTGAATGGTAGCTTGTAATTGTTGTAGTAAGTCTCTACCCCACAGATTGAGGTGGATTTTTAACACACAGGGTTGGATGTATGCAATGGTTTCAGAGAAGGGAGCACCACCAAATGCGCCCAGGACTCACCCTTTTTTAACTGCATGGGCATATGGCTCCAGAGTTGGATCATTATTGTGCCCACATAGTCAGGATCCAGAAGTCCTGGAATGACCTGGATTCCTTCTTTTGCCGCAGAAAATTTGGGTAAAATTAAACCTGTGACTTTAGGAGGTAGTGGGCCTGCCAATTTCACCAGGTAAAACAGTGTCTTTGGTCTCTTGATTGATCAAATCAATGGCAAGGTCAGAAGGTGTATTTTTAGAAAGCTTTTCAGCAGCAGAAACTAAAGGCGGAAAACTCTCTAATTGTCCTGGCCCGAGAGTGGGGCCGCAATGGAGTTTCCCGGACTCCTGCATTGATTAGCCCAATGGTAACCTTTACCACATTTCGGGCATTTTTTGGAAGGTCTAGCCCTGTTGGCAGCACCATCCTTGCTTGCCCCCCCCCCCCCCCCCGCCAGGGGCTCTGCATTGCTTAGCAAAATGGCCTGGGCGCTTGCAATTAAAGCAGTTACCTGTAGGTCTGTTGGTAGCTTGGATAGTGCCGGCAAGCAAAGACATCACATGGCTCTGGCTACCGACATCCGCACAAGCTTGAATCATATCGGCCAGGTCATATTTAGGGCGATGTATGATTGACTGCAATGCTTTCTTGCAATCAGTGTTTGCGTTTTCAAAGGCCAATTTTTTCATCAATTCATTCTGAGCTGTAGTGTTATCAATCTGCCTAGTGACTGATTCTTTCAATCTATCTATAAACTGATGGTAAGGCTCCGAATGCTGTTGCTTAATATTGACAAAGGAGCTAAACGGTTGCCCTGAAACAGGGACTTTCCGGAAGTACACAGGTCACGGTGCGACTAAAATGTACAGGTGTCAGCGTCGCCTGAGCTGCTATATTATCATACGGACCAGCACCATAAAGTTGATTGGCTGAATGCTGTGGATCAGACAGGGCTGATGCGCTATGTTTGAATTCATTTTCAAACACTACATATTGAGCCGGGGATAAAAGCATGCGCATCAGGTCTTTCCAGTCTTGAGGGAGCATTGTATAACCATTTGCTATTCCCTCCAGCATTCCTATCACATAAGAGGATTTTAGACCGGAATCAGTAATGGCTTTTCTTAATTCTCTCAGTATAGAATAAGGAAGTGTTTCGTATAAAGCCTGCTGTTGAACAGTGCCTGGGTTTGAATAGGTGATAGGGAAAGCAGATGGCATCTCACCAGCCCACTCAGATTCCTCCTCTAAGGACAAGAGCCCTTTCTGCCTAGCCAGAGAAAGTGTGGAGCGCACAGCTCCTGTAGGAGCAGGCAAAGGAGGGAGGGAAGGGGGGATGGATGTGGGCTGAGGCACAGCTCCTGTAGGAGCAGACGCAGGAGGGGGGGATGGATGGGGTGGAAGCAGGCGAAGGAGGGAGGGATTGGCAGGGTTGTGAAGGAGGCAAAGGTTTGGGTTAAGGAGGGGGATTGTCTGCAACGGCGAGAAGCGCAGGAGCCGAGGGAGACGCCTGAGGGGCCAGGGGCCCTAATTTAGCAACGGCATCTGCACATTTCTGCCAAGTAAGCAGACAATGAATCGGAGCTTTCGGTTCTGCAAAGAGGGTCTTTCCGATCTTTTGCCAAGTCTCTATCCCCAAGGAACCCTTTTCCGGATACCAGGGGCATTGGCAGGCAATCTCACACAACAATCTTTCAATTTCTTTTAAAGAAACATGAGCACCCACCGCTCGCTGTCTAACTAAACAAAGCAATTCTTTAGCATGCTCTCTTTGGAATGTAGTCAATTCCCTTCCCATACTCACGAAATAGCGCGCTGAGACTTTTCCAGTCGAGTGAAATATGAGGGCTGGCTGCGTAAGGGATCCGGCAGACGTCGGGGTCACCAGATGTTGAGTTGGAATAACAACAGACGAGTAGCAGGTGTCATGAGAGAGAGGCGTCTCTCAAGCAAGTCTCGAGGAGTCTCTTTTATTGAATATTACATGCATTGCCACGTATGTGCTGGTTGCTGATTGGTTAACACAAGTACAAAGCAAAGATTACATATAGGCATTAATCACCAATAGAAGAAAGGCTGGGAAAGGGAACACAGAGAACACGGAATTGGACAGGAATGAAAACCTCCTTAACTAATGGTTGATATAACAAAAGCTTTAATTTTATATGTTTTGTTTCCCAGAGTGATGCCTTTAACAAGCTGATCCTTTCTTTTCTGATTGTTCAAGACTTCCATCACCAATATAAATATCAGTGGTGACAGTGGGCAGCCCTGTCTGGTTCCCTTGTTTATTTTGCACTCCTCAGTAATTATTCCGTTGATGATCAATTTTGCATATTGTTCCGAATAGATGGCATTTATTCCTTTACAAATATTTTCTCCCAGTCCAATTTCTTCCATTAATTTTTTCATAAACTTCCAGGACATGTTGTCAAAAGCTTTTTCAGCGTCCACCAACATAATAGCTGCTGGTTTATCAATTTTAATATCCAAATATTCTAATACATTAATCACACATCTAATATTGGATTGCATAAATCACCCGGGAAGAAATCCGGTTTGATCTTTATCTTTCAGCACCATTTTTAATCTATTTGCAAGAATGTCTGCAAATATCTTGTAATCGTTATTTAGCAGTGCAATGGGTCTGTAATTGGCCATGTTTGAGGCATCCGTTCCCTGTTTGTGGATAAGAGTAATAAAGCTGTCCGGAAGGACTATCTTTTAAATTTCAAGGAAGGAAACAAAGAATAACAACTGTTGGAGAGAAAGAAAGATTTTTGGAGAAAAGTGCAAAAGAGCTTGGACTGGAAAGTTCTCCTTCATCAGGGGCAGGGGCAGTGGGCCCCTAACAAATCAGAATGTCTTTGAAAATCTACTCCTGGAATGTGAATGGTCTAAATTCACGTTTTAAGAGGAATCAAGTTTATCACGTACTGGCAAGACAGAATTTGGATATAATTTGTTTACAAGAAACACATGTTATAAGACTTCATAGGAAAATTCTCCAAAATAAGAAACTTGGGCAGGAATTTATTTCATCCGACAAAGTGAAAAAAAGAGGCGTGGTTTTTTACGTTAAAGAAAAATGGAACCCCAAATTGTTGTTTAAAGATGAGGAAGGGAAGTACATTGCAGTTGAAATTACAGCACAAGGCGATAAATTTCTTTTGCTGGGAATTTATGCACCAAATGATGGCAAAGTGGAATTCTTTAAGAATCTGGACTTAAAACTCATGGATTATATGGATTACAAATTGATTTTAATGGGAGACCTGAATGGAGTAGCATCAACATTAATGGATAAAACACAGGGTCAGAAAAATCAAAGTTCCAGCAGACTACCAAAGATTTTCTTTGATATGACTGATAAATACGATTTGTTGGACATATGGAGGCTACGAAATCCAATGGAGAGAGATTTCACTTTTTTCTCAAATTCAAATTAATCTTTCTCGAGAATCTACTATTTATGGGTATCCAGAGATTTGGTTCCTAAGGTTACTAAAACAGAAATTTGCTCTAAGACTTGCTCAGATCATAATGCATTGGTTTTGGAGATGAAATTATACCTAAAGGGTTCCTTTAGATGGAGGATGAATGATGAGTTTTTGAGGAATGAACAGGTGATTAGTAAGGCCCAAAAGACTCTAAAAGACTATTTTGAACTAAATATGAACACAGAGTTTGAAACAAGAGTCATTTGGGATGCAAGTAAGGCAGTAATGAGAGGTTTCCTCATACAACAGAACTCGAGAAGGAAAAAGATACAGAATGAGAAAAAAGAGAAAATTCTGTCTCAAATAAAAGACAAAGAGAAGAGTTTAAGATTAATGCCAAAGAGTCAACAGATTCCAAAAGAAATTACAGCATTGCAGATTCAATTTTCTCAAATTATTAACCAGGAAATAGAATGGAAAATTAAAATGATGAAACAGAGAAATTTTGAATCTGCAAATAAATGTGGGAAATTGTTGGCTTGGCAATTAAAAAAGAGACAGAAGCAAAGTACTATTACAAACATTGTATCTGATGGAAAATCTATGGAAAACACTGCAGATATAAGAAAATGTTTTCAGAAATACTTTAAACAGCTGTATAAAAAGGGTAAAGAAGATAAGGATAAAATTGAGCAATTTCTTGTGGTGAATGAAATGCAGAAAATTCCCGAGGAAAAAAGGTTCCTACTAAATGGCATGATTACAAGACAGGAGGTTGAGATGGCAATAAATAAGATGCAGTCAGGCAAAGCCCCAGGACCGGATGGTCTTTCTGCAAAATATTATAAAATATTGAAAGACTGGCTATTTCAACCGTTGGCAGATGTGTGTAATAAGATTCTAAGAGGGGACAAAGCTCCCGAAACCTGGAAAGATGCATTTATCACTCTGATTCCAAAAACAGATCAAGATAGATCCGATGTAAACAATTATAGACCAATCTCATTAATTAATGTGGATTATAAAATCTTCGCAAACATTTTGGCCAATAGATTAAAAAAGGTTCTATCAAATTATATACATAAGGACCAGGCAGGATTTCTCCCTGGGAGAAATATGAAAGATAACATTAGAAATTGATATAATAGAAAGGTTGGAAGCGAAAAGAAATTGTAAAGCAATGTTAATGTTTATTGATGCTGAAAAGGCCTTTGATAATGTTTCTTGGTTATTTATGATGAAAAACCTAGAAAGAATTGAGGTTGGCCAGGAATTTTTAAATGGTATTAATGCGATCTATTTTGAACAAAAAGCAAAAATTATAGTTAATAATGTGGTCTCAGAGGAAATCAGAATTGAGAAAGGAACCAGGCAAGGGTGCCCACTTTCCCCTCTGCTATTTATCTCTGTTCTGGAGGTTTTGCTAAACATGTTGAGGAAAGAGGAGGAGGTTAAAGGCATTGTAGTAGGATCCAAGCAATATAAATTAAAAGCCTTTGCTGATGATTTGGTTTTAACTTTACAAGATCCAGAAACCAGTGCAGTAAAAGCACTGGAGCTGATTCAAGAGTACGGGCAGGTAGCAGGATTTAAATTAAACAAGAGCAAAACCAAAGTTTTAGAAAAAAAACTTTGATAATGAGGAAAGAAAACCCCTTTTTGAAAGGACAGGCCTTGTTTCTGTGAAAAGAGTTAAATATTTGGGTGTGAATTTATCGGTAAAGAATTTGAATCTTTACAAAGATAACTATGAAAAATTATGGAATGAAATCAAGAGAGATCTTGAGGTATGGTCAAACCTAAAACTGTCATTGATGGGCCGAATATTGGTGGTTAAGATCAATGTATTGCCGAAGATGTTGTTCTTATTTCAAGTTTTACCAATCATTGATAATGTCAAATGTTTTAAAGAATGGCAGAAGGTAATGTCTAAATTTATCTGGCAGGGGGGGAAATCTAGAATTAAATATAAATTACTTACAGATATAAAAGAAAGAAGGGGCTTTCCCCTGCCAGATTTGAAGATATACTTTGAAGCTGCCGCATTCTGCTGGATTAAGGATTGGATTCAATTAGAGAATAATAATAATAATAATAATAATAATAATAATAATAATAATAATAATAATAATAATTTATTATTTGTACCCCGCCCATCTGGCTGGGTTTCCCCAGCCACTCTGGGCGGCTTCCACAGAAACCAAAAATACACTAAAATATCGCACATTAAAAACTTCCTTGAAGATGCCTTAAGATGTCTTCTGAATGTCAGGTAGTTGTTTATCGCTTTGACATCTGATGGGAGGGCGTTCCACAGGGCGGGTGCCACTATCGAGAAGGCCCTCTGCCTGGTTCCCTGTAGCTTTGCTTCTCGCAATGAGGGAAACGCCAGAAGGCCCTTGGCGCTGGACCTCAGCGTCCGGGCAGAACTATGGGGGTGGAGACGCTCCTTCAGGTATACTGGACTGAGGCCTTTAGGGCTTTAAAGGGCAACACCAGCACTTTGAATTGTGCTCGGAAATGTACTGGGAGCCAATGTAGGTCTTTCAAGACCGGTGTTATGTGGTCTCGGTGGCCGCCCCCAGTCACCAGTCTAGCTGCCACATTCTGGATTAACTGTAGTTTCCGGGTCACCTTCAAATGATGATGTGTTAGACTTGGAGGGACTGGATAATCGATTTGGATGACATGCATATCTATGGTATGACAAGGTAAAGGCCCACAGGGGTTTTAAGAATCATGTAATTAGAAAGGCATTATACAATGTATGGACTAGATACAAAGATCTCTTAGTAAGAAAAACACCAAAATGGATTTCACCAATGGAAGCACAGGCCCCAAAAAAAGTTAAATATGGAAAACAAATGGTTGAGGTACTCAGATTTGTTATTAGAGAATCAGGAAGGTTTTAAATTAAAACCATTTGAACAAATTAAAGATAAAGTGAATTGGTTGCAATATTATCAAATTAACGAATTATATAAGATGGATAAGAGAAATGGTTTTGCAACAGAAAAAACCAAATTGGAAACGGAGTTGTTAGAGACTAATGATAAGAATATGTCTAAAATGTACAGTTTGTTGTTGGAGTGGCATACAAAGGATGAACAAGTTAAATTGGTCATGATTGATTGGGCAAGGGACGTGGGACATAATATAATGATGGAGAACTGGGAGAGGCTATGGAGGAAAGGGGTTAAGTTCACTGCATGTAGGATGTTAAAGGAAAACATTATGAAGATGATGTATAGATGGTACTTGACCCCTGTAAAATTAGCAAAGATTTATCACAAAAGTGATAATCTTTGTTGGAAATGTAAAGAAAAAGAAGGTACTTTTTCCCATATGTGGTGGACTTGTTGCAAGGTGAAAGACTTCTGGGAGATTTATAATGAACTGAAAAAAATGTTGAAATATACATTTATTAAGAAACCAGAGGCCTTTCTTCTTGGAATAACAGGTTTAGAATTGCCCAAGAAAGATGTTAAATTATTTTTGTATGCCACAACGGCCGCTCGAATATTACTTGCTAAAAATTGGAAAACACAAGAACTACCAACAGTTGAAGATTGACAGATGAAGATGATGGACTTTTCAGAGCTAGCTGACCTGACTGGAAGAATCCGCGATCAGAAAGAAGAGGAGTTTCAAGAGGACTGGAGGAAATTCAAGGACTATTTGAACAAATATTGTAATATTAAAAATTAGAAATTACTTGAAAGAAACAAATAGGCCTAGGACAAATTAAGTTATAATTAAATAAATGGGATTCAGAATGTAAAGAAAAGTGAGTAAGATGACTATAATTGGAAATTGTTTTAGTTTAATAATGATATTGGAAAGCTGTTACTTTTAAATTACAAGGAAATGTCACGGCTAAAATGTCCGCTGTTTCTTTAATGCTTAAAAAGCTGGGTCAGCATGAGTCAGCGGCTTGCAGCAGGTTGTATATATAGAGTGAGAAATGTTAGTTTGTGGCTGGGGTTGGTTGGTTGGTTAGTGAAAGTTAGTTAGTGTTGGTGTGTACAGTTGGTCAGTCATGTTTTGCACAAAGACTTTTAAGAATAAAACTCTGCAAGGATATTCTCGTGGACTCTTTTGTGCCGACAAGGGTCCGAGGACCAGGCTGAGGAGACAAAGGGAGGTCAGAACCCTTTCCCTTTTTTTTTGCTTTTTACAAACACTGACAGGTTATGGGCCCAGTGTTTCTGAGCATGTGCAGAGTGCAAAACGACTAACAGCATTTCAGCAAGGAGCTGGTGAGTCCTGGTGGTGTACGGAGCCAGTGGCTGTGCGTTGGAGCAGTTGGTGGCAAGCTGTAACTGTCTGCAGTGACGCTGGAGCGGCTAGGATCTGAGGATCAGGAAAGAACTCAGCGTCAGCTACTGGAACAGTTTGAACTGCTGGAGGACCACAGTAGGCGACTCACAGAGCGGCTACACCAGTTGCAGAGCCAGGCGGGACCTGAAGGTCAACAGAGGCAGCAGCTAGAAGCCGGTGAGTGCCAGCCAGGACCGTCCAGTCAAACTCTAAAGAGAGAGTCAGGAGAAATTGCTGGAGGCCCCACAAAAGGGGCTCAGCAAGCACCAGCAGAGTGTCAGAATATGAGAGCAACGCAGCTGCAAACTGGTAGCTTGTTTACATCACATGATGTGACTAGCTGTGGGAAAGAATATTCCCGGAAGTTCACAGGCTTCTCAGAGCTTTGTGAAGAGTGTAATATGAAACCTTCCTGTTGCGTATGTAAAGGAATTTTGAGCCACTTGCTAGAAGAAGTCTGAACTGATCGGACATGTTTTCTGTAGTGCTGTAAAGTCAGAAATAAACAAGATGTAAATAGACTTTTCCCTTGCTGGGATGCAAGAAGGGAGGGGGTGTGCATTTTCCAAGCTGGGAAATGTCGCCTATCAAGATCTACCCTGGACTAGCGGGGATGCCAGCCAGGAAGATCATCGGTAAACAAGCGCCGGGAACCTGCGGGGGGGGGGCGCGGGGCAGCCTCTCCCGAGGGGGCTTGTTTTCCAACAAGTGGTAGCACAGCGGATGGTTAAGGCTACAAGGCACAGCTAAAGACAGCTGGAGCACCAGGTGGGAGACGTTTTTTGCCGATTTGCAACGATCCACGGACCTCTGACGATTGCTGATTTATGGCTGGATAGTGAACGCGGATAGAATTGTTCTCCGGTTCGCAGAAAGGCTCTTGTTTTTGGATTAAAACAGAGCAGAGAGGAAGCCACATACTTCGCATTCCAGGAGAGCTGATATCTGCCGTTGCCTGGAGACAAGACGTGAGTACTTTCTGGGGCTAATTTATGAGCTCGTTAGCTTCAAAGCTAGAAGAGAAGCAAACGCAGCTTAGTCTGTTGGGATTTTCAGTGTTTGCTGGCTGCTCACAGACTGTTTGGAAGGGACTTTCCAAGCACAGCTTGCTGATATGGAGCTTGCAGCTTGTAGGATACAGCTTGTAAACAGCTCATAGACTTTTGGATTTTCCAGCTTGTAGCTGAAAGCTGAAGCTTGGGGACTTCCGGAGGCGGCACGAAACGAGCAATGGCGGTCCTCTTCAGTCTCTGAAGAGGGGCTCCGCAGGAAAGGATCGTTCGCTACGGCACAGCGACGATCCACTAAGAAAAACCACGAGCAGAGTGAGCTCGTGGCCGTGGGACTCGGCGGGCACCTGGAGCGACCCCCAAAACGAAGAAGGGACCCCGTAAGGGGCTCCGGAAGCGCGGAGGGGAAGCGGTGCTGAGAGTACATCGCTCTTTCTGCGGGAGCGAAGCCGCGCGGCTGTTGCTGATGAGCGCCGACCTTTCTTCCTTAAGCATTGGACTTTAAATCATCTACTCGTGAGTAAGAAGAGTATTAATTTGGAACTGTAAATTTGAAATTTGGCTGAAAGCGGGAGACGAGAAAAAGGAAGTCCGTCTCCCGGTAGTGCTTAGTGATCAAAGGCAAAGGATCAGACAAGCTGGAAGCAATAGAAAGAGACTTTAAAACGGGATGTTTCATGCGTCTGGTGGAGTTAGCAACTGAAGGGAAAGGCAAGCTTTCTTTTTTCTTCTTGATATGGTGTTGATTTAACTTGGAGACCCTCTCCTTTTGTGGATTCTAAAAATTTTTAAAAAAAACCCCAGTCCCGGGCTGGCAGGGGGAAAAGGGTTGCTTTGCGGACACTTTTATAAAGCTGAAATGGACACATAAAGGCACCATTGGAAAGATACAATTAAACAACTGTATCTTGCACCTCCAGATACATTATTGCGGTAACATTGAAAGGGCTCTGCCAGTGGAAAAAAGTTTTTTAAAGACTATTGTTAACTTATCCAGCTGCAGGAACTTTAATGGCGGCTAAAACTTTATTCCTTCTTTCCTGAACTGCAACAATACTCCCTCTAGTGGATTTTGGGACTTACAAATTCCTGAGAACTAACTTTGTTTTGACTCTCTGTGGTTTGGTTATTTACTTTGAGGCCTGTCCTTCCCATGGAACATTTGACAATTTGACCTTGAATCCAAAGACAGGTGGGGAATGAGCGGCCCTCCAAAAACAAGAGCTGCGTCGAAAGCAGGGAAAGGCCAACTTGTACAAACAACCTTGACTTCCCAGTCTCGCAGATCTTCGGTCCCTGCGGTTCTACAGGGAGCTGTACCTTCAACAACAGCCCCATTTAAGGAAGCAGATCAACCAACGACTGAGGGTATGGCAGCAGGGGGATCTGGTACCCTTCTAGAGGAAATGCTACAACAATTTGCAATCTTGAATAAGAAGGTTGACGACCAAACAGCAAAAATTGACTTAGCCACATCTTCAATTACTAAACTATCTGAACAGGTGGCTAAGCATTCACAAGACATTGGGAATTTAAAAGACGCTACATCTGAGAATCGGAAATTGGCCGAGGCTGCGAATGAAAAAGCAGGTCAAGCAATCCAGAAAGTGGATGAATTGAAAGGAGAGGTAAGGCCGCTACACAAACATATCAGCGACCAGCAGGCCTACCTGTCTATGGTGGAATTGAGAAACAGGGAAAATAATTTAAGATTACGCTCTATCCCAGAGATTGAGAAAGAGGACTTGACTGGCTTTTTGACAGCAGAATTCTCTAAATTCTGGGGTATAAAGGAAGATACAGATTTTAAAATAACAACTGCATTCAGACTGGGAAGAGTCGCCAGGAAAGACAGGCCTAGAGATTGCTTGATCATCTTAAGGACCAAGCAGGAGAGAGACAAACTACTTGACCTACATTTCAATAAAGCACTTGAGATCCAGGACAGAAGAGCACAAATCTACAAGGATATCCCTAAACAACTACTGGATCTCAGATCTAACTATACTGATTTAGCTGGACTCCTGAGAAGCAACGGAATACCTTACAGGTGGGAGTTTCCACAAGGTTTATCATTCAACTACACAGGAAAGAAGATTAAAATCAAAACGAAAGAGGACAGCCAGAAGTTTCTACACGACCACGGAGAAGACCTGCAGAAGGGAGTAGCAGTTCCTTGGCCTCCACCTGAGTCTGGAAAAGAGCCAGCACCCTAGGATTTGGACAAGAAAGAAGACGCCCCATAAAGAGCAACAACAGATTGATACAGGATGTCTCTACAGCTGTATAGTTGGAATATTAATGGCGCAAATTCCCCGGAAAAATGCAAAAGGATTTTTCATATTTTGAAGAAGGAACATTTGGATATAATTTGTCTGCAAGAAACTCACGTGACTAGGCTTCATAGGAAAGTATTAATAAACAACAGACTAGGCCAAGAATTTATTTCATCAGATAGAGTTAAAAAGAGAGGAGTGGTGATCTACGCAAAGGAGAATTTATCACCAAAATTTTTGTTTAAAGATGAACAAGGAAGAACCCTGGCAATTGAAATACAAATCCAAGGAGAAAAAGTTTTGATACTAGGAATCTACGCACCAAATGAGGGGAAATCAGAATTTTACAAGAAGCTACATGAGACATTACTGGACTATCTGGACTATTCTAACATCATTATGATGGGAGACATGAATGGGGTGGTCTCTACCTATATGGATAAGTCACAGAACCAGAACCTGACCATGGATGGAAGACTACCAAAAACTTTTTTCGAACTAACTGACAATATGGATTTGATTGATCTATGGAGGACGAGAAACCCCTTAGGTAAAGAAGGAACTTTCTTCTCTGAGGCCCACCTGTCATGGACAAGAATCGATCAAATTTGGACAACTAGAGGGCTGGCACCTAAGACCACAAGAGTAGAAATCTGCCCAAAGACCTGCTCCGACCACAACGCTCTGAAAATGGAAATGAGATTTACCACAGCCGACTCCTTCAGATGGAAAATGAATGACAACCTGCTGAGAGATCAAGAGATTGTAAAGAAGGCCCAAAAAGCTTTAAAGGACTACTTTGAAATCAACCTCAACACCTCGGTGGAAAAAAGAATAATCTGGGACGCAAGTAAAGCTGTTATGAGAGGGTTTCTGATACAACAAAACACGATCAAGAAAAAATTTTGGAATGGGAAAAAGGATAAGATATTAGAGAAGATAAGAGATGGAGAGAAAAAACTAAGATTGAATCCAAAATCAAAAGAGACTTTAAGAGAAATTAAATTCCACCAGTCACAATATATGAAATTGATTAACCAAGAAGTGGAATGGAAAATCAAACAAATGAAACAAAGATCTTTTGAATCTGCGAATAAATGCGGGAAACTGCTAGCTTGGCAGCTGAAAAAGAGACAAAAACTAAATTATGTTACCAACTTAGAAGTTGAAGGAAAAAATATTCAGAAACCGGGAGAAATTAGAAAGTGCTTCCAGAAATACTTTAAAAAATTGTATACCCAAGGGCCTGAGGAAGTGACTGAGATAGAACAATTCTTGAAAGACAATGGCCTACCAGAACTATCTCAAGAGAAGAGATCAATCTTGAATTGTAAAATAACGCAACAGGAAATAGAGGTTGCCATTCAGAACATGCAGCTAGGCAAATCTCCAGGCCCTGATGGACTTACCTCCAAGTACTACAGGATGTTAAAGGACTACTTGATACAACCATTAATGGAGGTTTGCAACCAGATTATGGGGGGAGGGAGGGCACCAGAAACGTGGAAAGAAGCATTCATCACACTGATACTGTCAGGGTTACTTCCAGATCCTAGCTCACAGAGGATCACGCTAGCCAGCGGTTGTTGATTAAAAGTCTTTATTGAGTTACAGTCTCCATTCTTGAGCTGCTGCGTGCAACCCTACGCCTTATGCTTAGGTCGGCGAAGCTCCTTCTGAGTCTCCGCCCCTTGCGCACCAACTTAATATCCTAGCCCTGCTCCACCTTTTCCGCCTGACAGTTCTCCTCTGGGTCCCTCTGCCCCCCTGGGTCTCTCCCTTCCGGGATTCTTCTGACGCTGACCCCCCTGACTCCCCTGTCTCCTTGCGCCGGGCTTTAGGACCTGGCTCTCTTTCCGGGCTGCCTACTGCGCCACCTTCCTGTGCATTTGAACTTGGCGCGCGCGCCCAACCTTCCACTTTCCGTCTAACCGTCACTTCGCTCCCCGATGAAGGTGTGGCCACTCCTGACTCGTGCCCTCCCTCCTGTTGTGAGCTGCCAGCGCTAGTTCCCAGGCGCTCTTCCTCTTCCCTACTCTCTGGCGGTGACGTAGGTCCCGATCTCCAACTGCTCCCCTCTGAGTCCCCTCTGGCTCTTTCTTCCTGGGGTGTCCCCCTAGTCTCCCCCCTTGCCCTTGCCACTGGTGCTCCTCTTTGTGAATCTTCTGATTCACTGGACAGACTCGGAGATCTCGGGTCGTCGTCGTCACTCATCCTTTCTTCTGCCTCCTCCCCCTCGCTCTCTGTTTCCTCCCTTGCCCTCGCCTCTGCTCCTGAACCCCTGACATCCATCCCCCCCTCAAAGCCCCCCCTTCCCCCCTCCCCTCCCTCCGGTGCGGGAACTGGGTGCTGCAGTGTCAAAGGGACGAATGTCGGGTACAGTTCGCTTCCCGTGGCCGGCCTCCATCCGCAGACTCCCGGTTCTTCCTCCCTGCTCTCGTCAACGACGGTCACCTCTGCTTCCATCTCCGTGCCGCCGTGCTCGAGACCCTGGTTGTCCCCGAAAAAGTCCATGTCGGTCTCTCCCTCGCTTCCTTCTGTAGGCGTAGCTCGTCCTGGACCCTCCAGCCACTTCCTGCGCCACTGCTCCTCTGGTCGATCATCCCACCAATACGAGGGTTCTGAGGCAGATCCCGAGGGTGACCCCTCCGGGGAACGGGCGTCTCGTGTCGGTTCCTCATCCGAGTCGAACCCCCGGAACGTGCTGGCTGAAAGCGTGGGCGTGAAAAGCCAGTCGTCGAAAAAGTCCGCCGGCATTGGCCTATGGGGAAAGAGGGCATGAAACTCTTCCTTGAGCAGAGGTTCATCTAGAGCATAGCCCGGCACCCAGCTGTTGGCATTGGCCGGGGTGCCCTCCTTAGCGAGAAGGTATTCTACCCCCTCTTCCCCCCATCTGGAGTCCAAAATCTCCGTGACTTCGTTGAGGCGCACCTCCTGTGCCACTCCCCGTTGCCTGGTTCCCTCTCGGAGCGGACTCGGCGCCGTGCCGGGTTCCTGAAACCTGTGCGGTGCCTTGTAGGGAGTGAGCACCGATCTGTGGAACACCGGATGCATTCTGGAACCCTCCGGAAGCGCCAGCCTGAAAGCCACCGGGTTGACCTGCTCTTCGACTTGGTAGGGCCCCAGTTGCTTATGCCCTAGTTTCTTCTTGGCCAACGACCTGGCCGGCACTGCGTGGGCTGCTAACCAGACCCAGTCTCCCACATGGATCTCTTCGCCAACCCTTCTGTGTTTGTCTGCCTGCACCTTGTATGCGTGTTTGGCCAGCTCCAGGTGCCGCCGCAGCTGATCGTGAACCTCTTGCAACTCCGACGCGAACGCATCTGCTGTCTGCGGCTCCCCCTCCACCAGTCTTTCCAGTCCCGGGAAGGTTCTGGGGTGCCTCCCGTTGTTGGCGAAGAACGGCGTGACCCCCGTGGACACGTGCTTCGTGTTGTTGTAGGCGAACTCGGCGAGCGGCAGGTAATCCACCCACGTCGCAGGCTGTTGATTCGCATAGCATCTCAGGTACTGCTGCATGATGGCATTGACCCACTCCGCTTGCCCGTTGGTCTGCGGGTGTCTCGCCGACGCCAGGTTGATCTTGACGTTTAGGAAGCCCATCAGCTTCTGCCAGAAGTTCGAGATGAACTGCCGCCCGCGGTCGGACAGAATAGACCGTGGCAGACCGTGAACCTTGAACACGTGGTCTATGAACAGTTTGGCGGTTTGTTCCGCCGTGGCCACCTTCGCACACGGGATGAAATGCGCCATCTTGGAGAACAAGTCCACCACCACCAGCACGGCCGTCTTGCCCCTCGAGCTGGGCAGATCCGTGACGAAGTCCAGGGCGACTCTCTCCCATGGCTCGACCGGAGTTTGCAGCGGTTCCAACAGTTCGGCCGGCGGTCTGTGCACTGGTTTGGCCCTCTGGCAGGTGTCGCACCTCGCCACGTAGTCCGCGACCTCCCCTCTCATTCCGGGCCACCAGAAATCCCTGGCGACTAATTCCACCGTCTTCTCCTTGCCAAAGTGCCCGGCAGTGGGCGCGTCGTGCAGCTGATGCAGTACCTTGGCGCGAAGTTCGTCTCCCGGCACGTAGATGGCCCCTTTGCGGATGAGCAATCCATCTCTCAGCTGGAACCCGTTGGTCGCTGCCGTGCCCCTTCGCATCTCAGCCATCTTTGCTTGCGCGAAAGAGTCATTCTGCAACGCTTGTCGCACCGCCTCCAGGTCCACTGTCGCCGCAGCGCACGCCCACACTGTTGGCGCGAAGATGTGCATGGCGGCCGCTGGCGTGGCGTCCTCCAGATACTGTGGCTTACGGGATAGCGCGTCCGCCATGATGTTGGTGTCCCCCGGGACATACTCTATTCGGAAGTCGAAATTCGCAAAGAACTCAGCCCAACGTATCTGCCTCTGGTTCAGGAACTGTGCCGTGCGCCAGTGCTCCAGATTCTTGTGGTCCGTGCAGACCTGCACCGTGTGCTTGGCTCCAATCAGGAAGTGCCTCCATGCTTTGAACGCTGCATGAATAGCCAGCAACTCCCTGTCCCAGATGGTGTAATTCTGTTCGGACTTGCTGAGCTTCCTGGAGTAAAACGCTCCGGGCCTCCAAACCCCCTGCGGGTCCTTCTGCAGCAGGACTGCTCCGACGGCCCTGTCCGAGGCGTCTGTTTCAACTCTCATCGGCCTGCTAGGATCGACATGAAGCAGCTGTTCCTCCGAGGCGAAAAGACGCTTGAGTGCCTGAAAGGACTGCTCCGCCTGCGCTGTCCAGATGAACTTCTTTTTCTTGGAACTGAGCGTGTCTGTAATGGCTGCAGTCTGCATAGCGAAGCCTTTGATGAACTTGCGATAGAAGTTCGCGAAGCCGACAAATCGTTGGACCTCCTTCCGGTTGCGTGGGCTTTTCCAATCCAACACCGCTCGAACCTTGGCGCTGTCCATGGCGAGCCCCTTGTCAGACAACCTGTATCCCAGGAAATCCACCTCCGTCACGTCGAATTGGCACTTCTCCAGCTTGGCGTAAAGCCTATGTTGCTGGAGCCTGCTCAGCACTTCCCTGACGTGTCTGTCATGCTCCTGCTGCGATTCCGAAAAGATCAGGATGTCATCCAAGAAACAGACGCACGTCTTGTAGAGGAGCCCCGCCAACACGTGATGCATGAAAGCTTGAAAAACGTGGGAGCCATTTTGCAATCCAAAAGGCATAACTCTATATTCGTAGGTGCCCAGGGGTGTGAACATGGCTGTCTTCCACTCATCTCCTTCCCGCATGCGAATCAGGTTGTACGCCCCTCGCAGGTCCAACTTGGTGAACACGCTGCCCTTGCGTACTTTCGCGAGGAGGTCGTCGATTCGGGGCATGGGGAAGTCCGACGGCTTGGTGACACTGTTCAAAATGCGGTAGTCCACCACGAGCCTTTTCTGGGGCGTGTCTCGCTTCTTCACAAAGAATACAGGACTGCCCCCCGCTGCCTGGGACTCTCGGATGAAACCGCGTTTCAAATTATGATCAATGAACTCCTTGAGTTCCTGCAGTTCGTCTTCAGACATGGAATACAGCTTCCCTTTGGGCAGCGCCGCCCCCGGCAGCAGGTCAATCTTGCAGTCATATGGTCTGTGGGGGGGTAGCTTGTCTGCCTCCTTCTCGCAGAAAACCTCCAAAAATTCTGCGTACTTGTGGGGAATCGCTTGCAGCGTGCCGAGCAGCAGCTGTGACTCCTCTTGCTCCCCTTCTTGCTGGGGCATGATGCAGTGTTCAGCACAAAAGGAAGAACCGAAGGTCAGCTGCCTCTGGTACCAAGCCAGCGTCGGGCTGTGCCTGTCCAGCCAACTCATGCCCAATACGATAGGCGTGTCTGAGAGTTGAGTGACGTTGAAGCTGATAATCTCCTTGTGATTTCCAAGCCGCAGCACCATAGGTGGCGTCTGCTTCACCACTTGCCCCCCTAACAGCTCCCTGCCATCCACCGTGACAACCTGCAGTGGCAGCGCGGCAGGCAGCAACTGTATAGCGTGCCGGTCGACAAAGTCCTGCCCTATGAAGTCTGCATTGCTTCCCGAGTCGACGGTGATTGGCACGTCCATGGTGATTCCATTGGGTAGCTGGAGCGATGCGGTGAGCCTCACTACTGGCTTGGGCGGGAGGGGGTCCATGGGCGGTAAAATCTCTGGGGACTGCTTCACTGACACGTCTGGCTGGGCCCCAGTGCCTCCTCTTCCAGCCAGACATCGTCGTTTCCCTGCTGTGGTTCTCCTTGCTGCGTTGCTGCAGTCACCATTGCTGAGGCTGCAGTGTGCTTGTGGAGCCTCCGGGGACACTCTTTCGCCAAATGGCCTGGATCCTCGCAGATGTAACACTTCCTGTTCCCTCTAGGAGGCTTCGCTTTCACTGCTGCCGGTGCTAGGGCTCTGGCTGCTGACTGAGCCCTTGCACTCCCAACCTCCATCGGTTCCACCCCTCCCCCTGTTGGGGGCGTGGATTGCGCACGCGCTGCTTCTCTGGGAAGGAAGGAGGAGCCCCTGGCTGGTTCGCGCCCGCTGCGCCCTTCGTCCCTGCTCCACGGACGTTCTTCCAGCCGCACTCCCACCGCCAGCGCCCTCTGAACGATCTCCTGCGTGGTCCGGGGTCTCTCCCCCCTCGCAATCTCATCTTTCACCGAGCTGTTCAAGCCCTCCCAAAAAAGGTCTCTGACGGGAGCCGAATCTCTGTCCCATTCCAGGGCACTGACCAAAGCGAAAAAGCGGGCATGATATTGCCGTACGCTGGCCCTCCCTTGTCTTAGTCCGTGCACCTCCCTTCGGGCAAGATCCACGTCAATGCTTGATAAAAAACAGCCATCCATCGCTTTAATAAAGGCGTCCGCATTTTGGAGCGCAGGATCCTTATCCCTCCACAAATTGCGCAGCCATGCTTTAGCGTCTCCATGCAAATGGGACATGATGAACCCCCCTTTCTCTTGTTCATCTCTAAAGTCTTTGTGCAGTAGTTGTAGTGCACACATTACGTCTGCTCTAAAATTGGGGTACTGTTGCAAATTCCCATCGAAGTGCGAGACCAGACTGCCTGTGCGTCTCCCCAACCCAATCCCCTCTGATTTGGGTGTCTGTTGCCCCTGCTTCGTAAGCACGTCCAACCTGACCTGGAGATCCCTGTAGGCGGCCGCTGCATCCTCCTCTCTCTTCCTGGACGCCACCGCCTCGGCAGTCAGTCGTGAAACCGCGTCTCTGAGTTCCGTTATTTGCTGTTCGGCCGTCATATTGTCTACCGTTCGTGAGCTTTCTTGTAGGCACCCGCTTTCCCTCCTCTCCGCGAGGTCGTGGATGTCCACAATTTGAAGGGAAGGAGCTTACTGTCAGGGTTACTTCCAGATCCTAGCTCACAGAGGATCACGCTAGCCAGCGGTTGTTGATTAAAAGTCTTTATTGAGTTACAGTCTCCATTCTTGAGCTGCTGCGTGCAACCCTACGCCTTATGCTTAGGTCGGCGAAGCTCCTTCTGAGTCTCCGCCCCTTGCGCACCAACTTAATATCCTAGCCCTGCTCCACCTTTTCCGCCTGACAGTTCTCCTCTGGGTCCCTCTGCCCCCCTGGGTCTCTCCCTTCCGGGATTCTTCTGACGCTGACCCCCCTGACTCCTTGCGCCGGGCTTTAGGACCTGGCTCTCTTTCCGGGCTGCCTACTGCGCCACCTTCCTGTGCATTTGAACTTGGCGCGCGCGCCCAACCTTCCACTTTCCGTCTAACCGTCTCTTCGCTCCCCGATGGAGGTGTGGCCACTCCTGACTCGTGCCCTCCCTCCTGTTGTGAGCTGCCAGCGCTAGTTCCCAGGCGCTCTTCCTCTTCCCTACTCTCTGGCGGTGACGTAGGTCCCGATCTCCAACTGCTCCCCTCTGAGTCCCCTCTGGCTCTTTCTTCCTGGGGTGTCCCCCTAGTCTCCCCCCTTGCCCTTGCCACTGGTGCTCCTCTTTGTGAATCTTCTGATTCACTGGACAGACTCGGAGATCTCGGGTCGTCGTCGTCACTCATCCTTTCTTCTGCCTCCTCCCCCTCGCTCTCTGTTTCCTCCCTTGCCCTCGCCTCTGCTCCTGAACCCCTGACAGATACCTAAAGTGGAAACTGAAAAGACTCAACTTAAGAACTACCGTCCCATCTCACTCCTAAACGTGGATTACAAAATATTTGCAGATATTTTGGCCAACAGATTTAAAAAAGTATTAAATGAAGTAATTCATAAGGACCAAGCAGGTTTTCTCCCAGGTAGACATTTGTTTGATAACACTAGGAATATTATCGATATTCTGGAACTTTTACAAACAAATATTAACACTAAAGCAGTGCTAATTTTTATTGATGCGGAGAAGGCCTTTGACAACATTTCTTGGAAATTTATGAAGAAAAACTTGGAAGGGATGGGAGTGGGAAGGGGGTTTGAGAACGGAATAGAAGCAATCTATTCAGAACAAAAAGCTAAGTTGATAGTGAACAACGTGGTGACAGAAGAACTTCAGATAGAAAAAGGAACACGTCAGGGGTGCCCCCTTTCTCCTTTATTGTTTATTTCAGTCCTGGAGGTTTTGCTGAACATGATAAGGAAGGATCGGCAGGTACAAGGAATACGGGTCGGAGCGAAACAATATAAACTGAAAGCATTTGCAGATGACTTGGTTTTAACATTACAGGAGCCAGAATCTAGTACAAAAAGAGTTTTGGAATTGATTCAGAAATTTGGTCGGGTGGCGGGTTTTAAGTTGAACAAACAAAAAACTAAGGTGTTAGGGAAAAAATTGACAGCCACTGAAACAGAGGGGTTTCAGAAGGAAACAGAACTAAATATTGTTAAAAAAGTGAAATACCTGGGGGTCAATCTCTCTTCCAAGAACTTGAATTTATTTAAAGATAATTATGAGAAATGTTGGTCAGAAGTTAAAAAAGATCTAGAAATTTGGTCAAGACTGAAATTGTCCTTGTTGGGTCGAATTGCAGCTATAAAAATGAACGTTTTGCCAAAAATGTTGTTTTTGTTTCAAGCCTTGCAGATTGTGGACAGAGTGGAATGTTTTGGAAAGTGGCAGAAGGATATTTCTAAATTTGTCTGGCAGGGCAAAAAGCCCTGAATAAAGTTTAAAATATTAACAGATGCAAAGGAGAGAGGGGGGTTTGCCCTGCCAGACTTAAGGTTATATTATGAAGCTGCGGCCTTCTGCTGGATGAAAGATTGGATTCTGTTAGAAAGCACTGATGTCCTGGATCTGGAAGGCTTCAATAATTCGCTAGGTTGGCATGCGTATTTGTGGTATGACAAGGCAAAAACATATGGAATGTTTAAAAACCATATTGTCAGAAAAGCAATATTTATGGTCTGGAAAAAATACAAAGACTTATTAGAAAGCAAAACTCCGAGGTGGGTATCACCAATAGAGGCCAAGGCTCGGAAAAAACCTAATATGGAGGCCGGTTGGCCGAAATATTGGGAAATAATAGAAAACATTGGAGACAACTGGAGGTTGCAGAGCTTTGAAAAATTAAAGGGTAAGGTGCAAGATTGGCTTCATTATGCCCAAATTAATGAGGTTTTCAAGCTAGATAAAAAAACAGGATTCCAGGTGGAAAAATCGAAACTTGAGACAGAACTGTTAGAACCAAAGACCAAGCTATTATCGAGAATGTATAACTTGCTGCTTAAATGGAACACTCAGGATGAGACAGTTAAATCAGCCATGATAAAATGGGCTCAGGACATTGGTTATAACATTATGTCTGAGGACTGGGAAAGGTTATGGACCACCGGTATGAAGTTTACGGCATGTAATGCCTTGAAAGAAAACATTATGAAAATGGTATACAGGTGGTACATGACCCCAGTCAAGCTTGCTAAGATTTACCATTTGTCCGATAATAAATGTTGGAAATGTAAGGAGGCTGAAGGGACATTCTTTCATCTTTGGTGGACCTGCCCAAGAGTGAAGGCCTTCTGGGAAATGATTTATAACGAGTTAAAAAAGGTGTTTAAATACACCTTCCCTAAGAAACCGGAGGCATTCCTCCTGGGCATTGTCGGCCAGAAGGTGCTAAAGAAGGATAGAGCTTTTTTCATGTATGCCACCACTGCAGCAAGGATACTTATCGCTAAGCATTGGAAGACTCAAGATTTGCCCACACTGGAGGACTGGCAGGCGCAATTGATGAGCTACATGGAACTAGCTGAGATGACTGCCAGGATCCGAGATCTGGGAGAAGAAGCAATGGAAGAGGACTGGAAAAAATTTAAGGACTATCTGCAAAAGTTTTATAAGCTATATGAACTTTGAGATGCCGTATGACTTGGAAGGTTAGCCCCAGCAACGAGAGTGGATTATATAAGAAATTGGATATTATTCATGAAAGAATCAAAGTTTAAATGGGTAAAAATGATAATATGCTATATTTTTAGAATAAATGGAAAATAAGGGATTTAAACTTAAATTGCAATTGAAAGTACAAAGAAACACATGAAACAAGGGTATAACTTGCTGATAATTTTATTGTTAAGAATGCACTTGGCGGGAGATGTGGGGAAGTTCGATAGAAATCTGAAATAAGTTGTTGAAATGGTTTGGATTTTCTGTCTTTTCTTCTTTTCTATTTTCTATGTTTCTTCTTTTTTCTGTTTTATTTGTAATTGGAAAAAACGCAATAAAAAATTATTATAAAAAAAAAGAAAGCTGAAGCTTGGAATTAAGATGGCTCTGTTCTCTCAGAGACTGAGTAGCCAAAATTGGCTGGAATTGTCTTTCGTAATGGAATACTTGCTTGTGGAAGAGCAGCTTTGGCACTTAGTGCAACCCCCACAGCCTGTTGCTGTACAAGCACAGGGGAAGAAGGCTGCAGTTCAAAGTGAATTGGAGCAGCGTGTGCTCAGAATTCTGGCTGAAAGTGTGGAAGCTTATCTTGTGCCAGTCTTACAGGGTGCCAGAGAGCCAAGGGTCGCTTGGGAATCCCTCCGGAAAGCTTGTGAAGCTGGGGTGGGAAGCAAGGACTGAGAGTTGGCTGCACCAGAGGGGGAGAGTCAAGATGGCGCTGGCCAGATTCTTGAGAGCTCATCGAAAGCTGGGAGGAGCTTTGAGCCACCAAGGGGGAGTGAAGGGACTGTTGCTGCTGTTGCTGTTGACGTTCCTGTTCTTGCTGCAATGGCTGTTGCTGATGGGGGGAGTGAAGCTCGGAAATCAAGTACCCCCACTACTATTGCTACAGGGGAGCAAGCTGTAGCTCTGAACGCTGTTCGTTGTTATAATTATGACCAGACTAGTCATATTCAGAGGAACTGTGAGAAACCACGTCAACAGAAAGGAGCTAGAGGGAGCTCTGCAAAACCTCAGGTTTCAAGCAAAGGTCAAGCCAAGTCGCAAGCAAAACCAGCTAAAGCTTTGCTATCGCCAAAAGCCACATCATCGGTGGAAAACGCATTTGGAAGACACAAGATCTACCCACTCTGGAAGAATGGCAGATGAAAGTCATGGACTACATGACATTGGCTGAGATGACTGGCAGAATCCGTGATCAGGGAAAGGAGACGGCGGAAGAAGACTGGAAGAAGTTTAAAATCTATCTTAAGGACTATTACAAACTTGATGAATGTTAGAATGTCGAGGTTTAAAGAAAGAAAGGGTTACAGTGTTATAAGATTGGACTGAAGGAAAGACTAAGAGGATAGAGGTTTGAGAGAAACAATTGGAAGTTGCTAACAATTTTGGACATTGGGATGCAGAAAGGGGAGGTATGGGGGAGTCGGAGAAACAAGGTTTTAGGGAAAAAAGGCTATGAAACTATACATGTTTGTATGTCTTTATATATGTTTGTATTGTCTTAAAAAATTGTAAAACCAATAAAAAATTTTATATATAAAAAAAGGAAAACGCATTTGTAATAGACACAGGTTGCACCCAGCACATGGCATCACACCGGGAATTGTTTTCTACGTTTGAGAAGCAAAGCTTCACTGTGAAACTGGACAATGGCCAGGAGATGGAAGCGACAGGGATCGGGACTGTGTGTTTAGAAAGCCTGAACTTGACTATAAACAATGTGTATTTTGTTCCTGATTTAAAGTTCAATCTGTTGAGTGTCTCTCAAATCACTAAAAAGAAACTGGTATTGTCCTATGATGAGGAGAGTTGCAAAATCTACAAAGATGGAGAGCTATATCTTTCTGTCAGAGAGAAAGATGGACTGTATCTATTAACTTTGGATGAGAGTGATTATAAAATGTGCACAGCATGTGAATCTAAAATGCTTTCTCTTGCAGGTATATCAGACAAGGCCAAGGATAAAAAGGCACCTAAGATTACCAGTGTATTTCAGCGAGTGTATGCTGATGTAATTGGTCCTCTAGCACCATCTAGAGGCAAAGCAAAATATTACCTTGTATTTGTTGATCACTACTCTCAATATGCATGGATATATGTGTTGCATTCACCCAGAGAAACCTTAGCAAGGTTTAAGGAGTTTTGTGATGAGGGTAAGAATGTTCATGAAGCTAATATTGATTTTCTTTTCACAGATGAAAAGCCAATTTTTCTTTCACAGGATTTTCAGGATTTCCTCAAGAGACAAGGGATAGAGCATAAGATTGCTGTCTCAGAAGCTGCATGGAACAAAAGTGTGTGTGTAAAAGTCAACAAAGAATTGCAGAATGGCATGAATGCACAATTGCTGAGTTCACACTTGCCACATGAGTTTTGGGCTGAATCTTTATCTTCTTTCTGTTACGCTTGGGTGAGAAAGGTTTCAAAAGGTATGGAAAGTTCTCCTTTTGAGAGGCTATTCCAAAGGAAACCTTCTATAGCGCATTTTAAGGTTTTGGGGTCTCACATCAGGACAGAAACTCCAGAAGGGGTGAAGAATACCAGAGGCATTTTTGTGGGTTATGAAAAGGGTCTCTATAGAGTAATTTTGTCTGAATCTGGTCAGGTGATTCTCACAAAGTTTGTAGAGAGCACTGCAAGACAGGAGAGAGAGGTTCTCCACACATTTCCCATTGCTGACAATTCAGATGATGATTCTGATTATTCTGGTACTGAGAGTGACACAGAAAGCACAGGAAGTTCTGTTGACACAGTCATTGAGAGAGGTTCACACACAATGGCTAGACCTTCAGAGGTTAAGGATGAACCACTGTTTACTGTTGGAACTGGTTCTCCAAGAAGTCCAGAGGATGAACCAGGTTGGAAATTGAAGCCCTATAATTGTACTGCCGGAACATTGACAGGATGGCTGTCATACCATCAAGTCAATGATGTTCTTAAAGATGATATTAGAATGGAACACAAAAGATGAATTCAGAAAAGAGGCCATGACAAAATGGGCTATTGATTTAGGACATAACATAGACTATGATGCATGGGCCAAACTCTGGAATGAGAGTCTAAAATTCACCGCATGCTCTGCCTTAAAAGAGAATGTTATGAAGATGGTCTATCGTTGGTATCTCACTCCCACCTAATTGGCAAAAATGTATTGGACAAGTAGTAAAACTTGTTGGAAATGCAAGGAAAAGGACGGCGACTTCTACCACATGTGGTGGTCATGTAATAAAATAAAAGAGTTTTGGGTATCGGTCTATAATGAGTTAAAAAAGATGTTTAAGTATAATTTCCCCCAAAAGCCAGAAGAAATTTTGCTAGGCTTGGTGGGAGAGGATATCAAGAAGACAGACCAAAGACTATATCTGTATGCAACAACAGCAGCTAGAGTTTTGATAGCCCAAAAGTGGAAGCTATAGGAGATTCCAACGGTAAGAGAATGGCAGATAAAGCTGGTCGAATATGAACCAATAACCTGTCAGGATCTCCGTTCAACCGAGCTGATAAAGCTCATCTTCCGGAATCACCCTCGACGTGATTGACGATCTGAGCCTCTGATAAGGCTCCAGGCACATCCCCCATTCAGCAGAGTTTCCATCAGCATGTGGAAGTGATGAGATTTATGGCTACATGGCTAAAGGGTTTTATTTCTCGCTACGCAGACAGCAAAGAAAAATACATTCTCTCTCTATGAAAGCAGAGAGCAACTGAACAAAGGAACAAAGGAACAGGAAACCAGTAAACATCACATCCGTCTCCTGCCTCCATGAGACTTCCAACAGCCTGGAAGGTTTCTGGAATGTAAACAGAGTCCTGTGACTCTAAGCAGCTGCACAGTGGCACACACAGAAACTAACATCCTCCCCCTTTCTGTGAACACCACTGGGCAGCGTGTCATGTACACTCTCAGTACAAACCCAATTTCTGTACATAGGTACAGTGTTGATCCTTCGGAACAACCTTGGACAATAAATCAGCAGGAATTTCATTACCAAGGTTGCTGGGGTGACTCTGGAGGAGAGAGAGAGTGTTCCACAACAATATGCGGATTTGAAGGAGGTGTTCAGTGAGAGGGAGGCTAACAAGCTGCCCCCCCAGGCCCTATGACTGCCAGAACAACCTGGTCCCAGGGGCCAAGCTGCCGGTGGGTAAGCTGTATTCGATGTCCGACCAAGAGATACAAGAGTTGATGCAGTTTATTGACAAAAATTTAAAGAGGGCTTTCATGAGGGAATCCAAGGCAGTGGGGGGCAGTCCAGTGTTCTTTGTGGACAAGCGAGGGACAAAAGAACATTGTTTGGTCGTAGACTTCAGGCTCCTGAACAGTTTGATGGAACCCATAGCCTTCCCCATGCCCAGAATTGATGGTGTTTTGCTGTGAGTGAGGCAAGGAATTTTTTTACCAAGCTGGACCTCAGGGGGGTATACAACCTGATTAGGATGCGGGAGGGAGATGAATGGAAGACGACCATGTTCACCCCCCTTGGGGCATTTGAATATCTCATCATGCCATTTGGATTACAAGCGGGCTCTGCCTGCTTTCGAGCCTTTATGCACCATGTGTTGGACCCCCTGCTGTACAAGAATTGTGTGGCCTTTTTGGATGAAGTTTTAATCTTCTCGGAAAATGAAGCACAGCACCTGAGCGACGTCAAGCAAGTGTTGGAGAGATTGAAGGGGCATCAGTTGTGGGTCAAGCTGGAGAAATGCCAGTTCCATACTAGGGAGGTCGAGTTCCTGGGGTACCGGCTGTTGGACAAGGGGCTGGCCATGGATCTGGAGAAGGTGAAAGCAGTACTGGATTGGAAGAGCCCAAGACTAACAAAGATGTGCAACGGTTCCTGGGCTTCAGCAACTTCTACAGAAAGTTTATCAAGAACTTTGCACACTTGACAGCACCAATAACTGATTGTCTCAGTGGCAATAAGAAGTTTTCGTGGACAAGGGAAGCGCAGCAGGCCTTTGAAAATTTGAAAAAGGCCTTCGCATCAGAGAAGCAGCTCCTGCACGTGGATCCTGGGAAGCCTTTGAGGGTGGAGATGGATGCTTCAGACCGAGCCATTGGAGCAGTGCTGTTGCAGCAAGGTCCAGGGGATAATTGGAGGCCTTGTGCCTTTTTCTCCAGGAAGTTGAGCAAATCAGAGCAAAATCACACTATTTATGACAAGGAATTGCTGGCCATTTATGCAGCTTTTAAGCAGTGGAGACACTTTTTGTTTGGGGAGCAGCACCAGATCCAGGTATGAACGGACCACAAGAACCTGGAATACTGGCACACAGCGCGAGTGCTCAACCAGAGACAGATCAGATGGGCGGAGACATTTTCTCAGTTTAACTTTAAGATACAATACGTCCCTGGGTGGCAGAACATGAGGGTGGACGCACTTTTCAGGAAGCCAGAGTACATGGAAGAGAAAGGGCCACCCGTGGTCAGGAAAATGTTCCAAGAGGACAAATGGCCATGTGGAGGAGCACTGACAGGGGAGGAGGAACTGGTTGGGCTCACCAGAGACGATGAGTTTGCTCAAACTAAAATTAGGGAACTGAGAGATGGTCAGGGAGAAAATGGGGGTTTTGAGGAGAAAGGAGGGCTCTTGTTTTACAAAGGGGCACTGTATGTACCAGGAGAACCATTGAGAGCCAAAATCCTCAAACAGCTCCATGACAACCCCACAGCTGGGCATTTTGGGCAACATAAAACCATGTTGCTAGTCACCAGACAGTTCTGGTGGCCCAAGGTAAGGGAGGATGTACGGGAATATGTCCGAGGGTGTGACAGGTGTCAGAGGGCCAAAGGGCCAAGAGCAGCACTGGCAGGGTTACTGGAATCCTTACTGACACCGGGGAGGCCCTGGGAGGTGGTTTCCATAGATTTCGTGTAGTGACGGCTGAGGAAACAGCCAAGCTGTTTGTGGACCACGTTTTTCGGCTGCATGGGACCCCATTGAGGGTAATCTCCGATCGCGGAAGACAGTTCACCTCGCGGTTCTGGCGTAAACTCATGAGCTCGTTGCAGGTAGAGGTGAGCTTCTCGACGGCAAGACACCCAGAAACCAACGGACAGGCTGAGAAAGCGAAAACCATATTGCAGCAGTACTTACGCTGCTACGTCAGTCAGAGGCAGAATGATTGGGTGGAGAAATTAGCACTAGCTGAGTTTGCATATAATAATGCTGAACATGTGTCCATGGGGATGAGTCCCTTTCTGGCCAACTACGGGTGTCACCCCAGGACGGAGGGAGGAGGAATGGAGTGTTCCGGCGGCAGAGCAGTTTGCAGAAGAGATGGAGGCTTTGCACCAGCAGTTCCAACTGAACCTGGAAAGGGCCAAAGAGGTATATAAAAAGCAGGCAGACAAGCATCGCAGGCCAGGGGAGGTTATACAGGTGGGGGACAGAGTGTGGTTGTCATCCCAGGGGTTGCCCTTAAGAGGGGGTTGCAAAAAACTGCAGCCTAGACGGCCATCAGGTCAACCCAGTGACGTTCAGGCTAAAATTGCCGGAGAGCATGAAGATACATCCGGTGTTTCATAGGTCCTTACTTTCACCTTATAGGGAGGGGCACGGCTCCCCGGGAAGGGAGGAAGGGGTGTCCACCCATCCACACGTAGAGGAGAGGGAACGCTGTAATGAAGTAACGGAAATATTTGATTCCAGGTGGAAAGGGCACCAGATAGAGTACTTGGTGGCCTGGGAGGGGGAGCCCAGTTCCAAAAACGCGTGGGTTCCCGCAGACTGCATCACTGAGGAGTATCTGGTGGAGGAATTCCATGCTCTTTTCCCACACAAGCCAAAACCCCAGGGGAGGTTCTTGGAGGAAGTGTTTGGACCCACGGAAGGCGAGGAGGACTTCGTAGGATTTCCAACCTCAGAGGAGGAGGAGGGGCTCTGGTACGAAGTCATTGAGTTGTCTGAGTGGGAAGAACCTGACTGGGACTTCCCGCCGGCAAGGGAGGACACTGGAGAATGGGAAGCAGTTTTTGAATCCACGGAGGAAAACAATTTTTCTTTCCGAAGTTTCCCCCCTCTCCTATCAACGCCCAGAAGGGGGATCGTGTTAAAGACCCCACCAGCGGGGAGGGGGGTCTTGAGGGGGGGTGGATGTCAGGGAACTGCCATCAGCTCAGAGACGAGAGGTGGAAGGGCAGTTGTGTTACAGGGAGCCTCCGAAGATCTTGTGAAGCAGTTCTTCCTCGGGCGAGGAAAAAAGCCCCGCCTCCAGTGGGAAGGGGGTGCAAGGGCCAGGAGATGCTAGGGAGAGCCCCAACACTGAGCCTGAGCAAACTGGAGAGGAGGGAAGCACCCCTTTGCCAGCGCCCACTCTGCGCAGTAGGTTTCGGTGCAGAGAGGGTAGGAGAAGGATGGGGTCACATGACTGTTATGCTGGGGGAGGTACAAGGACTGGCCACGCCCAGAATCTGCTAGCGACTGAGAAGACATGGATTTGCGACACTCTGCACTGTAAAAGTCTGTTTTAACAATAAAGTCTGGAAAATAGAGGTTGGAGTCTTGCCTGTTTGTTCTCGAGCAACCACAACAGCACTTGACACCTTCCCTTTGAGATGATTCAGATAAATGCCATCGGCAAGTCGCCACTATTTTTTCCACGCATAATCCAACGTGGCCTGACATATATGTGTTGTTAAATGCCCTTTTCAATGATGCAGAGAAGAGGGAAATTCTAGCAAAAGCAGAAGAAGCCCTAAGCAGACCTGACTACCAAGCAGACAGACCAGCAGGAACCACCGCTTTAACAACCCAAAATCTCCTAAATGAGCCTTCCTGGGATTATAATACAGTAGGAGGAATGTGGAGCTTGACAATCTTTAAAAAGGCTATTTTAGATGGTCTCCAAGCTGCAGGGCAGCGAACAGTAAACTGGACTAAAGTCCAATCCGTCTTACAAGGTCCTGAAGAACACCCTTCAGACTTCTATGCTCGGTTGGTGTCAGCAATTAAGACTTGGAGAGGGATTGACCCTGAGAGTGCACAGCACAAAGTAATTGTTAAAGGGTTCTTTAAGGACCAGGCTACCGCCGATATACAAAAGGCATTAAATGCCCATCTCGGATATGATGGAAAAACCATCAATGAGATCTTATCCATAGCCAAATCAGTCTTCAACTCAAGAGATGAACAGAAACAAAAAGAGCAAAAAGGGGAGTCCCCACAAGTGTTAGCTTACTCTGCTGGGATCCCCCCACCCCAGGAGAGACAAAGGGGGAGAAGGTATGAGCAATCAGACAGCTGTACCAGCTACCACTGTCTGGAGGAGGGACATATTAAAAGATATTGTCCGCGATTGTCACGATACCAAAAATCAGAGACTGGGAGACAGGAACACAGAGAAACAAGAAATTTTAGACCAGAACACAGAGAACCAGTAGCCTCCAGACCTAGAGAAGTGCCAGCCGATTACAGACCTACCCAGACGCAGGCTCAAGAACCATCCCCCCCCCCAATTACCAAAGCCTAGACACTATGTGAATAACTCAAATCCTTTTGGACAACCCAGTCGACCTAACAACTCTTCTCATGTAATGCTAGTAGGGGAATACGATGACTATTGACAACCAGAAGCAGATCCCATCCCTTTTCCGTACCTCTGGAGAGAATTGGTGGAGACAAGATGGCGACGAAGGTAGTTACCAAGTAATTTCGTTTACCCACATCAAAGTTTTAAGTGGTTTTAAGCGGTTTTATCCTCCCTTGTTTTTATCCGAGAGTTTTAATGATCTGCTGGCTGTGCTGGCTGTCTTTTAATATCTCTCCACTTGTGTTATTTTTGTTTTATCTGGGTTGTTCCGACCCCCCGGACTCGTCACCACGGCTGCTGCCGCCTCCTTTTTTTTAATAAATATTTTTATTACATTTTTCAGGTACAGAAAACAAAAAAGAAAAGAAAAAAAGAAATCCAACATTCCAAAACATTTTTTCATCACCAACCGGACTTCCCCACATCTCCCTCACCCTGCGTTCTTTACAATAAAGATATCAGCAAATTATTACCTTGTTTCATGCATTCTTTTGTACTTTTCAAATATTATATTTTGGGTTTTGGATACTTATTGTCAATTTACTTATACCTTAAATTGAATATAATATTACTTTAAACTCTAACCCTTTCATACTTATAACTTAGGTTCCTATATCTCTAAATCCTGATTGCTGAAGCTAGATTTTCCAAATCATGCAAATTCTTAAGATTCATATAACTTATAATATTTTTGTAAATAGTCCTTAAATTTTTTCCAATCCTCCTCCATTGTTTCTTCTCCCAAGTCTCGGATTCTGCCAGTCATTTCAGCCAGTTCCATGTAGTCCATCAGTTGCGTCTGCCACTCTTCCAGTGTGGGTAAATCTTGTGTCTTCCAGTATTTTGCAATAAGTATTCTTGCTGCTGTGGTTGCATACATAAAAAAAGCTCTGTCCTTCTTTAACACTTTCTGGCCGACAATGCCCAAGAGGAAGGCCTCCGGTTTCTTAGGAAAGGTATACTTAAATACCTTTTTTAACTCATTATACATCATTTCCCAGAAGGCCTTCACTTTTGGACATGTCCACCAGAGGTGAAAGAATGTCCCTTCAGCCTCTTTACATTTCCAACATTTGTTATCAGACAGGTGATATATTTTTGCAAGCTTGACTGGGGTCATGTACCACCTATATATCATTTTCATAATATTTTCCTTCAAGGCATTACATGCCGTAAACTTCATTCCGGTGGTCCATAACCTTTCCCAGTCCTCAAACATAATGTTATGCCCAATATCCTGCGCCCATTTTATCATGGCTGATTTAACTGTCTCATCCTGAGTGTTCCATTTAAGCAACAAGTTATACATTCTCGAAAGTACCTTAGTCTTTGGTTCTAGCAATTCTGTCTCTAACTTCGATTTTTCCACCTGGAATCCAATTTTTTTGTCCATTTTAAAGACCTCTTGAATTTGAGCATAATGTAACCAATCTCGCACCTTATTCTTTAATTTATCCAAGCTCTGCAACCTCCAGTTGTCTCCAATTTTTTCTATTATTTCCCAATATTTCGGCCAACCGGCTTCCATATTGGGTTTTTTCCGGGCCTTAGCCTCCATTGGTGATAACCATCTCGGGGTCTTATTTTCTAATAAGTCTTTATATTTTGTCCAGACGATAAATATTACTTTTCTGACAATATGGTTTTTAAACATTTTATGAGTCTTTACCTTGTCGTACCACAGATATGCATGCCATCCTAAAGAATTATTAAACCCTTCCAGATCTAGGACGTCAGTGTTCTCTAAAAGTAACCAATCCTTCATCCAACAGAAGGCTGCAGCTTCATAGTATATCCTTAAGTCCGGCAGGGCAAATCCCCCTCTTTCTTTTGCATCTGTTAAAATTTTAAACTTAATCCTGGGCTTTTTGCCCTGCCAGACAAACTTAGAAATATCCTTCTGCCATTTTCCAAAACATTCCACTCTGTCCACAATCTGTAGGGTTTGAAACAAAAACAACATCTTTGGCAATACATTCATTTTTTATAGCTGCAATTCTACCCAACAAGGAAAGTTTCAATCTTGACCAAATTTCTAAGTCCTTTTTAACTTCTGACCAACATTTTTCATAATTATGTTTGAATAAATTCAAATTTTTGGAAGACAAATTGACCCCTAGGTATTTCACTTTTTTAACCACATTTAACTCTGTCTCCTTCTGAAACCCGTCTGTTTCTAAAGGTGTCAAATTTTTCCCCAAAACTTTGGTTTTTTGCTTGTTCAACTTAAATCCTGCCACCCAACCAAACTCATGAATCAGTTCTAAAACTCTTTTTGTACTAGATTCTGGCTCCTGTAATGTTAAAACCAAATCATCTGCAAAAGCTTTCAGTTTATATTGTTTCACTCCGACCTGTATTCCTTGCATCAACTGGTCCTCCCTAATCATGTTCAAAAGCACCTCCAGGACTGAGATAAATAAAAGAGGGGATAAGGGGCACCCCTGTCGTGTTCCTTTTTCAATTTTGAACTCTTCTGACACCACATTGTTCACTATCAATTTAGCTTTTTGCTCTGAATAGATTGCCTCTATTCCATCTTCAAACCCCCGTCCCACTCCCATCCCTTCCAAGTTTTTCTTCATAAACTTCCAAGAAATATTATCAAAGGCCTTCTCCGCATCAATAAAAATTAACACTGCTGTCGTGTTGATATTAGTTTGCAGGAGTTCTAAAATGTCAATAATATTCCTGGTGTTATCAAACAGATGTCTACCTGGGAGGAAGCCTGCTTGGTCTTTATGAATTACTTCGTTTAACACTTTTTTAAGTCTGCTTGCCAAAATGTCTGCAAAAATTTTGTAATCCACATTTAGGAGTGAGATGGGACGGTAGTTCTTGAGTTGAGTCTTTTCAGTTTCCAGTTTGGGTATCAATGTGATGAAAGCTTCTTTCCACGATTCCAGCGCCTTCCTCCCCTCCATGATCTGATTGCAGACCTCCAATAGTGGTTGTGTCAGGAAATCTTTCAATGTCTTATAATATTTGGAGGTAAGTCCATCTGGTCCTGGAGATTTGCCTAGTTGCATATTCTGAATGGCACCCTCAATTTCTTGTTGTGTTATCTTATAATTCAGGATTGTTCTCTTTTCCTGGGCTAATTTTGGTAATCCATTAATTTTTTAAAATTGGTCTATCTCAGTCTCTTCCTGCGGCCCTTGCGTGTAAAGTTTTTTTTAAAATATCTCTGGAAGCACTTTCTAATTTCATCTGGTTTCTGAATATTTCTCCCATCGATCTCTAGATTGGTGACCGTGTTCAATTTTTGTCTCTTTTTCAACTGCCATGCCAGCAGTTTTCCACATTTTTTCGCTGATTCAAATGATCTTTGTTTCATTTGTTTAATTTTCCATTCAACTTCTTGATTTATTAATTTCGCATACTGTGCTTGATGGAACTTAATTTCTCTGAGAACCTCCTTCGACTTTGGTTTTAATCTCAGTTTTTTCTCCCCATCTCTTATCTTCTCTAAGATCTTATCTTTTTTTTCATTCCAGAGTCTTTTCTTAATCGTATTCTGTTGTATCAGAAACCCTCTCATAACTGCTTTACTCGCGTCCCAGATTGTTCTCTTTTCCACCGCGGTGTTCAAATTGATTTCAAAATAGTCTTTTAAAGTTTTTTGGGCCTTCTTCACAATCTCCTGATCTCTTAGTAGGGTGTCATTCATTTTCCATCTGAAGGACCCGATTGGAGTAAGTCTCAGTTCCACTTTCATGGCATTATGGTCGGAGCAAGTTTTGGGGCAGATTTCCACTTTTCTAGTCTTAGGTGCCAGCCCTCTAGTTGTCCATATTTGGTCGATTCTTGTCCATGACAAATGGGCCTCAGAAAAGAAGGTTCCTTCTTTACCTAAGGGGTTCTTTGTCCTCCATATATCAATCAAGTCCATATTGTCAGTTAATTCAAAAAAAGTCTTAGGTAGTCTACCATCTTTTGTTAAATTTTGGTTTTGTGACTTATCCATGTTTGTAGAGACCACCCCATTCATGTCTCCCATCATAATGATGTTGGTATAGTCCAGATAGTCCAGCATTATCTCATGCAGCTTCTTGTAAAAGTCTGATTTCCCCTCATTTGGTGCATAAATTCCTAATATCAAAAAATTTTCTCCTTATGTCTGTATTTCAATAGCTACAATTCTTCCTTGCTCATCTTTAAATAAAAATTTTGGTGACAGGCTCTCCTTTGCGTAAATCACCACTCCTCTTTTCTTGACTCTATCCGATGAAATAAATTCTTGGCCTAATATTTTATCAATTAATACTTTCCTATGGAGCCTAGTCACGTGAGTTTCCTGCAAGCAAATGATGTCCAATTGTTCTTTTTTCAATATATGAAAGATTCTTCTTCTTTTTTCCGGAGAATTTCCACCATTAATGTTCCAACTGAGCAGCTGCAGAGACATCCTGGATCAATCTGTTGGTCCTATAGTGTCGTCTCTTCCTTTTCCTCTGGTCCCGAGGGTGTAGGTGTCGCTACAATTCCAGGCGGTGGCGGTGGCCAAGATGCTGCTGCTCCCTTTTGAAGGTCTTCTCCGTGGTCGTTCAGGAACTTCTGATGGTCTTCTGTTGTTTTGATTTTGACTTTCTTTCCTTTGAAGTTAAAGGATAATCCTTGGGGGAACTCCCACCTATAAGGAATTGAGTTGCCTCTCAGTAGTCTTGCTAGGTCTGTGTATGTAGCTCTAAGATCCAAAAGTTGTTTTGGTATGTCTCTGTAAATTTCTGCTCTTTTGTCTTGAATAACAAGTGTCAGGGTTACTTCCAGATCCTAGCTCACAGAGGATCACGCTAGCCAGCGGTTGTTGATTAAAAGTCTTTATTGAGTTACAGTCTCCATTCTTGAGCTGCTGCGTGCAACCCTACGCCTTATGCTTAGGTCGGCGAAGCTCCTTCTGAGTCTCCGCCCCTTGCGCACCAACTTAATATCCTAGCCCTGCTCCACCTTTTCCGCCTGACAGTTCTCCTCTGGGTCCCTCTGCCCCCCTGGGTCTCTCCCTTCCGGGATTCTTCTGACGCTGACCCCCCTGACTCCTTGCGCCGGGCTTTAGGACCTGGCTCTCTTTCCGGGCTGCCTACTGCGCCACCTTCCTGTGCATTTGAACTTGGCGCGCGCGCCCAACCTTCCACTTTCCGTCTAACCGTCTCTTCGCTCCCCGATGGAGGTGTGGCCACTCCTGACTCGTGCCCTCCCTCCTGTTGTGAGCTGCCAGCGCTAGTTCCCAGGCGCTCTTCCTCTTCCCTACTCTCTGGCGGTGACGTAGGTCCCGATCTCCAACTGCTCCCCTCTGAGTCCCCTCTGGCTCTTTCTTCCTGGGGTGTCCCCCTAGTCTCCCCCCTTGCCCTTGCCACTGGTGCTCCTCTTTGTGAATCTTCTGATTCACTGGACAGACTCGGAGATCTCGGGTCGTCGTCGTCACTCATCCTTTCTTCTGCCTCCTCCCCCTCGCTCTCTGTTTCCTCCCTTGCCCTCGCCTCTGCTCCTGAACCCCTGACAGATACCTAAAGTGGAAACTGAAAAGACTCAACTTAAGAACTACCGTCCCATCTCACTCCTAAACGTGGATTACAAAATATTTGCAGATATTTTGGCCAACAGATTTAAAAAAGTATTAAATGAAGTAATTCATAAGGACCAAGCAGGTTTTCTCCCAGGTAGACATTTGTTTGATAACACTAGGAATATTATCGATATTCTGGAACTTTTACAAACAAATATTAACACTAAAGCAGTGCTAATTTTTATTTATGCGGAGAAGGCCTTTGACAACATTTCTTGGAAATTTATGAAGAAAAACTTGGAAGGGATGGGAGTGGGAAGGGGGTTTGAGAACGGAATAGAAGCAATCTATTCAGAACAAAAAGCTAAGTTGATAGTGAACAACGTGGTGACAGAAGAACTTCAGATAGAAAAAGGAACACGTCAGGGGTGCCCCCTTTCTCCTTTATTGTTTATTTCAGTCCTGGAGGTTTTGCTGAACATGATAAGGAAGGATCGGCAGGTACAAGGAATACGGGTCGGAGCGAAACAATATAAACTGAAAGCATTTGCAGATGACTTGGTTTTAACATTACAGGAGCCAGAATCTAGTACAAAAAGAGTTTTGGAATTGATTCAGAAATTTGGTCGGGTGGCGGGTTTTAAGTTGAACAAACAAAAAACTAAGGTGTTAGGGAAAAAATTGACAGCCACTGAAACAGAGGGGTTTCAGAAGGAAACAGAACTAAATATTGTTAAAAAAGTGAAATACCTGGGGGTCAATCTCTCTTCCAAGAACTTGAATTTATTTAAAGATAATTATGAGAAATGTTGGTCAGAAGTTAAAAAAGATCTAGAAATTTGGTCAAGACTGAAATTGTCCTTGTTGGGTCGAATTGCAGCTATAAAAATGAACGTTTTGCCAAAAATGTTGTTTTTGTTTCAAGCCTTGCAGATTGTGGACAGAGTGGAATGTTTTGGAAAGTGGCAGAAGGATATTTCTAAATTTGTCTGGCAGGGCAAAAAGCCCTGAATAAAGTTTAAAATATTAACAGATGCAAAGGAGAGAGGGGGGTTTGCCCTGCCAGACTTAAGGTTATATTATGAAGCTGCGGCCTTCTGCTGGATGAAAGATTGGATTCTGTTAGAAAGCACTGATGTCCTGGATCTGGAAGGCTTCAATAATTCGCTAGGTTGGCATGCGTATTTGTGGTATGACAAGGCAAAAACATATGGAATGTTTAAAAACCATATTGTCAGAAAAGCAATATTTATGGTCTGGAAAAAATACAAAGACTTATTAGAAAGCAAAACTCCGAGGTGGGTATCACCAATAGAGGCCAAGGCTCGGAAAAAACCTAATATGGAGGCCGGTTGGCCGAAATATTGGGAAATAATAGAAAACATTGGAGACAACTGGAGGTTGCAGAGCTTTGAAAAATTAAAGGGTAAGGTGCAAGATTGGCTTCATTATGCCCAAATTAATGAGGTTTTCAAGCTAGATAAAAAAACAGGATTCCAGGTGGAAAAATCGAAACTTGAGACAGAACTGTTAGAACCAAAGACCAAGCTATTATCGAGAATGTATAACTTGCTGCTTAAATGGAACACTCAGGATGAGACAGTTAAATCAGCCATGATAAAATGGGCTCAGGACATTGGTTATAACATTATGTCTGAGGACTGGGAAAGGTTATGGACCACCGGTATGAAGTTTACGGCATGTAATGCCTTGAAAGAAAACATTATGAAAATGGTATACAGGTGGTACATGACCCCAGTCAAGCTTGCTAAGATTTACCATTTGTCCGATAATAAATGTTGGAAATGTAAGGAGGCTGAAGGGACATTCTTTCATCTTTGGTGGACCTGCCCAAGAGTGAAGGCCTTCTGGGAAATGATTTATAACGAGTTAAAAAAGGTGTTTAAATACACCTTCCCTAAGAAACCGGAGGCATTCCTCCTGGGCATTGTCGGCCAGAAGGTGCTAAAGAAGGATAGAGCTTTTTTCATGTATGCCACCACTGCAGCAAGGATACTTATCGCTAAGCATTGGAAGACTCAAGATTTGCCCACACTGGAGGACTGGCAGGCGCAATTGATGAGCTACATGGAACTAGCTGAGATGACTGCCAGGATCCGAGATCTGGGAGAAGAAGCAATGGAAGAGGACTGGAAAAAATTTAAGGACTATCTGCAAAAGTTTTATAAGCTATATGAACTTTGAGATGCCGTATGACTTGGAAGGTTAGCCCCAGCAACGAGAGTGGATTATATAAGAAATTGGATATTATTCATGAAAGAATCAAAGTTTAAATGGGTAAAAATGATAATATGCTATATTTTTAGAATAAATGGAAAATAAGGGATTTAAACTTAAATTGCAATTGAAAGTACAAAGAAACACATGAAACAAGGGTATAACTTGCTGATAATTTTATTGTTAAGAATGCACTTGGCGGGAGATGTGGGGAAGTTCGATAGAAATCTGAAATAAGTTGTTGAAATGGTTTGGATTTTCTGTCTTTTCTTCTTTTCTATTTTCTATGTTTCTTCTTTTTTCTGTTTTATTTGTAATTGGAAAAAACGCAATAAAAAATTATTATAAAAAAAAAGAAAGCTGAAGCTTGGAATTAAGATGGCTCTGTTCTCTCAGAGACTGAGTAGCCAAAATTGGCTGGAATTGTCTTTCGTAATGGAATACTTGCTTGTGGAAGAGCAGCTTTGGCACTTAGTGCAACCCCCACAGCCTGTTGCTGTACAAGCACAGGGGAAGAAGGCTGCAGTTCAAAGTGAATTGGAGCAGCGTGTGCTCAGAATTCTGGCTGAAAGTGTGGAAGCTTATCTTGTGCCAGTCTTACAGGGTGCCAGAGAGCCAAGGGTCGCTTGGGAATCCCTCCGGAAAGCTTGTGAAGCTGGGGTGGGAAGCAAGGACTGAGAGTTGGCTGCACCAGAGGGGGAGAGTCAAGATGGCGCTGGCCAGATTCTTGAGAGCTCATCGAAAGCTGGGAGGAGCTTTGAGCCACCAAGGGGGAGTGAAGGGACTGTTGCTGCTGTTGCTGTTGACGTTCCTGTTCTTGCTGCAATGGCTGTTGCTGATGGGGGGAGTGAAGCTCGGAAATCAAGTACCCCCACTACTATTGCTACAGGGGAGCAAGCTGTAGCTCTGAACGCTGTTCGTTGTTATAATTATGACCAGACTAGTCATATTCAGAGGAACTGTGAGAAACCACGTCAACAGAAAGGAGCTAGAGGGAGCTCTGCAAAACCTCAGGTTTCAAGCAAAGGTCAAGCCAAGTCGCAAGCAAAACCAGCTAAAGCTTTGCTATCGCCAAAAGCCACATCATCGGTGGAAAACGCATTTGGAAGACACAAGATCTACCCACTCTGGAAGAATGGCAGATGAAAGTCATGGACTACATGACATTGGCTGAGATGACTGGCAGAATCCGTGATCAGGGAAAGGAGACGGCGGAAGAAGACTGGAAGAAGTTTAAAATCTATCTTAAGGACTATTACAAACTTGATGAATGTTAGAATGTCGAGGTTTAAAGAAAGAAAGGGTTACAGTGTTATAAGATTGGACTGAAGGAAAGACTAAGAGGATAGAGGTTTGAGAGAAACAATTGGAAGTTGCTAACAATTTTGGACATTGGGATGCAGAAAGGGGAGGTATGGGGGAGTCGGAGAAACAAGGTTTTAGGGAAAAAAGGCTATGAAACTATACATGTTTGTATGTCTTTATATATGTTTGTATTGTCTTAAAAAATTGTAAAACCAATAAAAAATTTTATATATAAAAAAAGGAAAACGCATTTGTAATAGACACAGGTTGCACCCAGCACATGGCATCACACCGGGAATTGTTTTCTACGTTTCCTCCCTTGCCCTCGCCTCTGCTCCTGAACCCCTGACAACAAGTGATTTCTTAAAATGAAGGTCTAATATTTTGTCTCTCTCCTGCTTGGATCTCAGGATGATCAAACAGTCTCTGGATCTGTCCCTCCTCACGGCTCTTCCCAATCTGAACGCAGTTGTAATCTTAAAATCTTTGTCTTCTTCTATACCCCAGAACTTTGAAAATTCTGCTGTCAGGTAGCCAGTCAGATCTTCCTGTTCAAGCTCTGGAATAGCTCTCAGTCTCAGGTTGTTTTCCCGGTTTCTCAGCTCCACCATAGACAGGTAGGCCTGCTGTTCACTGATCTGCTTGTGTAGCGGCCTTACCTCCCCTTTTATTGCCTCAACCTTCTGATTTGCTTGTTCTGCTTTTTGGTTGGCTTCCTCAGCCAATTTACGGTTTTCTAGAGTTGCTTCCTTGAGGTTCCCAATTACTTGTGTATGTTGAGCAACTTGGTCAGTCAGTTTACTAATAGAGGTTGTAGCTTGATCAATTTTTGTCGATTGGTCATCCACCTTCTGGTTCAAGATTGCCAATTGTTCCAAAATTTGTTTTAAAAAGGTTTCAGATCCTCCTGTAGCCATATCCTCTGATGCTGGCTGCTCAACTTCCCCTTCTTGTGCTCCCAAAACAGCTGGGACGGATGATCTACGTGACTGGGAAGTCAAGGTTGTTTGAACAAGTTGGGCTTGTTTTGCTTTCGTTTTTGCAGATCTTGTTTTCCCTAGGCCACTCATTCCACACCTGTCTATGTGTCAAGGTCAAGTTATATGCTGTCCCATGGGAAAAACAGTTCCAAAATGTAAATAACAAAGCAGCAGAGAGTCAAAATAAAATTTTGTTCCCAGACAATTGTAAATCCAGAATCCACTAGGGGGAGTACCACAGTAGTTCACAAGAAAGAAAGGTTTTTATCCGCCATTAAAGTTCCTGCAGTCCCAAACAGTTTACAAAAAGTCCTTCAATCTCTTTTTTAACGTGCAGAGCTCTTCCCAAGTTAAAACAAAGTCTCACAAAAGAGGTGCAAGAAACAGTTTCCCTGATTGTATCTTGTCAATATCGCTCAAATGTAACAATTTCAATTTTAGATACAGTTTCCGCAATTTGACAGTTCTCTTATCTCCTGGCAGTCCGAGGCTTGGTTTCTTAATCCTTTGTAATCCACAAAAGGGAGGAAAGTCCCATTTAAAATCCAATAAGTTTAAAAACAGAAGCCTCTTTTTTTCCCCCTTTAAAAGCCAATTCCGTCGATACACGATAGTCCCAACTTTGTAATCCCTTTTAAAGCGCTTCCCGCTTGTCAAAGTCTTTGCTTTTGATCTTTAAAGCACGGTCGGAAGACGGACTTCCTGTTTTGCGTCTCCCGTTTTCAGCCAAATTTTAAATCTTTTAGTCCCGAAAATTTAATCCTTACTCACGAGTATGTAGTTTGAAGCCTGATGTTTCAAGAAGAAAGGTCAGCGCTCATCAGCAGGAGCCGCGCGGCTTCGCTTCCGCAGAAAGAGCGATGAACTCACAGCACCGCTCCCCCTTCCACGTTCCGGAGCCCCTTACGGGGTTCCTTCTCCGTTTCTGGGGTCGCTTCTGGTGCCCGCCGAGTCCCACGGCCACGGGCTCGCTCTGCCCGTGGTTTTTCTTGATGGGTCGTTGCTGTGCCGCAGCGCACGACCCTTTTCCGCGGAGCCCCTCTTCAGAGCATGAAGAGGACCGCCATTGCTGTTTCGCGCCGCCTCCGGAAGTGCTGCTGCCGCCTCCCTAACTTGGAGAGATAAGTGAAAGGTTCTCCCGGGCATAAATCCTATGCCCTGTCGACCAGCTTTTTCCTTTAAGTTTTTAGCTTACTGCATATTGCGAAGTGAACTTTGCCCGACTGCTGGAACCGGGCTGTTTCAAAAACCCTAGGATCAAGGAAGAGGGGAAGGAAGAGGCTTGAACTGGCTGCCTTACCGTGAGTAATTTTACGGCACCACTCTCCTGGAAGTGGTAGTATTCCTGTGAGGAAGACTAAAGGATTTAAGGAGCTCCCCAGCACAGTGCTAACGACGGTTCCCCTGCAAAATTGATTTATGGGCCATGGAAAATGCCCAAGAGACCCTGACGAGGCATTATCCTCTCCGAGGCCTAAGCAATCAAGGAAGGGTTCACCTAAAGGTGGGAGAGGTCCCGAGGAATGTATCTACTCAATAGCAATTCAAAATCGTTTCGATCCTCTAACTGCCCTTGAAACAACATCAAAAGATGAGGCCCCTGAGACGCTACAAATTGGAAAAGCTAATGGTAACACAAATGGGGATGGTCCCTATCCGAAGGAGGTGTTGGTGGCCGAATCTGCGGACTGCACAGGTTGTGAGCAACTCCACCTAATAATTAGAACTCTAAACTGTATATTTAAGAGAATTGACGGTCTATCCTCTCAGCTGCATAGCCTTCAGCAAAAACTGGATGACCAGCCGGTACAGACAGCCCAAGATGGGGCAGTAGATGTTTCATTGTGCCGGCAGAAAGCGCCACCAAACACTGATCGCATGAAGAACTGCAAATACAATCTCAACCCCTCACTGAATCGCCAATCCCTGACTCTACATCCAAGGAAGATTTCCCTAACCTTCCGGGAAAGGGACCCAAGTTGGGCAACGCTACATGGGACTAAAGAGCACCTCAGATGGCTTCTAAAACTCGAGACATCACAAATAGATCTTTGTGCGGTGCTTCCATTAAGCCACCAGAACAGATATCAGAGAATGATGCTGGCTTTCCACTCTGCAAAAATCCCCTCTCTTATTATTAAGCAAAAAGAGTTTTTTTTTTTAATAATAATTTTTATTGCATTTTTTCCAAATTACAGAAAGAACAAAAGGATAGGCAGAATAGAAGAAAAAAAGAAAAAAGAACAGAAAATCACAAACCATTTCAACAACTTATTTCAAATTTCCATTGGACTTCCCCACATCTCCCCCATGATGCATTCTTGATAATAAAGTTATCAGCAAATTATACCCTTATTTCATGTGTTTCTTTATATTTTCAATTGCAATTTAAGTTTAAATCTCTTATTCTCCTTTTACTCTAAAGATATAACATAGTGTCATTTTTACCCATTTAAACTTTGATTCTTTCATAAATGTTATCAATTTCATAGGTAATTAAATTTCATTGCTGGGGCTAACGTTCCAAATCATACGGCATCTTATGTTTCATACAACTTATAATACTTTTGCAAATAGTCTTTAAATTTTTTCCAGTCCTCCTCCATTGCCTCTTCTCCCAAGTCTCGGATCCTTGCAGTCATCTCGGCCAGTTCCATGTAGTTCATCAATTGCGTCTGCCAGTCCTCCAGTGTGGGCAAATCTTGGGTCTTCCAATGCTTAGCGATAAGGATTCTTGCTGCTGTTGTAGCATACATAAAAAAAGTTCTATCCTTTTTTAACACCTTCTGGCCGACAATGCCCAGAAGGAAGGCCTCTGGTTTCTTGGGGAAGGTGTACTTGAACACCTTTTTTAACTCGTTATAGATCATTTCCCAAAAGGCCTTCAATCTTGGACAAGTCCACCAGAGGTGAAAGAATGTCCCTTCAGCCTCCTTGCATTTCCAACATTTATTGTCAGACAAATGGTATATCTTAGCGAGCTTGACTGGGGTCATGTACCACCTGTATACCATTTTCATAATGTTTTCTTTCAAGGCATTACATGCCGTAAATTTCATACCGGTGGTCCATAACCTTTCCCAGTCCTCAGACATAATATTGTAACCAATGTCTTGAGCCCATTTTATCATGGCTGATTTAACTGTCTCATCCTGAGTATTCCATTTAAGCAGCAAGTTGTACATTCTCGATAATACCTTGGTCTTTGGTTCTAACAACTCTGTCTCAAGTTTCGATTTTTCCACCTGGAATCCTATTTTTTTATCTAGCTTAAAAACCTCATTAATTTGGGCATAGTGTAGCCAATTTTGCACCTTATCCTTTAATTTTTCAAAGCTCTGCAACCTCCAATTGCCTCCAATGTTTTCTATTATTTCCCAATATTTCGGCCAATATGCCTCCATATTGGATGTTTTCCGAGCTTTGGCCTCTATTGGTGAAATCCACCTCGGAGTTTTACTTTCCAATAAGTCTTTGTATTTTTTCCAGACCATATATATTGCTTTTCTGACAATATGGTTTTTGAACATTCCATGTGTTTTCCCCTTGTCATACCACAAATACGCATGCCAGCCTAACGAATTATTGAAGCCTTCCAGATCAAGGACATCAGTGTTTTCCAATAAGATCCAATCTTTCATCCAGCAGAAGGCCGCAGCTTCATAATATAACCTTAAGTCCGGCAGGGCAAACCCCCCTCTCTCCTTTGCATCAGTTAGTATTTTAAACTTTATTCGGGGCTTTTTGCCCTGCCAGACAAACCTAGAAATATCCCTCTGCCACTTTCCAAAACATTCCACTCTGTCCACGACCTGCAAGGCTTGAAACAAAAACAACATCTTTGGCAAAACGTTCATTTTTATAGCTGCAATTCGGCCTAACAAGGATAATTTCAATCTTGACCAAATTTCTAGATCTTTTTTGACTTCTGACCAACATTTTTCATAGTTATCTTTAAACAGATTCAAATTCTTAGAAGACAGGTTGACCCCCAGGTATTTCACTTTTTTAACAATGTTTAGTTCTGTTTCCTTCTGAAACCCCTCTGTTTCAGTAACCGTCAAGTTTTTCCCTAGCACCTTAGTTTTTTGTTTGTTCAGCTTAAAACCCGCCACCCGACCAAATTTCTGAATCAATTCCAAAACTCTTTTTGTACTAGGTTCTGGCTCCTGTAATGTTAAAACCAAGTCATCTGCAAATGCTTTCAGTTTATATTGTTTCGCTCCGACCCGTATTCCTTGTACCTGCCGATCCTCCCTTATCATATTCAGCAAAACCTCCAGGACTGAAATAAACAACAGAGGGGATAGGGGGCACCCCTGGCGTGTTCCTTTTTCAATATGAAGTTCTTCTGTCACCACATTGTTCACTATCAACTTAGCTTTTTGTTCTGAATAGATTGCCTCTATTCCATTCTCAAACCCCCTTCCCACTCCCATCCCTTCCAAGTTTTTCTTCATAAATTTCCAAGAAATGTTGTCAAAGGCCTTCTCCGCATCAATAAAAATTAACACTGCTTTGGTGTTAATATTTGTTTGTAAAAGTTCCAGAATATCGATAATATTCCTGGTGTTATCAAACAAGTGTCTACCTGGGAGAAAGCCTGCTTGGTCCTTATGAATTACTTCATTTAATACTTTTTTAAATCTATTTGCCAAAATGTCTGCAAATATTTTGTAATCCACGTTTAGGAGTGAGATGGGACGGTAGTTCTTAAGTTGAGTCTTTTCAGTTTCCACTTTGGGTATCAGTGTGATGAATGCTTCTTTCCACGTATCTGGTGCCCTCCCTCCCCCCATAATCTGGTTACAAACCTCCATTAATGGTTGTATCAAATAGTCTTTTAACATCCTGTAGTACTTGGAGGTGAGTCCATCAGGGCCTGGAGATTTGCCTAGTTGCATATTCTGAATGGCATCCTCGATTTCCTGTTGTGTTATTTTACAATTCAAGATTGATCTCTTCTCTTGAGATAATTTTGGTAGGCCGTTGTCTTTCAAAAATTGTTCTATCTCAGTTGCTTCCTCGGATTCTTGTGTGTACAATTTTTTAAAGTATTTCTGGAAACACTTTCTAATTTCTCCCGGTTTCTGAATGTTTTTCCCTTCAACTTCTAAGTTGGTGACATAATTTAATTTTTGTCTCTTTTTCAACTGCCAAGCTAGCAGTTTCCCACATTTGTTCGCAGATTCAAAAGATCTTTGTTTCATTTGTTTGATTTTCCATTCCACTTCTTGGTTAATCAATTTCGCATATTGTGACTGGTGAAATTTGATTTCTCTTAAAGTCTCTTTTGATTTTGGATTCACTCTTAATTTTTTCTCTCCATCTCTTATCTTCTCCAATATCTTGTCTTTTTTACCATTCCAAAGTTTTTTCTTAATCGTGTTCTGTTGTATCAGAAACCCTCTCATAACAGCTTTGCTTGCGTCCCAGATTATTCTTTTTTCCACCGAGGTATTCCAGTTAATTTCAAAATAGTCCTTTAAAGCTTTTTGGGCCTTCTTTACAATCTCTTGATCTCTTAGCAGGTTGTCATTCATTTTCCATCTGAAGGAGTCGGCAGTAGTAAATCTCATTTCCATTTTCAAAGCGTTATGGTCGGAGCAAGTCTTTGGGCAGATTTCTATTTTTGTAGTCTTAGGTGCCAGCCCTCTAGTTGCCCAGATTTGGTCGATTCTTGTCCATGACAGGTGGGCCTCAGAAAAGAAAGTTCCTTCTTTACCTAGGGGGTTTCTCGTCCTCCATAAATCAATTAGGTCCATATTGTCAGTTAGTTCAAAGAAAGTTTTTGGTAGTCTTCCATCTTTAGTCAGATTCTGATTCTGTGACTTATCCATAAAAGTAGAGACGACCCCATTCATATCTCCCATCATAATGATGTTGGAATAGTCCAGATAGTCCAGTAGTGTCTCATGCAGCTTCTTATAAAATTCTGATTTCCCCTCATTTGGTGCATATATTCCTAATATCAAAACTTTCTCTCCTTGAGTCGAAATTTCAATAGCCAGGATTCTTCCTTGTTCATCTTTAAACAAAAATTTTGGTGATAAATTCTCCTTGGCGTAGATCACCACGCCTCTCTTCTTAACTCTATCTGATGAAATAAATTCTTGGCCTAATCTTTTATTTATTAACACCTTCCTGTGTAACCTGGTCACGTGGGTTTCTTGCAAACAAATTATGTCCAAATTCTCTTTCTTTAGAATATGGAAGATCCTTTTGCGTTTTTCTGGGGAATTCGCGCCATTAATGTTCCAACTATACAGCTGCAGAGACATCCTGTAACAATCTGTTGTTACTCTTGTTGGGCGTCTTCTTTTTTGTCCAAATCCGAGGGTGGTAACTCTTTTCCAGACTCTGGTGGTGGCCAAATAGCTGCCACTCCTTTCTGCAAGTCTTCTCCGTGGTCGTGTAGGAACTTCTGGCTGTCCTCTTTCGTTTTGATTTTTGTCTTCTTTCCTTTGTATTTGAATGAGAGGCCTTGTGGGAACTCCCACCTGTATGGTATTCCGTTACCTCTCAAAAGTCCAGCTAGGTCAGTGTAGTTAGATCTGAGATCCAGTAATTGTTTAGGAATATCCTTGTAGATTTGTGCTCTTCTGTCCTGGATCTCAAGTGCTTTGTTAAAATGTAGGTCGAGTAGCTTGTCTCTCTCCTGCTTAGTCCTTAAGATAATCAAACAGTCTCTAGGTCTGTCCTTCCCAGCAGCTCTTCCCAATCTGAATGCAGTTGTTATTTTAAAGTCTGTATCTTCGTTTATACCCCAGAATTTAGAAAATTCTGTTGTTAAAAAGCCAATCAAGTCCTCTTTCTCAATCTCTGGGATAGAGCGTAATCTCAAATTATTTTCCCTGTTTCGCAGTTCCACCAAAGACAGATAGGCCTGTTGGTCAGTAATATGTTTATGGAGCGGCCTTACCTCTCCTTTCAATTCCTCCACTTCTTTAGTTGCTGCTTCTGCTTTTTCATTCGCAGCCTCGGCCAATTTTCGATTTTCAGATACAACGTCCTTTAGATTTCCAATATCTTGTGAATGCTTAGCCACCTGTTCAGAGAGTTTGGTAATTGAAGATGTGGCTAAGTCAATTTTTGCAGTTTGATCATCCACTTTTTTGTTCAAAATTGCAAATTGTTGTAACATTTCCTCTAGGAGAATGTTAGATCCCCCAGCTGCCATATCTTCACTTGTTAACTGTTCAGGTTCTTCAGCTGGGGTTGTTGGTGATGGTACAGCCTGTAGAACCGCAGGGACTGAAGATCTGCGAGCCTGGGAAACCAGAGTTGATTGTACCAATTTGCCTTTGCCTGCTTTCGACGCAGCTCTTGTTTTTACTCGGTTGCTCATTCCACACCTGTCTTTGGATTCAAGGTCAAGCTGTCAAAAGTTCCATGGGAAAGACAGGCCTCAGAGTGAATAACCAGACCACAGAGAGACAAAACAAAGTTGGTTCTCAGGAAATTGTAAATCCCAAACTCCACTAGAGGGAGTATTGTTCAGTTCATGAAAGAAGAAACAAAGTTTCAGTCGCCATAAAAGTTCCTACAGTTAAATAAGTAAGCCATAGTCTTTAGAGAAGACCTTTTCCCTCTGGCAGAGCCCTCTCAATTTTGCCACAATAGTTTCTTAAAAGGTGCAAAATACAGTTGCTTAATTGTATCCACCAGTAATGCCTCTAAGTATCAGTTTCAGCTTTGTAAGTGTATCCGCAAAACAGCCTTTTGCCCACTGCAAGTCCGGGACTAGGGGTTTTCAAGTCTTTAAAGTTTTTAAAAGTCTAGCAGAGGAGAAAAACCCCAAACAGAATAAACACAGTAACAGGAAAAAAAAGATAACTTGCCTTTCCCTTCAGTTTCCAACTTCTCCAGACGTATGCTGTCTCTCATTTAAAAACCCTTTTGTACTGCTTCCAGCTTGTCAGTTCCTTTGCCTTTGATCACTAAGCACCACCGGGAGACGGACTTCCTTTTTCTCGTCTCCCGCTTTCAGCCGAATTCACGAATTTATAATCCAATCTCAAATAAGTCTTACTCACGAGTAGTTAATTTGTAATCCAATGTAAAGGAAGAAAGGTCGGCGCTCATCCGTAACAGCCGCGCGGCTTCACTCCCGCAGAAAGAGCGATGAATCCACAGCACCGCTTCCCCTCCGCGCTTCCGGAGCCCCTTACGGGGTCCCTTCTTCGTTTTGGGGGTCGCTCTGGGTGCCCGCCGGATCCCACGGCCACGAGCTCGCTCTGCTCGTGGTTTAACTTAATGGGTCTTCGCTTTGCCGTAGCGAACGACCCTTTTCTGCGGAGCCCCTCTTCGCTGCGCAAAGAGGACCGCCATTACTCGTTTCGCGCCGCCTCCGGAAGTCCAGCAAAAAGAGTTTTTGAATAGTCATGGCATTTTTCCAACGAGAGTCTTCATGGACTCCATAATTAGACCCCTTCTATCGGAGGGATTAATCAAGGAGACGGTACAACCTTCCCGTCCTGAACCACAAAAGAGGGCTGAGCTGTACACCCCATGCCTGGGCCAGTCCCAAAATACCTCCACTCCTACAACTAAACACTACGATTGTGCCAGTAACTCTTTGACACCCCAGGAGGAAAGAGAGCTTATCGCCTCCTTTGGAGAGTTACCAGCGAGGGAACAACAAGAAATTATAAATAGGCTGGACTTACTTAAACTTCAGCTCCTAAATATCGCCTGCAATGGAGTTTTGACGAATAATACCCACTCTAATTTAGCGGTGCCATGCCCCATGGAGGTGGAAACAACAATTCCCCAATACTCAGCATATAAGGTGCCTTCTGCATTGGATGGGAAGGTCTCACTGCTGGAGGCAGACTCTTCTCCTCCCCTTCACGCTGGTAACTCATCCCTGCTTCTAATAGACTTATCTGTTCCCTCTGTGATTAACCGATCAAAGAATGGAACTCAGGATAACACCCCCCTGGATAAATCGTCGCCCCTTCATCCCTCCATGCCGGACTTGGAATCAACATACATCGAAGACCATCCACGACCTGAGACGGTAGTGGCCACCCCAAGTCAGGCTTCTCCAGCGCATTCTTGTCCACCAAAAATCCAACAATTGCGTGAGGAAGACACTACAGTGTCGAGAGTCACCACAGAGTGGACTGAAGACCCAGCAGGACATATAAATCAAATGATCACAAGTGTATCGGTTAGATCCCCAAAAAGGACGGCTCCAGCGGACTTGGCAGGAACCTCTTCAGAGCCTAGTTGGGTCCGACAGCTAAAAAAGCCAAATATTACCTCTACCCACCAGGATGCTAACTCTCTTCTGCCCCCCAAAAATTCCGGCCCTCGTGATTCTTCAAGAAACTCCATGAAACCCTGATGGACTATTTGGATTATAATATGATAATTATGGGAGATATGAACGGTGTGGTTTCTACAAATATGGACAAGGCACAAAGACTGACAATCTCCAAGGAAGGGAGACTTCCGAAGACCTTCTTTGAAATGACGGAAAATATGGACCTAATAGACATATGGAGAACAAGGAACCCTCTTGAGAGAGAGGGAACTTTTTTCTCTCAAGCAATGATGACCTGGACCAGAATTGATCAAATTTGGATCACTAGTGGGATGGCTCCAAAGATTAAGAAGGTAGAAATCTGCCCAAAAACTTGCTCCGACCATAACGCCGTGAAGATGGAAATGAAACTTACAACAACCGGTCAATTTAGATGGAGGATGAATGACACCCTGTTTCGAGATAAGGAGATCCACATGAAGGCCCAAAAAACTTTAAAGGACTATTTTGAAATAAATCTAAAGGCCGATGTGGAAAAAAGAGTGATCTGGGACGCAAGTAAAGCTGTGATGCGAGGATTTTTGATTCAACAAAATTCAATAAAAAAGAGAGAGCAGAATGAGAAAAAGGAAAAGATTTTGGAAAAGATAAAAGAAGGAGAGAAAAAATTAAGATCAAAACCAAAGTCCCAGGAGATTTTGAGAGAGATTAAGTTATATCAAACACAATATATGGAATTGATGAATCAAGAGATTGAATGGAAGATAAAGCAAATGAAACAAAAGACATTCGAATCGGCAGATAAATGTGGCAAACTTCTGGCATGGCAATTGAAGAAAAGGCAGAAACTAAATACAGTTACAAGCCTAGAAGTGGATGGAAAGAACATATCTAAACCTAATGAGATTAGAAACTGCTTTCTGAGTTATTTTAAAAAACTTTATTCTCAAGGACCACAAAATGAAGAGGACATAGATAAATTCCTTAATAAATATGGATTACAAAAAATCTCTCATCAAAGCAAGGTGGATTTAAACCAGAGAATAACAGAACAAGAGATAGAGGGTGCCATTCAGGACATGCAACTGGGCAAATCTCCAGGGCCAGATGGACTGACTTCCAGATATTATAAATCTTTGAAGGAGTGGTTGGTTCAACCGTTAAAGGAAGTCTGCAACGAGATCCTAGAGGGGGAAAAGGCACCAGAATCGTGGAAAGAAGCGTATATTTCACTCATACCAAAGACAGAGACTGAAAAGACTCAACTTAAGAACTACCGCCCAATATCATTACTCAATGTGGATTACAAAATTTTTGCAGACATTTTGGCAAAAAGATTTAAAAGAGTGTTGATGGAGAAGATTCATAAGGACCAAGCAGGCTTTCTTCCAAAAAGGCATCTATCAGACAACGTAAGGAATATAATAGACATTTTGGAATTGCTAGAGGTGAATATAAACACCAAAGCAGTGTTGATTTTTGTGGATGCGGAGAAAGCCTTTGACAATATTTCTTGGAGTTTTATGAAAAAGAATCTTCATGGGATGGGGGTAGGCCAAGGATTTGAGAACGGTATGGGTGCGATATATTCTGAACAAAAAGCCAAGCTGATTGTAAATAATGTGATAACTGAGGAACTTAAGATAGAAAAAGGAACACGACAGTGGTGCCCAATTTCCCCATTGCTTTTTATTTCTGTTCTGGAGGTGTTGCTGAATATGATTAGAAATGACCAGCAGGTTAAAGGTGTACAGGTCGGAGCTAAACATTACAAGTTAAGGGCATTTGCAGATGACCTAGTATTGACCTTACAAGAGCCAAACACTAGTACAAAAAGGGTGTTGGAGATAATTCAACAATTTGGCCAGGTAGCCAGATTTAAACTGAACAAACAAAAAACTAAAGTTTTAGGAAAAAATTTAACAGTCATGGAGAAGGAGAAATTTCAAGAAGAGACAGGTTTGACAGTGGTTAAGAAGGTGAAATACCTAGGGGTTCATTTGACATCTAAAAATTTGAACTTGTATAAGGACAACTATGAAAAATGTTGGTCAGAAATTAAAAAAGATCTAGAAATATGGTCAAATTTGAAATTGTCAATGTTAGGCCGAATTGCAGTTATCAAGATGAATGTATTGCCTAGAATGCTATTTTTGTTTCAAACTTTGCAGATTCTTGACAAGATGGACTGTTTCAAGAGGTGGCAGAAAGACATTGCGAAATTTGTCTGGCAGGGCAAAAAGCCCAGAATAAAATTTAAAGTACTTACAGATGCAAAAGAAAGAGGGGGATTTGCCCTGCCGGACTTAAAACTGTACTATGAAGCAGCAGCGTTTTGCTGGCTGAAAGAGTGGATGCTCCTCGAGAACACAGATATCTTGGATTTAGAAGGTTTTAATAATACATTTGGTTGGCATGCATATCTATGGTATGATAAAATCAAAGTGCATAGGGCCTTTAAAAATCACATTGTTAGAAAAGCGTTGTTTAATGTTTGGATAAGATATAAAGATTTGTTGGAAAACAAAACCCCTAGATGGTTGTCACCCTTGGAGGCTAAGGCACTGAAGAAACTCAATATGGAGGCCGGATGGCCGAAATATTGGGAAATTTTGGAACAAGAGGGTGATAAATTGAAATTACAGAGTCATGAGAAACTGAAGACCAAAGTACGAGACTGGCTCCATCATTACCAAATAATGGAGGTTTACAAACAAGACAGGAAAATTGGCTTCCAGGTGGAGAAATCAAAATTAGAAACAGAATTGTTAGAACCCAATGCTAAGAACTTGTCTAGAATGTATAACTTGTTGCTGAAATGGAATACACAAGATGAAACAGTTAAATCAGCTATGATTAAGTGGGCACAGGACATTGGCCATAACATTATGTTTGCTGACTGGGAATGGTTGTGGAACACCGGTATTAAATTCACGGCATGTAATGCCTTAAAGGAAAATATTATGAAAATGATTTACAGGTGGTACATGACCCCAGTCAAGCTAGCAAAAATTTACCATTTGCCTGATAATAAGTGTTGGAAATGTAAAGAAACTGAAGGTACTTTCTATCATCTTTGGTGGACATGCCCGAAGATTAAGGCTTTCTGGGAAATGATATATAATGAAATGAAAAAGGTACTTAAATGTACTTTCCCTAAGAAACCAGAGGCCTTTCTCTTGGGCATTGTCGGCCAATTGGTGTCAAAGAAAGATAGAACTTTCTTTATGTATGCTACAACAGCAGCAAGAATACTTATCGCAAAGTATTGGAAGACACAAGACCTACCCACTCTGGAAGAATGGCAGATGAAAGTGATGGACTACATGACATTGGCTGAGATGACTGGCAGAATCCGTGATCAGGGAAAGGAGACGGCGGAAGAAGAATGGAAGAAATTTAAAATCTACCTTAAGGACTATTATAAACTTGATGAATGTTAGAATGTCGAGGTTTTGAGAAAGAAAGGGTTACAGTGATATAAGATTAGACTGAAGGAAAGATTAAGAGGACAGAGGCTTGACAGAAATATTTAGAAGTTGCTAAAAAATTTTGGACATTGGGATGCAAAAAGGGGAGGTATGGGGGAGTCTGAGAAACAAGGTTTATGAAAAAAAGGCTATGAAACTATACGTGTTTGTATGTCTTTTTATATGTTTGTATTGTTTTTTTAAAAAAATTGTAAAACCAATAAAAAATTTTATAAAAAAAATAATAATTCCGGCCCTCGTGATTCAATCGTGCCACAACCGGCGCGCACTAGAGCAAAAGACTCCCCACAATTGGTGCGCACCAGAGCAAAAGACTCACCACACCAGGACGACAACTTTCAGCAAAGGAAAATAACGGACTTCTTTAAGGGAGCGTCCTGGCCGCATAAGAGCCCCCCACAATAATTTAAATGACGGTTAGCCGGACAACCCAGAAAACCACCAATATTGATCCTCTGTTGGAACATAGCTGGCTGGTGTAGGAAAAAATGTGACCCAGATTTCCAGTCGTATATCAACTCGTTTCATATCATTCTATTGCAAGAAACTTGGGAGGAGGGTGAAATTGTCATAAACGGATTCGACCTATTATCCCTCCCAGCTTATCCCTCCCAGAAAGGAGGACGGCCGAAAGGTGGTCTAGTAATTGGTATCTCACTGAAGCTGCATTTCAAACTTTCATTAGTTTTGACTGCTCCCCCTTATGCTTTATCCGGGTTGATGTTGGGGGGAAAAGTATCACTGCTAATCTCCAATGTCTACCTCCCGCCAGGGGGTTCGTCCCTTGAACTGCATGATAGATGGGAAATATTAGAAGATCATTTAATATCATGCCGAGTCAAATATGCCAATAGCCAATCCTTAATTGGTGGTGACTTTAACGCACGTATAGCAGCAAATTGGGCCGACTTAACTAAAGCTAAATGGTGGACTGCTCCATGCCTCGACAATTATGATTTAAGACATGCCTTAGGGAGAGCCTCAAAAGACTCTAAAGTAAATGAGGCTGGAGTACTTCTTTACCATATGGCTATTCGCTTAAACTTAGTACCCCTGAATGGCTGCTGCCCTCCTGATATATCGGGGGAGTACACCCACCTAGGCATAAAATCAAACAGTGTACTAGATTACCTTTTAGCCTCGAGTGACCTGATTTCGAAAGCTCTCTCTTTCAAGATTGACAATATTCAGTATAGTGATCACCTTCCACTTGCTGCTACGTTTGACCTAGACTGGCATGGGGACGAGCACAGTCATCCAATTCAATTAGATACTAACGCAGAAAACTCGGTAGAGGGTATTAATACGGCATTACGAGTGAAGGGTATAAAGCGGTCTGTAACGCAGGCTCAAAAATATTCTGAATTTTTTCAGCAGGTGATCATACAAACCTATTCAGCCCTTGGCATAACTTCATATGATCACGATCAAACTATTAATCTATTTGCCTATCTGTCGAATGACCTTACGTCATTCTTTACTGTCCCAACCCACCAGGCAAACTGGGCCCACTCCAAGACAGGTGCACCGTGGTTTAACCGTAATTGTAAGCAAGCCAAACAACAGCTCTGTGCTATTTATAATGATTACAAATCCTCAGGGGCGAGTATGCTTCCCAATGAGTACTATCAGGCAAAATCAGCTTATAAATATGTGCAAAAAAAGGCCAAACAGGAATGGCAACTGAACCGCTGGCAAGCACTTATAGCTGCCTCAAGCACCCGTAATTCCCGAAAATTCTGGCTGTTGGTTAACAGAAAATCTAAAAGATACCCCTTAACAGTCATCCCTGCCCCAATTTGGGAATCCTTTCTAAGGAACTATTTTGCCTTACCAGACCTTAATATTAATACAATCGATGGAGTCTATGAGCAGCTCCCTCTTTGGCCACCCACTGACCCGGAAGAAATCCACGGACTCATTTCTAATCTTAAAATTGGAAAAGCCCCCAGTCCTGACCTAGTCCCGGCGGAAGCTATAAAACTTCATGCAGACTGGTGGGCGAAAATCCTGTCTGCTACTTTTGATGCCGTAAATAACAGTGGGAAGGTACCAAGAATATGGAAGGATGCAATTATTGTTCCAATTCATAAAAAAGGCTCGACAGATGATCCGGGAAATTACAGGAATATCAGTTTATTGTCATTAATTGGGAAAATATATGCACGGTTCTTGTTAACTAAGCTTACTAAGTGGGCCGATGAAAACAACCTGATTGGGCCTGAACAGGCTGGTTTTAGACCGAATCAGTCAGCGGTTGATCAGGTCTTAGTTTTATACCACCTTGCCCAGAAATATTCCTCCCCAAATAGAGGCCAACTTTGTGCGGCCTTTATTGATTTAAAGGCCGCTTTTGACAGCATCCCCAGAGGATTACTTTGGGGGAAATTAGCCCGATGGGGAATAGACAAAAGACTTTTGTGGCTAATAACTAAATTGCATGAAGGATCGGCCGCTAGGGTGAGAATCACTCCGGCCGGCGACCTCTCAAAGTCAGTAACTATCAATAGAGGTGTTCGTCAAGGATGTATCCTTGCTCCGACCCTTTTTAATCTATTTATAAGTGATATGAGGGCGCCTCTGATAGAGTCTCAAGAAACGATCCACGCCCCCCTGTCTTCACGCTTTTTATGATGGAGGACCGCTGTAGCCACCCCCAACGACACGTTCTCAAGATGGAGGGGGAGGGAACAGCTGCAGTCGCCTGCGGTTCCTGCGCAATGTTTGCCATCTTGCCAAAGGTTGCAGGCAGCTTTACCTGCAGCAATTGCATGTTGATTGCCCTCTTAAAAGACAAAGTCCAGCAACTGGGGGAACGTGTAGCTACGCTCCAAAGAATTAGAGAGCTGGAGCTCTTCTTGGAAGCAACAGAGCACACCGTCTCCACCAAGGAGGAGACAGGGGACTCCCCTGAGAAGGAGGCTAGTTCACCAACACAGGAGCCAGATATATGGAGAAACGTGACTCAGAGAAGTAGGAGGCCCAGGGTTCGCTCTGATTGTTTAGAAATACACAATCGCTTTGAAGTCCTCTCCCCTAGCATGGAAGACAAAGAGCAGACTCCATTTGAGGATCTCTCCCTCATTACAGTTGATCAGGTATATGAAGACGAGCAGCAAAGTCAGTCCTCAGGGAATGTGCAGGCGACCTTGGAACGGACAGCTCATGGAAGAACCCCGACCAAACCTAAGAGGAGGCGTGTAGTGGTGATAGGGGATTCCCTACTGAGGGGAACAGAAGCAGTGATCTGTGGGCCTGACAAGATGTCTCGGGAAGTGTGCTGTCTCCCCGGGGCTAAGATCCAAGATGTAACTGAACGACTGCAAGGAATCATAAAACCCACTGACAAATACCCCTTCCTCTTGGTTCATGTGGGAACCAATGACACTGCAAGCAATAGCCTCCAGAAGATCAAAAGAGACAACGAGGCTCTCGGCAGGAAATTGAAGCAATTAAATGCACAAATTGTCATCTCATCTGTCCTCCCAGTTGAACGACGTGGCCCAGGGAGAGAGGGGAAAATAGTGGAAGTGAACAGCTGGCTTCGCAAATGGTGTAAACAGGAACAGTTTGGATTCTTAGATCACGGACTGCAGTTTCTTGAAGATGGACTTCTGGCAAGCGATGGGCTGCACCTCACAACGGTTGGGAGAAATGTTTTTGCCAAAAATCTCAGAAACCTCATCAGGAGGGCTTTAAACTGACTAATGTGGGGGAGGGAGACAGTGCTCCTGAAGGTAGGAGCCTATCAATTGATGAAGATGATCATCCAAATGTCATAGACCAAATGGAGCAAACAGCACGCAGACCTAGTGGTGGGAGGAAAAAATCCTTAAATAAGAGACACGGGGGAATGATTAATGGACTTCAATGTCTGTACACTAATGCGCAAAGCATGGGAAATAAACAAGATGAGCTTGAGCTCTTGGTACAGCAAACTAAATATGACATAATAGGCATCACTGAAACCTGGTGGGATAAGTCCCACGATTGGAATGTAATAATGGGGGGATACAATCTATTTCAGAGAAACAGACCAGACAAGAAAGGAGGAGGAGTGGCGTTATATGTCAGGGATGTGTATACCTGTGAAGAGATCCAAGATTTAGAACCTCAAAGCCAAAGTGAGAGCATTTGGGTCAAAATTAAGGGAGAGAAGAATAACAGTGACCTCATTGTGGGAGTTTACTATAGATCCCCAAGCCAAACGGAGGAGGGAGATAGTAGTAATGGGGGACTTCAATTACCCGGATATTTGTTGGATGTCAAACTCAGCCAAGAGCATAAGGTCAAACAGATTCCTCACTGGCCTTGCAGACAACTTCATTGTCCAGAAAGTGGGAGAAGCAACAAGAGGAACAGCCAATTTAGATCTGGTCCTAACCAATGTTGATGACCTGGTTAGTGGGGTAGAAGTGGAAGGATCATTAGGCGCGAGTGATCATGCTCTTCTGAAGTTTACTATACAGCGGAAAGGAGCAGCCAAGCATACTAGGACTCAATTTCTTGACTTTAAGAAAGCCGACTTCATAAAACTTAGGGAAGTGCTGGGTGAGATCCCATGGACAGTAATACTAAAGGGAAAGGGAGTTCATGATAGCTGGGAGTTTGTTAAGAGGGAGATAGTAAAAGCACAATGTCAGGCAATACCAATGAGACGGAAACATGGAAGGTGCCTAAAGAAGCCAGGGTGGCTATCTAAAGAACTTTTAACTGAGTTAAGATTAAAAAAGGATGTGTACAAAAAATGGAAAAGGGGGGAAACCACCAAAGAGGAATTCAAACAAATAGCCAGCACGTGTAGACACAAAGTCAGAAAAGCTAAAGCACAGAATGAACTCAGGCTTGCTAGAGAGGTTAAAAGCAACAAAAAAGGCTTTTATGGGTATGTTCGTAGCAAAAGGAAGAACAAAGAAACAGTGGGGTCACTCAGAGGCGAAGATGGTGAAATGCAAACAGGGGACACAGAAAGGGCTGAACTCCTCAATGCCTTCTTTGCCTCAGTCTTCTCCGATAAAGAAAACAATGCCCGACTTGAAGAATTTGGAGCAAATGATTCAGCAGAGGAAGCACAGCCCAGAATAACTAAGGAGATAGTACAAGAATACTTGGCTAGTTTAGATGTATTCAAGTCTCCAGGGCCAGATGAACTGCATCCAAGAGTATTAAAAGAACTGGCAGATGTGATCTCAGAACCACTGGCAGTCATCTTTGAGAATTCCTGGAGAACAGGCGAAGTCCCGGAAGACTGTAGGAGGGCAAATGTTCTCCCTATTTTCAAAAAGGGGAAAAGAGAGGACCCAAATAATTACCGCCCAGTCAGTCTGACATTAATACCAGGGAAGATTCTGGAGCAGATCATTAAGCAAACAGTCTGTGAGCACCTAGAAAGGAATGCTGTGATCACCAATAGTCAGCATGGATTTCTGAAAAATAAGTCATGTCAGACTAACCTGATCTCGTTTTTTGACAGAATTACAAGCCTGGTAGATGAAGGGAATGCAGTGGATGTAGCCTACCTTGATTTCAGCAAGGCATTTGACAAGGTGCCCCATGATATTCTTGTAAAGAAGCTGGTAAAATGCGGTCTTGACTATGCTACCACTCAGTGGATTTGTAACTGGCTGACTGACTGAACCCAAAGGGTGCTCATCAATGGTTCCTCTTCATCCTGGAGTAGAGTGACTAGTGGGGTGCCACAGGGTTCTGTCTTGGGCCCGGTCTTATTCAACATCTTTATCAACGACTTGGATGATGGACTCAAGGGCATCCTGATCAAATTTGCAGATGACACCAAATTGGGAGGGGTGGCTAACACCCCAGAGGACAGGATCACACTTCAAAACGACCTTGACAGATTAGAGAACTGGGCAAAAACAAACAAGATGAATTTTAACAGGGAGAAATGTAAAGTATTGCACTTGGGCAAAAAAAAATGAGAGGCACAAATACAAGATGGGTGACACCTGGCTTGAGAGCAGTACATGTGAAAAGGATCTAGGAGTCTTGGTTGACCACAAACTTGACATGAGCCAACAGTGTGACGCGGCAGCTAAAAAAGCCAATGCAATTCTGGGCTGCATCAATAGGAGTATAGCATCTAGATCAAGGGAAGTAATAGCGCCACTGTATTCTGCTCTGGTCAGACCTCACCTGGAGTACTGTGTCCAGTTCTGGGCACCATAATTCAAGAAGGACACTGACAAACTGGAACGTGTCCAGAGGAGGGCAACCAAAATGACCAAAGGCCTGGAAACGATGCCTTATGAGGAACGGCTAAGGGAGCTGGGCATGTTTAGCCTGGAGAAGAGGAAGTTAAGGGGTGATATGATAGCCATGTTCAAATATATAAAAGGATGTCACATAGAGGAGGGAGAAAGGTTGTTTTCTGCTGCTCCAGAGAAGCAGACACAGAGCAATGGATCCAAACTACAAGAAAGAAGATTCCACCTAAACATTAGGAAGAACTTCCTGACAGTAAGAGTTGTTCGACAGTGGAATTTGCTGCCAAGGAGTGCGGTGGACTCTCCTACTTTGGAGGTCTTTAAGCAGAGGCTTGACAACCATATGTCAGGAGTGCTCTGATGGTGTTTCCTGCTTGGCAGGGGGTTGGACTCGATGGCCCTTGTGGTCTCTTCCAACTCTATGATTCTATGATTCTATGATTCCCCCCGTCTTGCCCAATATTGTTGCCCCCTTCTACTCTATGCAGATGACGCAGTGATCCTATCCTTCTCAAGAGTCGGCCTCAGGAGGGCATTAATTTTTTTTTATGTTTACTGCAAATCAAATTTTCTTACAATTAATCATGTTAAATCCAAAGTCCTAATTTTCACCAAGAGTCGAAAAACCTATAATTGGAGAATAGACGGAAAAGCTATTGACCAAGTCTTTAAATTTCAGTACTTGGGAGTCTTTCTCCAACACAACATGGGCTGGAAGGTCCATTTTGCATATGTATTAAACAGAGCTAAAGCCCTTTCCTATGCGTTATTGCGTTTCTTCTTTTCAGATGGGGCTTTCCATATTCCATCAGTGTTAAAAGTTTTCAAGGCAAAGGTGATTGCAACAATAGCATATGCAATCCCAATATGGGGGTCCTTTGTTAACCTAACCCAGTTGGAGGGAATCCAAAACCAGCTTCTAAGAAGGTTGCTAAAATTACCCAGGTGTGTAAGCAATACTGCTATACGACTGGAACTAAATGTTACATCTCTAGAAACCACATTATGGAAATGCATCCTCTGTTACTGGTTGGCATTATGGCATAAACTTCCAAATCTCCACTTGATACAGTGTCTCTGGATAGATGACTTCCCTAGCCCCTGGGCAAAAATAATACATGGGAAACTTGTGTCCCTAGGACTATCTCCATCTGAACTATTAAAATTAGATTTAATTTCTGCCAAAAGAATTATTACTCACAAATTAGAGGAGATGGATTTACAATTTAATATTGCGACAGGTGGTGGCACCTGTTCGCCGATAAACCTTGGCTTAACACCACCAACGAAACTTCCATCTTACTTAACTACCTCATCTGTGGTGACGCACAAGTATGCCTTTATAAAGGCTAGATTCAATGTTTTCCCATCAAACGTGTTGGGTAACAGACTCTCCAACGGACAGATCTCACTCCTCTGTGACTGTAAAAGTGGATCTATAGAATCGTTATATCATATAATCTTCTGTTGTCCATTACATTCAGCTGCACAGTCCAAGTTTCTGGCCCCATATTTATCGAGAATTGCTGACGGTCCTCAGGAAGCCCAAATAATATACTTATTAAACGACGAAGATACAAGTAGATCCCTTGCAGTCGCTAGATACCTGATTAATGTTTTATTTCAAAAGAGGAGAAATGGATCACTGTATGTCTCTGACAGCTTAGCTAAACTTAAGAACCATCAATAAGTGCCAGAACTAAGATGCATACCCCCCAAAATCTGATGGATCTGAATTGCGGTTTACATAGAGGGAGCTTATTGTGTATAGTGTTTACTTAACTGAAGTAAAATTGGTTCTATATGGGTGTTTTAACTTGGAACTGTTTAAATTGTATTGTTTATGGATAAATTATGATGTATTGTTGTCGATATGGGCCAATGGCCGTAATAAATCTATCTATCTATCTATCTATCTATCTATCTATCTATCCCGTACCTCTGCCCTGTCCTACAACTCTCGCCCACCGATCCAATATGTACCATGCAGATAGACGGACAATCTTATGAATGCCTATTGGATACAGGAACAACCTATTCTACACTCACTGATAGTCACCTATCACCAGGGAAGGAAACCAGAACCGTAATGGGACTGGATGGACTTCCTCAAAACTGTCCTCTCTCCCAATCTGCCAATGTGTCTGTCAGACCTTTACCTGTCCAGCACACTTTTCTCCTAACCTCAAGCCCAGTCAATCTTTTGGGAAGGGATCTGCTCTGTAAACTGAACACCACTATTCAACGTAGTCAGGAAGGAATATATTTAGATATGCCTGAAGAATCCATTTTCCTGTTCCAAGGGGTATTGCGGGAAGAGAAAGGAAATAACCCCGACCTTCCACTTGAGCTTGTAGATGAAATTCCTCCTTGGTTGTGGGGCACAGAGTCCACATCAGTAGGCTTACTAAAATCCGCCACCCCGGTAAAGATAAACTACAGGAAGGACCTACCTTACCCATGTACCAGACAATACCCTCTGCCGAAGGAAGTGATAGAGGGACTGACCCCAATGATTGAAGAGTTCTTATGAATGAGAGTCCTAGTTCCTTGTGCCTCCCCTTGTAATACCCCTTTGCTCCCAGTAAAAACACCCAATACAAATCCTGTCAAGTGGTGCCTTGACCACTTGATCTAAGATCTAAGGCTCATCAACTCCTTTGTGGTACCGTGCCATGCCGTCATGGCAAATCCACACCACCTATTGAATTCAATACCGGAGGGAACTGTTGTTTACTCACTTATTGATCTATGCTTGGCATTTTTTAGTATCCCTGTGGATGTTGAAAGTCAGTTCCTGTTTGCTTTTACCTGGCAGACCAGACAGTTAACTTGGACTAGACTACCCCAGGGTTATGTAGAATCCCCAGCAATTTCCCCCTCCATACTCTATCAAGCTTTACTGGATGTCACCCTCCCGGGGGGCGCCACCATCTTGCTGTACGTTGATGATATCTTGATAGCTTCGAAGACTTTAGAATCCTGCAAACTAGACACAAAAAGCCTTATTACTGTTGGGATATTGCTGGGGAGACGGGGGCATCAGGCAGGCCACATCTGGCTCCAGCCACTGGCCAGCAGCCGGGCAATCTCCGGTACAGCATCAATCAGTGACACGAGCCTCAGATACGTTTAGAGACTTGGCACGCTCTTATCAGCAGAGTGAATAACTTCTCACAATGGAAGTGGCGGACAGAGACATGTGTAGGCATTATTTACAGGCATTTATTCAGCATAGTTCAGGAACAAAGGAAAAAACATGTCTGCTTCCCTTCGTGTCCAAGCACAACAGCAGTATAGCAAAAGCAATATACAAACGGAAGTTCCCAGCAAGCCTGTGCTGGAAGTAAACAGGCATGTGACACACAACAGTCATGCCTGTTCTTTTTTAAGGTGGAATGGAACTATATCCCGACACTTACATCCCTAGCCTACAAGGGTCACAAAGTCTCTCCAAAAAAGATTAAGTATTGTCGGAAGGAAGCCATATCGAAATTACCACTTCCAAAACAAAAAGACAACACTGGTAGTAATTATCTCAGGTTTATTGCTCAAACACAAAAATCACTCCGGATCTCCTTCACTTCATGTCTGACTCCAAGTTCACAGTTGCCGAGTCTAAACTCCGCCCCTTCCTCTTCCTCCAACAGGGGAAAAAGTCCTTTCACTTTCGCTCTTTTTCCCTCCTCTCACTGACCTTTTGGTGCCTTCGAGTTTTTGGGCTGGCTATTCCTGGCCTCCATCCCTCTGTTTCTGAGCTCAAACTGCTAGTTTGTGTATCTCTGCTCTGGCCCCCCTTTCCTTGCTCACTATGCTCAGGGATCAGGTTACCATTGCTATCTGCTGCCTTTTCTCTGTTCTCTGAAGCCATGCCGCTAGGCTGCCCCTCCTCCCTCTCACATTCCAGTGTCCTTATTTCTCTTTGTCTGTTCTCATTCCCAGCCTCTGTCAGCTCCTGGACGAAGCTGACATCACCCCCTCCTCTAAGCCCCCCCTCCTCTTCCTCGGCTTCTCTGCCTGTCTCAGAGGGCTCTCTCTGCTCTGGTGCGCACCATGTGCCACTCTCCTCAGCTTCTTCTTTGCTAAGGTCGTCTTCTTCCTCCCACCCTCTGGGCTTGGGCTCGTGGGGAACCTACGGTGGAACTGCCGCTGCAAGTCTGGGGCGTGTAAATCATACCCAGGAGTTTTCTTCAGGTCCATAACCTTTCCATGACACGAAATACTGTAACTGTCTTCTACACAGTCTCAAGTCTAAAATCTGTTGGATCTCAAACTCCTCCTGATCTTCCACCATGACTGGGGGAGGAGGTGCCTGTTTAGGTTCCTGGTAGGAATGTGCAGGAACGTATGGTGACAGGAGAGCCCTGTGAAATACTGGATGTATCTTCATCGAGGCAGGCAATCTCAGTTTGAACGCTACAGGGTTTACCTGTTCTACCACTTCAAATGGCCCCAACCGCCTTGCCTCTAACTTCTTGCACCTCCCCTTTGTTGGTAAGTCCTTGGCCGACAACCACACCTTGTCCCCCACCTTGATCTCTTCTCCCTGCTGTCTACGTTCATCAGCATTCCTCTTATACGCGTTTTTAGCTGCGTCCAGCTTTTCTCTCAGTAGTTCATGTAACGCCTGCATCTCCCCTACGAACTGTTCTGCCGCTGGCACCAACAAGGTGTCCTCAGGTTCTGGACACGCCCTCGGATGTCGTCCATAGTTGGCCAGAAACAGTGTTTGTTGGGTAGACGCGTGTACCGTGTTGTTGTACGTGAATTCTGCTAGTCCCAATTTGTCCACCCAGTCCTCTTGCTGGTAGTTCACGTAACAATGAAGGTATTGCTGCAATGTGGCATTGGTCCTCTCTGACTCTCCGTTGGTTTGATGGTGTCTCACTGATGTCAGACACACTTCGACTTCCAAAAGCTGCATCAACTTCCTCTAAAACTGTGAGGTAAATTCTGTTCCTCTGTCCGAAATCACTGGCGTCGGCAGCCCGTGCAGTTTGAACACATGGTCTACAAACATCTGTGCTGTTTCCTGTGCTGACGGCAGCTTTGGGCATGGCACGAAGTGTGCCATTTTCGCGAACAAGTCCACCACGACCCAGATCACTGTCTGCTTTCGAGAAGATGACAAGTCTGTGATAAAATCCATCTCAATCACCTCCCAAGGTCCTTGCGGAGTCGGAAGCGGTTGCAGAAGTCCCGCTGGTGCTGCTCTAGGTGTTTTTGCTCGTTGGCAAGTGTCACATGCCCCGACATACTCCTGGGCCTCTTCTCTCATCCTGGGCCACCAAAACCGTCTCCTTAGTTGATCTACAGTCTTGTACTGCCCAAAGTGACCCACAGTCAGTTTGTCATGGCACTGCCGCATGACTCGTGCCCGCAAGTCCCCTTCTGGCACGTAGAGCACCTCACCCTTAAACAAGAGGCCTTCCCTTTCAGTGAATCCTTCAGAGCCGTTCATCCATCTCCACTACCATCAGTCTGTATGGATTTATGTGGTGCAGGTACTCCTCCGTGGTGAATATCTCTTTGAGCCTCTCAAACGCGCACTGCGCCTCCTCCATCCAGACGAACGGCTTCTTGCCCCTCAAGCAGTCAGTGGGGGGTGTGGTGAGTTGCGAGTAGTTAGGCACAAACTTCCTGTAGTAGTTGGTGAAGCCCAGGAACCTCTGCAAGTCCTTCTTTGTCTTAAGCTACTGCCACTCCAACACCGCCTTCACCTTCGCCGGATCCATATCCACCCCACCAGGAGACACGCGATACCCCAAATATTCCACTTCTGTCATGTGGAACTGGCACTTCTCCAACTTGGCATAGAGTCTATGTGCCCTCAGCCGTTGCAACACCTCCCTTACATGTCACACGTGCTCTTCAGGACTTTCTGGTATATCAAAAGGTCATCGAGGTAAGATAGCACATTCCTGTCTAGCAAGTCTGCCAAAACATGATTGATGAAGGCCTGGAAGGTGGCTGTGCCTGATTGCAACCCAAACGGCATCACTAGGTACTCAAAGGTCCCATATCTTGTATTAAAGGCCGTCTTCCACTCGTCGCCTTCCCTCACACGTATCAGATTGCAGGTCCCCCTCAGGTCCAACTTGGTAAAAATTTTCGCTGATCTCAGCCTCTCCAGCAGATCCCCAACACGTGGCAAGGGGTATCGGCTGGGAATCATGAGCTTGTTGGTCTTCCTATAGTCTACAATGAGCCTTTTTTCCAGGGGGTCCTTCTTGCTTACAAAGAAAACTGGGGCTCCTCCTGGTGCCTTCGTTGGTCAGATAAAACCCCTTGCCAAATTCTTCTACAAGAACTCCCTCAGCTTGGCTAGCTCCGTCTCTGACATGGAATAGGTGTGTTAGGAGTGAAGTGCTGTGTATAGTTAAGAGAGAGAGAGAAAGAAAGGATTTATTTTGCTTTGTTTTGTATGCAGAAACTCTGCTGGTTTTATTTTTCCTTTTAATAAATCCTGTAAATAGTTATTCTGAGTCTAGCTGACTAGTCATTACCACCTCGACTAGCTTCTTCGCTGTGCAGGAAAACTCTGCTACGTTTGGGCTAAAGCCAGTAGGGCTATGCCTGACACTTCAAAGTTCCATGACTTACCCCCAAGGGCCCCCCTGCCCCCCCTCTTCTCTAGCTTCCTCTGCTGTTAGCATAGCCCTAGTTGTAAGGACGCTTGAACTATCTCTTCCAGTGACTGCATGGGTTGCATCTTCACCATCTCATCCAGGATTGATGGACTCAGTCCTGCGCAATACATGGCAGCAAGGGCCCCTGTGTTCTGTCCCCAGCCAACCTTGTGCACTAGTGAATTGAAGGTAGTCCAGTAAGAGGCCACAGAGTCACCCCCTTGTCGCAAGTTCAGTAGTTGCTGCTCTGCAGCAGTGGGCTCTAGTGGGCTCTTCAACATGTCATCCATCAGTCTCCAGAACTCCTGCAGGTTCCCTAGAGCATTGTGTTGGGTCTCCATAAGGGTGATAGTCCAGTCCTTAGATGTTCCTGTGAAGGGAACCTGAGCTTACAGGGTTAAACAGCTCAGAGTGTACGCCCTGCCTACTGTTGAAGTCCGAAGCCTGGCCAGGAGTTGCACAGCCGAAGCGGGCTGGACGCCAAGATTTATCTGAGCAATAAATCAATCACCATTTAACAGTTCCCTCCAGCCAACTGATCAGACATGCAACACACTGCTTATCTGAGCTGAATTCAGCTGATCTCAACTCCAAAATGTATCTGGCTTCAGTTCTAAAAGCTGCATAACGTCCTGTATCTCCATTGTATTTAGCAGGGTTCAGTCCAGGCCCCCTGCTGGCTCTGAGGTTCCTTTTCTGTTCTGAAGTTAACCTCTGTTCCTGCAACGCTCCTGCCAAAATATCTAGTTGGCTTTTGAGCTGCCACGTGTAGCTTCTTAATTCTATTATGGGGTCTGTGGGCTCTGCTGCCCCTTCCGTTGCTCCCCCAGCCGCACTTCCCACGTCCGGTACTTGCCCATCCATCACGGTCTTTGATGTCCTCTGGCGTGGAAGTAAGATGAGACTCGGCAATCTGTAATGGCTTGGCTCTCCCACAGAAGCGAGACACTGGTTGTAATTATCTCAGGTTTATTGCTCAAACACAAAAATCACTCTGGAGCTCCTTCACTCCGTGTCTGACTCCAAGTTTGCAGTTGCCAAGTCTAAACTCCTCCCCTTCCTCTTCCTCCAACAGGGGAAAAGCCCTTTCTCTTTCGCTCTTTTCCCCTCCTCTCGCTGACCCTTTCGAGCCTTCGCGTTTTTGGGCTGGCTATTCCCGGCCTCCCTCCCTCCTAGGTTTGGAATTTTCTACTGGACGCTTGCACAGTGCAATGGCAGATTAGGACCCGGAAATAAGAATTTGGAAAGGAACAAACAATCTGGTCATCCTCAACATGAATCACCATGAAGGAGGTGCAGCTTTGTTTGATGAGATTGACAGAGGAAATTGAGGAAGAGGGGAACAAAGAGCTCTTGTGACCCTCTCTGGGCAGGCTCCGACGGATCAGGTCAAGGAGCTGAACAAGCGCCCATGCGTTCTCACGTTCACGGGTCATCCTCAACAACAGTCGCCATGAAGGAGGTGCAGCTGCACTTGGGAGATATAGTATGTAGAGGTGGAGAGGGAGAGAAAGAAAGTCGAGCCCCACAACCCTTTCTGGGCAGACTCCGACGGATCGTGTTGGGGAGCTAACATAAAAGAAAGGAAAGAACCATAGGAACATCCCTTGAGAATCCTGGGATCCTTAGTTGGCCGGCTTGCCCTTCCCTTGCTCTTCCTGGTTGTGTCTCCTGGTAACGGTTGATTACCGCTGTGATGGCCTGGGGCTCAGTGCCAGAGGAGTCTCAGTCCGCACTGGATCCTTTGCCTCAGGCGGCATCTGAACCTAGTCTGGGGCCTGATTCTGAAGAGCCCCAGTCTGCACAGGTTCCCTGCAACAAACACCAGCTATGCCGAGTCAGGGGCCTGAGCCTGCCCTGGCTCCAGATGCGGGGATTACCTCATTGCCTTCAGCAGGGCAATCACTTAAAGCTGCTCCACTACCAGTTGGGTCAGGAGAGGCTGAGGCGGCCTCTGGGTCTAGTAACCCACTGATATCTCCCGAGGTGCAGAAACTGAGGTCTGAGAGAAGGAGAGACCTGAGTACTCGCAGGAGGAGTGCTTGCCTTTGGGCGAGACAGGGAGGTGAGTAACTGGGGGATCAGGACCGGCCGTTACCCCGACAGAGATAAAAGGCTGCTGGACCCCACCCCAGGTTGCGGGAGCAACATTGCTGTTTGCCTGAACCTGTCTGTGATCCTGTGCCTGACCTTGCCTGGTTTCCTGTCTTGGTCCTGTCGGACTGACTCCTCATGGAACCCTTGGATTCGGGATTGGACCTGGACTGTGTTACTTGAGTTACTCCTGGACCCAGCACAGTTTGCTCCCACCAAACCTGCACTCCCCCCCCCCTCCTGGGGGTGCCTTCGGGCAAATTTGGAAGCCATGGCTGACCCGGTGGCTGTGCTGGCGGCATTGGCCCATGACAACCAAACTATGGCCAGTACCATCCAGCAGTTAAGTGACGCTTTCACGGCGTTACAAAAGCATTTGGACACCCTGCTGGGTCCTGGTGCCAACGCTCCAGCTACCAGCAAGTACCCAGTGGTTCTGCCGGAGAAATTTAATGGAACCCCGGCAAACTTCCCTATGTTTCTTGGCCAGGCCAAGCTGTAGGCCAAGTGGTGTGCCCGGAACTTCCCCGACGACCGCACCAAGGTACATTTTCTGATCAGCCTGCTGAAGGACCGGGCGGCCAGATGGGCTCTGCCACTGCTCCAGCAAGACTCACCCCTGTTGACAGACTATACCAGGTTCTGCAATCACCTGGAGGCGGCATTCGCCAACCCTCAGAAGGTGAGTCAAGACAATCGGGCAATCCGGCGGTTGAGACAAGGCAAGTCTACAGTGGCCGCTTACGCCACGGAGTTTCTGCTGTTGGCTCAGAACCTGACTTGGAACGACTCCACACGCCGGGACCAGTTTCTCGAGGGGCTCTCGGACAAGATACTGGACCAAATGGCCATGTTAGATCGCCCAGCCACACTGGACGCCCTCATCCAATGGAGCATGCAGATAGATGACCATCTGAAGGATCGTCGCCAGGCCTGTAACCGCGGGCACCCCGTGCTCCCAGCTCCAGCCATCCCCTGCGGGTCCACGGCAGCGGCTGAGTCGAAGGAGGAGCCAATGCAGCTTGGGGCGGCACGGCTGCGCCTCTCTCACACAGAAAAGACTCGTCGTTGGGAGGGGAACTTGTGCCTCTACTGTCCAGAAAAGCGCTTGCCGCAGGGAAAACGACGACCCCAGTAGCTGAAGGCCCAAGCTACTGGGGAACCCAAGCACTGCCTAGTGGGCCTACACCGGTTGAACTTTGCCATCTCATGGTACCAGTGCGTATTTACCCCCCGGGCAGCCCTTGAATCCTCACCCATACCCTGGTGGACTCGGGAGCATGCCTGGAGCCTCATCAAAGACTCAGGTCGTTAATCAACATCGGAGGACTCGACCGGAGGATGAGCCTCATCAGCTCGGTCATAGCGGAGATTCCGACATTTTTGGTTTCAAGCCCAGAAGAACGGAATGCAGCTTATCTTCTCTGCGTGTCAAGAAGATTGATGGGAGGTACGTGCTCATTGCCCCGGGAAGCCTGCCAGTCCCCAACAGCATAGAAGCCACTTACAAATACTAAAGCACACAGCACTTTTTGCCCCCCAGCCGAATGAAAACCAAGCAATCCAAGAATTAACTCCCAATGCCTTCAGACTTACTGCCTAAATCAATGCACCACTATACCCTGAAAAGGAAAGTTCCTAATCAGTAAAACTATGAAACCGCGTACGTAAAGGTTCTGATTGAACTGTGTGCAAACCTTGCTTGCCCAATTGCTGCTTGCAAAGCTGCTACCTCCGCTTTTTTCAAAGAATACTCTGCTTGCATTCAGAATATGTTCCTAACGCCACACCTAAAATGGCCGCCCGTGCCTCCACAAGTGTCCCTTCCCAAGATGGCGACCGTGATCTCTTCCCCTTCCCTCAACAAAGATGGCCGCTTGCACTACCACCACGTGTGCCCACAAAGATGGCGCCTGTTCTCCCTTAACAAAAATGGAAGCCTCAGCTTCAAAACCCACACTTAGTGGAGGCGGGGGTTAGAACGGGGGGGCGCGGACCTGGCGCTAAGAGGGAGAAAAGCAGGAGAACAGCTAAGTGAGGCAGCCAGCCGTTAAAGCCAAGAAAGTAACAAACAACCAAACGCACAAACAAAATAGAAAACTGCAGGGGGAAAGCCAGGAAACCCGAGAGCACAGCAGGGAAGACAAGAAAACAAACCGCTGGCGAGTACCCCCGCGATCCAGCGAGAAGGGGGGGAGCGGAAGGTGGCTGCGCTCCGTGTACTTTACCCCTCCTGCTCTCCGCCTTCAAACGATACGCTCCCTGCGTTGCCTTATCGTCGGTGTTGCAGCCGCTGCCTGGTCCTCCAAACTAACAAAGTAAGTGTCCTCCACGTGCAGGCAAGCAAATCGGAAAAAATCCCAAGGAGCCGCTGGTGCCTCCCAACCTTCTTTCTGCCGTCAAAACACCCCAGCCAAAGTGATTTCAGCTCTAGTGGAGACCGTGGTCTCCTTAGTGATTTAGCTCTGTAGGGGTGAAGCCAAGCACGAGGCAGAAGGTGTGGCTCGCAACGGCTCCAAAACAGAGACGAAAACCTCACCCAAAAAAAACCCTGCTCGGCTGGAAGGGGCAAAGAGGGCGGTCCCCGGGCGTGCCTAGCCTTAAATAGGCTAGACCACGCCTCCCCGGCCCGCTGATTGGCGGGCCGGGACGCCGGGACGCCCCCCTGCTCTCGCGGGGGCAAAGGCTAGCCCCCGCGTGAGGATGTGGGAGGATTTCTGCACGCAACCCCCTCTCCTCTGAAGTCGGAAATGGCTTTGTAAGATTTGGAAGGTTTTGATAATAGATTTGGGTGGCACACATATTTGTGGTATGACAAGAAACGTGTGCATAAAGGTTTTGAAAACCACATAATACGAAGGTCTCTTACTGAAGTTTGGGAGAGGTATAAAAATCTATTGGAGCCAAAAACTCCATATTGGTTATCACCATTGGAGGTGATGAGTGTAAAGAAGATCAGTATGAGGGGGGATGGGCAACATATGAGAAGTTAATAACGAGGGCAGGAAGTAAATGGAAAATGAGACCATATGAAGAGGTTAAAGAATATGTTAATGATTGGCTGCATTATTATCAAATCAATGAAATATTTAAGAAATATATGATACAAAGGGGTTTTTCTGATAAAGAATCAAAATTTCAGAAATAAATATTGAACAATGAAACTAAAAGTTTAGTGAGAATGTATAAATTACTATTGGAATGGTATGCAAAGGATGAAGAGGTGAAATCGGTTATGATTGACTGGGCCAAAGATTTTGGTTATAATATACAAATAGATGATTGGTTAAAACTGTGGAAGGAAGGAATAAGATTTACTGCGTGTACTATAATAAAAGAAAATGTGATGAAGATGATGTATAGATGGTATATAACACCAGTGAAATTAGCAAAGATGTATAAGATAAGTAATAAATGTTGGAAATGTAAAGAAAAGGAAGGAACGTTTTATCATATGTGGTGGGAATGTAAAAAAGTAAAAAGCTTTTGGGAAATGATATATAATGAATTGAAGAAAATGTTGAAATATACATTTGTTAAGAAACCAGAAGCGTTTTTACTAGGAATAATAGGTAATGAAATAAATAAGAAAGAAAGGAAATTATTCTTATATGCGGTGACAGCAGCAAAAATATTGATGGCCCAGAAATGGAAACCTACGATAGAAGAATGGAGAATGAAAAAGATGGACTATGCGGAACTTGATAAACTAATAGGAAGGATCCAGAATCGACGCGACCAGAGATTCACAGAAGACTGGAGGAAATTTACAGAATATATGCAAAAATTAAGTGATGATCAGATAACGTTTGTAAGTTTTAAGGAAGTTTTGTGATAAGAAAAGTCAGAAATATTGTTTAAAAAAACCAAGATAAAAAGTTAAATAATATTCTAGTGCAATATTAATTTAAGAATTGTGGAAGAAGTAAGTAATATGAAGGATTGGCAGGCAAGTTGAGGGAAGTCATAAAGGAGAAATTGGTGACAAATAAGATGTTTTGATTGTATAATTTTGTATTGGAAAATGAATAAAAATATTATATATAAAAAAACAACATTAAAATACAGTAACGCATCAAACATTAAAAGCTTCCCTAAACAGGGCTGCCTTTAGATGTCTTCTAAAGGTTTGGTAGTTATTTTTCTCTTTGACAACTGGTGGGAGGGCGTTCCACAGGGCGGGCACCACTACCGAGAAGGCCCTCTGCCTGCCTGGTTCCCTGTAACTTGGTTTCTTGCAGCGAGGGAACTGCCAGAAGGCCCTCGGCACTGGACCTCAGGGTCCGGGTAGAACGATGGAGGTGGAGACGCTCCTTCAGGTATACTGGACCGAGGCCGTTTAGGGCTTTAAAGGTCAGCACCAACACTTTGAATTGTGCTCGGAAACCTACTGGGAGCCAGTGTAGGTAGGTCTTTCAAGACCGGTGTTACAGTGGTACCTCAGGTTAAGTACTTAATTTGTTCCGGAGGTCTGTTCTTAACCTGAAACTGTTCTTAACCTGAAGCACCACTTTAGCTAATGGGGCCTCCTGCTGCTGCCACGCCGCAGGAGCCATATTTCTGTTCTTATCCTGAAGCAAAGTTCTTAACCTGAAGCACTATTTCTGGATTAGTGGAGTGTGTAACCTGACGCGTATGTAACCTGAAGCGTATGTAACCTCTAGGTACCACTGTATATGGTCTCGGCGGCCGCTCCCAGTCACCAGTCTAGCTGCTGCATTCTGGATTAATTGTAGTTTCTGGGTCACCTTCAAAGGTAGCCTCACATAGAGTGCATTGCAGTAGTCCAAGCGAGAGATAACCAGAGCATGCACCACTCTGGCAATACAGTCCGCGGGCAGGTAGGGTCTTAGCCTGCGTACCACATGGAGCTGGTAGACAGCTGCCCTGGACACAGAATTGACCTGTGCCTCCATGGACAGCTGTGAGTCCAGAATGACTCCCAGGCTGCGCACCTGGTCCTTCAGGGGCACAGTTACCCCATTCAGGACCAGGGAATCCTCCACACCTGCCCTCCTCCTGTCCCCCCAAAACAGTACTTCTGTCTTGTCAGGATTCAACCTCCATCTGTTAGCAGCCATCCATCCTCCAACTGCCTCCAGACACTCACAAAGGACCTTCACCGCCTTCACCGCCTTCACCGCCTTCACTGGTTCCGATTTAAAAGAGAGGTAGAGCTGGGTATCATCCGCATACTGATGAACACCCAGCCCAAACCCCCTGATGATCTCTCCCAGCGGCTGCATGTAGATGTGGAAAAGCATGGGGGAGAGGACAGAACCCTCAGGCACCCCACAAGTGAGAGCCCAGGAGTCTGAACACTCATCCCCCCAACCACTTTCTGAACACGGCCAAGGAGGAAGGAGCGGAACCACTGCATAGCAGTGCCCCCAGCTCCCAGCCCCTCTAGAGGGTCCAGAAGGATGTTATGGTCGATGGTGTCAAAAGCCGCTGAGAGATCTTGCAGAACTAGGAAACAGCTCTCACCTTTGTCCCTAGCCCGCCGGAGATCATCAACCAGTGCGACCAAGGCAGTTTCAGTCCCATGATGAGGGCTGAATCCCGACTGGAAGGGATCCAAATGGTCTGCTTCTTCCAGGCGTGCCTGGAGTTGTTCAGCAACCACTCGCTCAATCACCGTGCCCAGGAATGGAAGATTTGAGACGGGGCGATAGTTGGCCATATTGGCAGCATCTAGAGACGGTTTTTAAAGAAGTGGTTTGATAACCGCCTCTTTCAGCGGGTCTGGGAAGGCTCTCACAGAGAGAATCATTCACCACCCCGCAAAGCCCATCACCCAGCCCTTCCCGGCTAGCTTTTGTCAGTGTTTGGAAAAAAAAAAAAGGGAGGGGTTCTGACCTCCTTTGTTGCCTCAGCCTGGTCCTCGGACCCTTGTCGGCATAAAAGAGTCCACGAGAAAAGCATCCTTGCAGAGTACTTTCTGCTTTTATTCTTAAAAGTCTTTCTGCAAAAGCGACTGACCAACTGTACACATCAACACTGCCAGATTTTTCACTAACTAACCAACCAACCAACCCAACACCAAACTAACATTTCTCACTCTATATCTACAACCCGGTGCAGGCCGCTGACTCATGCTGACCCTGTTTCTTAAATGCGAAAACCCCCAACAGAAACAATACATACATACATTATATGTATAAACCCAGTTTTGTCATTAATTCATTATGACATGTTGCTGGAAAAGGCTTGGTAAACAAATCAGCAATATTATCTTGTGATTGACAATACTCCAATTTGATTACCCCATTCTGTACACAATCTCTAACATTTGCATGACAGATAGCAATATGTTTTGATGCGGATTTCATTATTTCCGAGCCCGCTAATGCAATGCACGATTGGCTATCTTCATACACTTGGATAGGCAAATCTACTTTACAATCTAGATCTTTTAGTATCTGTATAAACCGCATGATTTCATTGCATGCTAGTGACAGGCTCCCATATTCTGCCTCACAGGATGAGGTCACAATAAATCCTTGTTTCTCTGACCTCCATCCAATTATGGAATTGGTAAACATCATAACTATTCCACTTGTAGATTTTCTAGTAGCTACACAGCTTCCCCAGTCCGCATCAACAAATACTTCTAGTTTTTCATCTTGTGTACTAGATATCTTCAAACATACATTTAATGTCCCCTTTAGATATCTGATAAGCCTTTTCAAAGCACACCGATCGGCAGTACTGGGTTTAGAGACACATTGGCTCAGAACATTTGTAGCACATGCAATGTCTGGCTTTGACCACTGGCTTAAATACAACAGCGATCCTATTTTTGAGTAATACAACTCAGGCTGATCAAATTCATTATCACACACTATCTTTGGGAAATCTGGTGTCATGGGAGTCTGAACTGGCTTGCAGTTTTCCATGCCAAACTGCTCTATCAAACGAAGAATTTTCTCTTTCTGGCTCAATAGGAAGCTTCCATCAGCTTCCTGCCTTACTTCTACTCCCAAGTAATTGCTTACAGGCCCCAAGGCTTTAAGCTTAAACCTCTTTTCCAGTTGACTTGTGAGCTTCTGGATCTCATCTGTGGAACTCCCTGCTACAAGAAAATCATCAACAAAGACTAAGAGCATTAGATATTTGCTGCCTGTCCCCTTGGTGTACAGGCATGGATCAGCCACACTCCTTTTAAAACCAAGTTTTACAAGGGCTTCATTTAAACACTGGTTCCAACACCTTCCACTTTGTTTGAGACCATAAACAGTCTTTTTTAAATGCCAGACTGCACCATTCCCCTCTTCAAACCCAGGGGGTTGTTTCATTAACACTTCATGGTCTAAATTTGCATGCAGATATGCAGCATCAACATCAAAATGGTGCACTACTAGTTGTCTTGCAGCAGCAATGGAGAGCATTAAACGAAAGGTTTCACGCTTTACAGTGGGAGAAAACACTTCATCATAACTCTCCCCTTTAATCTGAGTGAACCCTCTGGCTACTAATCTGGCTCGAAAACGTGGTTCCCCAGATGCAAGGGTTTTCCTTTTATAGACCCACTTGCATGACACCACTCTGCCACCAGGCGGCGGCATTATGACCTCAAACACTTTGTTACATTTAAAAGAGTCCATTTCTTCTTTCATAGCTTCTTCCCACAAAGCACGTTCCCCAGGGGGTAAGTCTAAGACTTCATTATAACTTTGTGGTTCCACACAACTCACATTGCATACTCTCACTCCTCCTAGGGTCAAACGCTGAGGAGGTACACCCTTGTTTGAACGCTGGGAGCGCCTAGGCACAACTACTTCTTCCCCCCTTTATCTCTGGCTCTTCTTATTCTTCCTCTAGTGAAGTAGTATTATCTATTGCCACATCTTTGGGGAAAATCTGTGCCTCCTCCTCATCCTGCTCCTGTGTTGCCAATGGCTGAGAAGAAGCCTCTTCTCTTACTTGCAGGGGCAGTAGGCAATCTGGGTTGGCATGGATCGCAGTCCATCTGTCCTGGTCAGCAAAGTCTGCGCTTCGTGACAGAACCATGCGTCCTGGGTGTAAATTGAAACGCCACCCTTTGCCATAGGGCTGGTATCCCACAAACCGCAGTCTCTGCGCTCTAGCACCCCCTTTTTGGTGCTGAGCTTTGGGGATATTTACATGTGCCCAAGAACCCCAGTTATGGAGCATTGTCCACTCTGGTTCTTTCCCAAATAATGCTCAATAAGGAATATCTTTTATAGAGCTAGACCAGATTCTATTAATCAAAAAGTTTGCTGTGAGGAAAGCCTCACCCCACAGCCTATGGTTGTGACCCAATCCTGCATCCACTAGCAGGCAGTCCTTTACTGACTGTATTACAGCCCCACGTCTTTCACACAGACCATTTTCAGCAGGGCTATAAGGGTTAGTCAAGTGATGAGTGATCCCCTTACGTCGCAACCATGCCTCAAATTGTTTGTTCAGAAATTCTCCGCCCCTATCTGTTTGCAACTGCACAACAGGGCGAGCGAAGAGCTTTTCAGCTTGGGTAACCCATTCTCTGAATGTGGGGAAACACTCAGATTTCTGCTTTAACAAAAACAACCAACTAAAACATGATCTATTACCAGAAAAGCATATCTGGCGCCCCCTTCAGTCTTCTGTGGAAAGGGGCCTATCACGTCACAATGGACAAGTTCTAAAACCTCTTTAGATACTCAGTCACTTTTAGAAGCCACAGGCTTCCTCTTAGATTTGGCCATTTTACATACATTGCAATCTAGGAAACTGTTACAGCTATTTACTTTTAGGTTTTTGCACACCTTTTGCATCTCTGAAAGCACACAGAAATTTGCGTGACCTAGTTTCCTGTGCAGTTCATGTACACACCCCTTATGAACTGGCAAATTATCCTGAACCACCTGGGCTGCTTTAACAGGCTTGTCCTGCATTACATATAACCCATTTTCCATCTTTGCATGGCCACATACCTGAGTTCCATTCTTTATCAGACAACCATCCTGTGTGAACTTAACACTATACCCTGCATTAATCAAACAGCTTACAGACAGTAAACAATAGTCCAAACTGCTGACAAACAGTCTCTGGTAGAGTAGTGTTCAAGCACTGCAGGAAACATGTTCCCTGGCCATCAATCTTGCTTCTACGACCATCAGCAAGATAGATTGAGTCTTTCCCATCGGCTGGCTTGCCCAGGGTCTTAAAGTCCTCCCGATTGTTGCAGATAATCCTGCTGCTCCCAGAGTCCAGCAACCATGTTCCTTGAGGTATCTTCCTCTCCTCTCGAGAAAATGCAGACACAAACTGAGCAGAACGTGTGTTCTTCTTCCCTGAAGAGAACCCCTTCTGCTTACGTTTCTGCATTGATTGCTGTCTCTGCTCTATGTCATCTCCTGGAAGTCTTGCCCTGCATTGATGTTTGAGATGCCCGGGTTGGTTGCATCTATAGCACCTCCTCACCGCCATGGCCAAGTCCAAACCTTGGCGTTGCTCCATTGGCAGATTCTGCTGCTGGCCCCCTCGGCTGTAACTCCTCCACTCTTGGGGTTCAGCCTGTCTATCTGACCTTCTTACTGCTTCTTCGGTCAATCTTCCAACCACATACTCAAGGGTCAGATCTCGGGGACACATACTCTCCATGTTGTTAATCACAGGCAACCAGCTTTCAGGCAAACTTGAAAGGATAATGTAGGTTTGGTCAGTCTCATCACAACGCTTATCTCTCTGCTATAGTTGAAGAAACAGAGATTTCAGTGTTTGAAGATGAATTGCCAAACTCTCACCTTCTCATAACAGTCCTGAACAGCCTTTTGGTAAGAGAAATTATAGTTCCAGCAGTTTCTCTGACATTCATTGCCCTTAATGAATTCCAGCACTCAAGCGCTGTGCTGGCATTTGCTACATGCAATAACTGAGAGTTGCTCAAACACAGCATAATTTGGGCACGAGCCCTTTCATCCAGCCGTCTTTTCTCAGCAGAGTCCCGTCTCAAAACCTCAGTTTCAACACAGTCCCATAGTCCATCTCTCCTTAACAACTGCTGCATTTTAATCCACCAACTCAGCCAGTTGCTTTCTGAGAGAAGTTCAAAAGGGATCCCTCCCCCAATATTTACAACTTGGGAAGACTGAACATCTGCCATCTCTGCTCGTGCTTGCTGAGCCCCTTCTGTGGGGCCTCCAGCAATCTCTCCTGACTATCTCTTTAGAGTCCAACTGGATGGTCCTGGCTGGCACTCACCAGCTTCTAGCTGCTGCCTCTGTTGACCCTCAGGTCCTGCCTGGCTCTGCAACTGGTGTAGCTGCTGTGTGAGTCGCCTACTGTGGTCCTCCAGCAGTTCAAACTGTTCCAGTAGCTGACGCTGAGTGCTTCCTGATCCTCAGATCCTAGTCACTCCAGAGTCACTGCAGACAGTTACAGCTTGCCACCAACTGCTCCAACGCACAGCCACTGGCTCCATACACCACCAGGACTCACCAGTTCCCTGCTCAGATGCTGTCAGTCGTTTTGCACTCTGCACATGCTCAGAAACACTGGGCCCATAACCTGTCAGTGCTTGTAAAAAAAGGGGGGTTCTGACCTCCCTTTGTCGCCCCAGCCTGGTCCTCGGACCCTTGTCGGCATAAAAGAGTCCACGAGAAAAGTATCCTTGCAGAGTACTTTCTGCTTTTATTCTTAAAAGTCTTTCTGCAAAAGTGACTGACCAACTGTACACATCAACACTACCAGCTTTCACTAACCAACCAATGAACCCAACACCAAACTAACATTTCTCGCTCTATATATACAACCCAGTGCAGGCCGCTGACTCATGCTGACCCAGCTTTTTTAAGCATTAAAGAAACAGTGGCCATTTTAGCCGTGACAGCTTTTATAAGCCAGGATGGGCAAGGATCAAGGAGACAGGTGGTTGGTTTCACTTGTCCAAGCAGCCTGTCCACATCCTCGGAGGTAACAGATTGGAATTGATCCCACACAACTTGACTAGACAGGACTCTAGCACTCTCCCGCCCCGGCCCTGCTCCCACAGTGGAGTCTACCTCTTCCCAAATCTGAGCGACTTTATCTGCAAAAAACTTTGCAAAATCATTGCAGGAGATCATGTGGCCCGTACTGGGCCCGATTTTTCAGGTGGTTCCGCTAAATTGCGAACCACCTGAAAAAGTCTCCTGCTGCTGTTTTCTGCAGATGCAATAGAGGCGGTGAAGAAAGTCTTCTTCGCCGTCACTACGGGCACTTGATAGGCTCGACATTGAGCTCTAACCCATGTCTGGTCAGCTTCAGAATGAGTTAGCCGCCACCGGCACTCTAGCCGTCTCAACGATTGTTTCATTGCCCTCAGATTCGTGGAAAACCATGGGGCTGTCCGGGCTCCATGCAATCGGAGAGGGTGCTTCGGAGCCAAACAGTCAATAGCCCTGGTTAACTCCACATTCCAGCAGGACACCAGGGAATCTGCTGAAAGGCCATCAACATGAGATAAAGCATTCCCCACCACTCTCTGGAAACCATTTGGATCCATTAAGTAGCGGGGGCGGACCATCCGAATCGGTCCCACCTCCCTGCAGAGGGGAAGGGTCGCGGAGAAGTCCAGTTGCACCAGGAAGTGATCTGACCATGGCACTTCTTTCGTTTTGCTTTTACTTAGTGTCAGATCACCAACATCCATAGAGGTAAACACCAGGTCCAAGGCATGTCCGTGGCTATGGGTTGGGCCAGACTTATTCAGGGACAGCCCCATGGAGGCCATGCTTTCCACGAAGTCTTGAGCGGCCCCTTCTAAGGTCAAGTCGGCATGCATGTTAAAATCCCGCAGGACAACTAAACTAGGTGTCTCCAGGAGAACATCCGCCACGACCTGAAGCAGCTCGGGCAGGGAATCCTTGGTGCAGCGGGGAGGTCGGTACACCAAAAGGAATCCTGTACTGCCCCTATTGCCCAGCTTCCAGAACATGCACTTAGAGAACTGGGTCTTCCCAATAGGACACCTGGTGCAAACTAGTGACTTCCTAAAAATCACTGCACCTCCCCCTCCCCACCCACAAGGCCTGGGTTGCTGTGCGTAAGAGAAACCTGGTGGACAAGCAGCGGCAAGGACAGGCCCATCTGCTTCATCCAACCAAGTCTCTGTTACACATGCCAGGTCAAGTCCTCCATCCATGATCAAGTCATGGATTGCAGTGGTCTTATGAATCATTCACCTGGCATTGCACAGCAGCACCTTCAGGTCATGTGGGCATCCCTTGCTGATTCTAGTATCCGTCCGGTCAGGACCAAACCCGGAGGCAGGGATAGTCCTCAGACAGCGACTAAACCTGCCTCCTCTGTAATGACATGGTCTGGTCTTAGCCTAACTCCTCCTCCTACCCGTGATCACTGAGATCGGTTGTCCCAGTGCATCCCCCCTGTGGACCTGCCCCAGCCATTTTATTGGCTGGGAGCCACTCCCCAGCAGCCCTGAGCCCTCCCCTTAAGAACAAAATAAAACCTTTTTTTTAAAAAATCACACAATAAAACAATTAAACAATACAAACAAAAAACTGTAAAAATTAAAAATACATCAAAATCAAACAAATTCCCAAGCCCAACCAAACATCCATCCCACCCCCACATACAAAAAATTCAAAAGGGAAAAAGAAAATTGTAAAACATTTTAAAAAGAACTCTGCGCCCCTCTGAGTCCTCCTGGACAGCAGCAGCAGTAGCAGCAACCATCCTTGTGAGGCCTGTCAGGCCTCTGTGGTGGGCCAAGTGGTGAGTGGCAGGAACGGGGCTCTCAGGCACTCACGCAGGGGAGTCCTCCTGGGTAGCAGCAGTAGCAGTCCTTGTGAGGCTTCAGGCCAGGTGATGAGTGGCAGGAGCAGGGCCCTCAGGCACTCACGCAGGGGAGAACTCCTGGGCAGCAACAGCAGTCCTTATGAGGCCTGTCAGGCCCCTCCCTGGGCCAGGTGGTGAGTGGCAAGAGCGGGGCCCTCAGGCACTCACGCAGGGGAGTCCTGGATTCTTTGGATGAGAGCTACCATGTTGCATGGCGAGTTCCCGCCTCCCCCCTCAGAAATAAAGACACGAGACACAAGAATTCGAGTTAATGCGTCAAATTAGGCCACAACTTGATTGATTACAGGAACTGAGCGGTATTGGCTTAGGCATTGGTCTTAACTGAGGATATTTCACCCCTCCCATTGCAAGAATCTGCTGATGTTTCAGAGAGGAGGGGGCGGATTTTGCTCATTACTTATTCCGCTCCAGCCAGACTTCAAAGGGGGAGTCTGAGTGTTATCTGTGTATAGATAAGGTCGCTGCTCATGCAGCTATAACACTCAGTGCAGTCCAGTGTCTCCATTTAGTCTGTAGTTAGTTTGTATAGTAGCTGTAGAGAATAAAAGAAGTTATTCTACAGAAGCTGTCGTTTGTGTGATTCATGCTCTGCTGTGCTCCGCTGACTACTGGAAGTGAGTTTGGTGCTCACAGCTCTGAGTTGTGAGTCCACAGCACTTAGACCTGCTTCCTGCGTGGAAGGTCTCTGGAAGTGCTTTCCAGCTCGCCTTGCCCAGTCGGGGCTGAAGAGGTTGAGCCCAGTTGGTGGCACTGGCTCAAAGGCGAAGCTGACATAGGTTATGGGCCCAGTCGCCAGTGGCTTCTGACGCTGATGCCGGACGGCAGAACAGAAGCTGCGTGTTGGATTTATTTGCAGTGCCTAGAATCAGAGTTTTCAGAGCTGTTTTCCATGCTGCTGCTGCTTGATTTATGGAGGTATGTTGCTGGCTGCCAAGAAAAGAAGATAGCATCCCTGTTTGCCTGTTAATTGCGCTCTGAGTGGGAGAGAGAGTGACTGAAGGAGTCCAAGGCTTTATCTGTGTTGCATGTAGGGAAGTGTCTTGCTTTAATTAATAGCAGACATGGCCTGTGCACATTCTGGCCAGATGGCTCTGTCCTTTCCTCTCCTCACGCCCGAAACCTATCCAACGTGGCAGGTCAAAATGAAAGCGCTTTTACAGAGGGAAAAGCTATTCCACACCATAGAAGATGACCCTCCCCAGGAGGATGCAGATGAATGGCCTGAGTGGCATGCTGCAGACATGAGAGCCCGGGGACAATTGTTTTGAGTGTTTCAGTTCCAGTGTGATTTTCTTCAAGAAGCTGTGCAGGCTGCAGTTGGAGAAAGGTGGTGATTTACCCAGCCATCTGTCTCAATTAAAACGCCTCAGACAGGACCTTGTTCAGCGAGACCTGAATATTTCAGAGGCTGTGTTTGCAATGTTAATGATAAATAGCCTAGACGATTATTTCGACGGAGTAGCTGCCCAGATTTCTACCATGCCTTCTGACCGGCTAACAGAAGATTATGTGTCTAGCGTGCTCTTGAATGAGTGGGATCGCAGACAGGCTGTTAGAGAAAGCCGGGACAATGCTGTTGAAAATGTGCCTAAGTCTCCAGCAGGGGAAAGTAAAAGTGCTGCTAAAGCTCTGAAATTGTGGCGTTGCTTTTCATGTGGAGCTCAAGGCCATATGAGTTTCCAGTGCAAGAAAACTTCAAAGAAGAAGGGAAACTTCAAAGGCAGAGGGGGAGGAGGATGAAATCCCCAAGCACCAGCTACATCAAAGGCTTTGATCTCACGCTGCTCCAATCAACGTGGGCGGAGTTTTTTTGTCATAGACTCTGGCTGTACCAACCATGTGGCCAAAGATAAGGATCTTTTTGTTCATCTTGAGAAGCAAGAGAAAGCAATTCATCAAGCAGATGGGACTGTTCTCAGGAGTTTGGCTCAAGGAACTGTGTTTTTAAAGAGCCTTAATGCAACAATTGAGAATGTCCTGTATGCTCCTCATCTTCAGGACAATCTTTTGAGTGTTTCTCAGCTTGATTATCAAGGTTTAAGGTGGTTTTTGCTGGATCTCGTTGTGAAATTCATCGAGATGGCAAGCTCATTCTGTATGCCAAATGTGTTAATGGTTTATATCAATTGCCTTTTGTTACAGGTACTGCTGAAGCAACTGAGAAAACATGTTGTAATATTTCTGTAGATAAGAATGAGAAGCTGCATGATCAATGTATTTATGATTACCACCGTCTTTATGGTCATTTGCATTTTCAGGCAGTAGCTAAAATGCCAAGTATGGTTGAGGGCATGAAACTGAAAAAATGTCCTTACCATATGAAATGTGTTTCTTGCGCTGAAAATAAGGCTAAGCAAGCTCCCAAAGGTGCAAAATCTGGGAGAGAAGCCAAGAAACCATATGAAGTCATACATGCTGACTTGGTTGCAGAAGAAATCTGAAGCTTTCACTAAATTTCGCCAATTTTGTGCATGGCTCAGGAATGTACACAATGAGAACATACATTGCCTGTTCACTGACAGAGGTGGAGAGTTTTGTTCAGAAGAATTTGAGAGTTTTCTTACTGAACAGGGCATAGAGGATATGACTGCCACACCCAGATCTCCCTGGCAAAATGGTTTGTGTGAACGAGTGAACCAAACCTTGCAACAAGGTATAAGAACTCTGTTGCCCGATTTGGGCCTACCCAATCCCTTTTGGGCTAAGGCCAGTGTGGTGTAGTGGTTAAGAGCGGTAGTCATGTAATCTGGGTAACCGGGTTCGCGTCTCCGCTCCTCCACATGCAGCTGCTGGGTGACCTTGGGCCAGTCACACTTCTGTGAAGTCTCTCACTTCTGTGAAGTCTCTCAGCCCCACTCACCTCACAGAGTGTTTGTTGTGGGGGAGGAAGGGAAAGGAGATTGTTAGCCGCTTTGAGACTCCTGAAGGGGAGTGAAAGGCGGGATATCAAATCCAAACTCTTCTTCTTCTTCTTCTGTTTTTCTTATGTGTACAATCGTAGAGATCAGTCCACTATTGATTGCACCCCGTACGAAATGCTTCACAAAAGGAAGCCATACGTAAAACATTTCAAATTTTTTGGTTCGGAGGTATGGGTGCACACTTTGCAGGATAACAAACTGAGCAAACGTGGTGAACGCGGTATTTTTCTGTTTGTTTTTTAAAAAAATATTTTTTATTGGTTTTACAAAGTTTTTTATAAACAATACAAACAAATAAAAAAACCCAAACATGTATAATTTCATATCCTTTTTTCCTTAAACCTTACTTCATCGACTTCCCCATACCTCCCCTTTCTGCATCCCAATTTCCAAAATTATTTCAGCAAATCCTAACAAAACTTAATTTTATCAAATTTTCCCTTATTCTTTTCTTTTACTTAATCTTTTGCAGCTGTAACCCCCAATTTTCCCTAGAACTTCAACATTTTCACATTCATTAATTTTGCAATGTTTCTTAAGATAGATTTTGAATTTCTTCCAATCTTCTTCCGCCGTCTCTTTCCCCTGATCACGGATTCTGCCAGTCATTTCAGCCAGTCCCATATAGTCTATCACCTTCATCTGCCATTCTTCCAGAGTGGGTAGATCTTGAGTCTTCCAATGCTTTGCGATGAGTACTCTTGCTGCTGTGGTGGCGTACATAAAAAAAATTCTGTCCTTCTTTGGCACCAATTGGCCGACTATGCCCAAGAGAAAGGCCTCTGGTTTCTTAGGAAAAGTACATTTAAGTACCTTTTTCATTTCATTATATATCATTTCCCGGAAAGCCTTAATCTTCGGGCACGTCCACCAAAGGTGGTAAAAGGTACCTTCAGTCTCTTTACATTTCCAACACTTATTATCAGGCAAATGATAAATTTTTGCTAGCTTGGCTGGGGTCATGTACCACCTATAAATCATTTTCATAATATTTTCCTTTAAGGCATTACATGCCGTAAATTTCAAACCGGTGGTCCATAACTGTTCCCAGTCAGCAAACATGATGTTATAACCAATGTCCTGTGCCCACTTAATCATAGCTGATTTAACTGTTTCATCTTGTGTATTCCATTTCAGCAACAAGTTATACATTCTAGACAAGTTCTTAGCATTGGGTTCTAACAATTCTGTTTCTAATTTTGATTTCTCCACCTGGAAGCCAATTTTCCTGTCTTGTTTGTAAACCTCCATTATTTGGTAATTGTCAGGGAACTGACATCGGAGGAAAGGGAGGTGGAAGGGCTTACAGAGGCTGGGAGGGAGTCAGCAGCGAAAGCAGGGACCAGCAGGGGGAGAGAGGGTACTCTGGAGGAGGATCTCATGAATGCTGAGAGAGACGCAGCAGCCAAAGCAGGAACTAGCAGGGAAGAGGGAGGGATGAGGGACACGTCCAGCGAGAACAGCGGGGAGGTGTCAGAAGCTCCCATAGGGAGACCCATGCTTCGCCGGAAGCTGCCACGTCGTGAGTCCAGGAGACGCGTTTCCGTTAAGGAGCTTCTATGCTGGAAGCGCTTCCGCAGACAGCCACTGTCAGACTCTACGAGTGACTAGAGCAGACATGTCTGAGGAGCTCTGTCACACACAGAGGTTTGTGGAGCCGCACAAACTCTGAGGGAGCACGATTTTACGCACAAGCAGCTAATCATCCCATCACAGCAGTCTGACAGTCTCTGTACGCTGCCTGTGCAGGAGAAAGCATCATGAGCGACCCAGCCGGAACCGAAGGAGCAGGGGTTGGAGCTGGTCCAAGCTTGGAAGAAAGATACCGAGTGTTGGAAGTCCAACTTGCGCTGCAGACGGCGAGGCTTGAGGAGAGAAGGGCTCAGGATGCAGACAAGAAGGGGAGAGCCACCCAGTTCCCCAGAAAGGTACCAGGATTGGTGCAGAAGTTTGGGGGGGACCCCAAGGACTACCATGCCTTTAGGACAGAGATGCAATATGCCCTTAATGTGCAGTTTGATGAGTTCCCTGATGAGGAATCGCGAGTTGCGTTCGTGATTGGGCATCTTGAGAGGGGGGCGAGGGACTGGGTTAGACCCCTGATGGCAACGCACAATGACGTCTTAAAGGACACTATGAAGTTCTTTCGTGCAATGGATATCATGTTTTCCAGCGATATTGAGGAAGGGGTGGTGCGCAGACAGCTAATGGCTTGCAAGCAGGGAAGCCGATCTGTCCGTGAGTACTGGACTGAGTGTACCATGCTGGTTCACAGATTGGGGTGGGATTTATCGGCGGCACCCATTCAGATGCTATTTGAAGAAGGTCTTTCTTCGGCTGTGAAAGACGAACTGTCCCGGAGCCCCAGGGCGGTGTCTATGGATCAGCTGACCAAATCTGCGCTGACCATAGGAGCGCGCCAGGAGGCAAGAGCCTTGGAGAGGCGGGAAGGGAGAGGGGAACGTTGGAAGGAGTTCCGCATTCCAGACATTCCTGAGCCAGCTTTCCCGCCGGCAGAGCCGATGGAAGTCGGAACAGCCCGCGCGCGCGCAGTTTCAAAGCCCAGTGAGGGGGCTAAGAAGGAGGGAAAGGGCGCCCGGAAATGCTATCTCTGCCAACAGCCAGGCCACTTTGCCAGAGTCTGCCCCCAGAGGAAGGAATGGCAAGGGATGGTGGGAGCTGTTGAGGGAGGAGAGCAGGGAGAAACGGAGCAGGTAAAAGCCAACGCCTGGTTGCCACAGTCGGGGCACTGCAGCCAGGCCAAAGAGCAGTGAAAGTGCCCGTGCCAGAAGCTCCTCAACCTGCTCTAGTGATTGAAGTGTCGCTAGAGCTGCAAAATGGACACCCCCTAAAAATAAAGGCGCTGTTGGACTCAGGCAGCTCCTGCAATTTTATGAGCAAGGAGTTTGCTGCTGAACACCAGATACAGACGATCCCTTTAAGCAACCCCCTGCAGGTGACCACGATCGATGGCAGGGAGTTGTTGGGAGGAGGAGTCAGCTTGCAGACCGTCCCAATGATAATGAGGGTGGCAAGGCACACAGAACTGATAGCGTTTAATGTGGCCACCTTGGGAGGCGCTCCCATTATTTTGGGAATGAGCTGGCTAGCGCTACATGATCCGCTGGTGGGCTGGCATCAAAGAGTGGTTTCCTTTGGTTCAGCACATTGCTTAGAACACTGCAAAGGGGGAAAGGGTTCAGCAGGGGCCCAGGCCACCCTAGCAGGGACTGAAGTAATGGAGAAGGTGAAGGTACCACCACAGTATGCAGATCTCAGCGACGTGTTCAGTGAGAAGGAAGCTGACCAACTACCCCCGCATAGGCCCTTTGATTGCCAGATCAATTTACTCCCTGGAGCACAGCTTCCTGTAGGCAAGTTGTATGCCATGTCAGACAGAGAAATGCAGGAGTTGCGAGAGTTCATTGACAAGAACCTGAAGAGAGGCTTCATCAGAGAGTCCAAAGCAGCGGGGGGTAGCCCAGTGTTTTTTGTGGATAAAAAGCACACGGACAAGCCGAGACTTGTATGTGATTTCAGGCGGTTAAATGCAGTGACAGAACCAGTGGCTTTCCCTATGCCCAGGATTGATGATATTTTGACCAGGGTGCGGAAGGGAAAGATTTTTACAAAGCTGGATCTAAGGGGGGCGTACAACCTGATACGTATAAGGAAAGGGGATGAATGGAAAACCACCATGTTCACCCCTTTGGGGGCATTTGAATATCTCGTTATGCCTTTTGGATTACAAGCAGGCTCAGCGTGCTTTCAATCGTTTATGAACCACGTACTGGGTCCTTTGCTCTACAAGAATTGCGTGGCCTTCCTAGATGATGTGTTGGTGTATTCGGAGAATGAGGAGCAACATGTGAGAGACGTCAGAGAAGTGTTGAGCAGGCTGCAAGCCAACAGGCTGTGGGTGAAACTGGAGAAGTGTCAGTTTCATACCAAGGAGGTGGAATTCCTGGGGTACCTCCTGTCAGACAAGGGATTGGCCATGGATCCCGGCAAGGTTCAGGCAGTGCTGGAATGGAAAACACCCAAAACCAAGAAGGATGTGCAGAGGTTCCTAGGGTTTGGAAACTTTTATCGTAAGTTCATCCGAAACTTCGCCCACCTGACGGCGCCCATTACGGACTGTCTCAGCAGTAAAAAGAAGTTTGTTTGGACTGCGGAGGCGGAGCGAGCGTTTGAGGAACTGAAAAGGGCCTTCGCCTCTGAAGGACAACTTCTGCATGTGGATTTACAAAAAAAGCTGAGGGTCGAAACAGACGCATCTGACAGAGCCATAGGGGCGGTGCTTCTTCTTCTGCAGCCAGGGAAGGAGGAGTCAGAGTGGCGACCGTGTGCCTTCTTTTCGCGAAAGCTGAACAAATCCGAGAGGAACTACACGGTGTACGACCGGGAACTTCTTGCTATTCATGAGGCTTTCCGGAGATGGAGGCACCTGCTAATTGGTGCACAACATAAGGTGCAAGTGTGCACGGACCATAAGAATCTAGAGTATTGGAGAACTGCACGAGTGCTCAACCAACGGCAGTTGAGATGGGCCCAGGAGTTCTCCAAATTTAACTTTGAGATTTGTTACGTGCCAGGCCCAGAGAACGTTAGGGCAGACGCTCTCTCACGCAAACCTGAATATTTGGAGGGGGAGGGAGCACCCGAAGAGACCCATGTCATTCCAGAGGACCGTTGGGTGTGTGGGGCGGCATTGGTGGGGCAAAGGGAATTGGTAGAGGGGACGGTGCATGATGAATACGCCCAGGACAAACTCAGGGGTCTCAGGAGGGAGGGAGACAAACCCGGGGGTTTTGAGGAGAGAAACGGGGCGTTGTACTACAAGGGAGCGTTATATATACCTGAAGGTGAATTGAGGGAGAAGGTACTCAAGCAACTGCACGATAGCCCCACAGCAGGGCATTTTGGGCAACACAAAACCATGTGGCTGGTTACCAGGGAATTTTGGTGGCCCAAGGTCAGGGAAGATGTGCGGGAGTATGTGAGAGGGTGTGACCAATGCCAACGAGCCAAGGGGGAGAGGCGGGCACCGGCAGGTTTATTAGAACCACTACCCACACCTGAAAGACCATGGGAAACAGTGGCAATAGATTTCATGACTGATCTGCCAAGGTCCAGAGGGAAAACAGCCATCATGGTTGTGGTAGACCTGTTAACCAAAATGGCCCACTTTATAGCCTGCTCACATGCGGTCACAGCAGAAGAAACCGCTAAATTGTTTGTAGAAAATGTGTTTAGGTTGCATGGCGCCCCCTTGAGGGTGGTTTCAGACCGAGGGAAACAATTTACTTCCAGGTTCTGGAGGAAGCTCATGAGCTTACTGCATGTAGAGGTTAATTTCTCAACTGCCCGGCATCCAGAAACCAACGGGCAGGCGGAAAGAGCTAATGGTGTCCTCCAGCAATATTTGAGGTGTTATGTGAATGACAGAGAGAACGATTGGGTGGAGAAGCTGGCGTTGGCAGAATTTGCCTACAACAATGCAGAGAACGTGTCCACGGGGATGAGCCCCTTTTTGGCTAATCACGGGTGCCATCCCCGAGCCTTCCCAGGGGGGGAAGGGGAGAACTGGAGCGTTCCAGCTGCAGAACAGTTCGTTGAAGAAATGGAAGCGATCCATCGCCAGCTCCAACTTAACTTAAACAGGGCTAAGGAGGAATATAAGAGGCAGGCAGACAAAAACAGAAGGGAAGGTGAAAGCATTCGGGTGGGGGACCAGGTGTGGCTGTCAACCCAAGGGTTACCATTCAAAGGGGGTTGTAAGAAGTTAAGACCCAAAAGGCTGGGCCCATTTGAAGTCACGCAGCAGGTCAACCCAGTGGCTTTCAGACTCCGGTTACCGAACCACATGAAGCTGCACCCAGTTTTCCACAGGTCGTTGCTGTCCCCGTATAAAGGGGACAGAGAAGGGAGGGTCAATAGGGGACCAGCAATGGAGGAGAAGGAACACAGCTACCATGTAGTGGAGATTCTCGATTCCAGGTGGAAGGGAGATCAAGTAGAGTATTTGGTAATGTGGGAAGGGGAGCCGGAGTCGGAAAACACCTGGGTCATGGCAGAGGATGTAGATGACGAGGTTTTAATAGAAACTTTTCATCAGAGATTCCCACGTAAACCTCAGCCAGTGGCGAGGTTCCGGAGGGAATACTTTGCCACCACCGACGAAGAAGAAGAGTTGGAGGGGTTCTCTGATTCCGAGGAGGAGGAGGATTCAGCGAGCCGGAACGAAGACCGATGGAGGGAAATGTTCGAGACGTCTGAAGATGAAGAGGATTCTTTTCGGGGTTTTATCTCCTCACCGCCCAGAGGAGAGAGTATGGGCGGGGGGGAAGGGGGCCCTGGACGGGAGGTGGATGTCAGGGAACTGACATCGGAGGAAAGGGAGGTGGAAGGGCTTACAGAGGCTGGGAGGGAGTCAGCAGCGAAAGCAGGGACCAGCAGGGGGAGAGAGGGTACTCTGGAGGAGGATCTCATGAATGCTGAGAGAGACGCATCAGCCAAAGCAGGAACTAGCAGGGAAGAGGGAGGGATGAGGGACACGTCCAGCGAGAACAGCGGGGAGGTGTCAGAAGCTCCCATAGGGAGACCCATGCTTCGCCGGAAGCTGCCACGTCGTGAGTCCAGGAGACGCGTTTCCGTTAAGGAGCTTCTATGCTGGAAGCGCTTCCGCAGACAGCCACTGTCAGACTCTACGAGTGACTAGAGCAGACATGTTTGAGGAGCTCTGTCACACACAGAGGTTTGTGGAGCCGCACAAACTCTGAGGGAGCACGATTTTACGCACAAGCAGCTAATCATCCCATCACAGCAGTCTGACAGTCTCTGTACGCTGCCTGTGCAGGAGAAAGCATCATGAGCGACCCAGCCGGAACCGAAGGAGCAGGGGTTGGAGCTGGTCCAAGCTTGGAAGAAAGATACCGAGTGTTGGAAGTCCAACTTGCGCTGCAGACGGCGAGGCTTGAGGAGAGAAGGGCTCAGGATGCAGACAAGAAGGGGAGAGCCACCCAGTTCCCCAGAAAGGTACCAGGATTGGTGCAGAAGTTTGGGGGGGACCCCAAGGACTACCATGCCTTTAGGACAGAGATGCAATATGCCCTTAATGTGCAGTTTGATGAGTTCCCTGATGAGGAATCGCGAGTTGCGTTCGTGATTGGGCATCTTGAGAGGGGGGCGAGGGACTGGGTTAGACCCCTGATGGCAACGCACAATGACGTCTTAAAGGACACTATGAAGTTCTTTCGTGCAATGGATATCATGTTTTCCAGCGATATTGAGGAAGGGGTGGTGCACAGACAGCTAATGGCTTGCAAGCAGGGAAGCCGATCTGTCCGTGAGTACTGGACTGAGTGTACCATGCTGGTTCACAGATTGGGGTGGGATTTATCGGCGGCACCCATTCAGATGCTATTTGAAGAAGGTCTTTCTTCGGCTGTGAAAGACGAACTGTCCCGGAGCCCCAGGGCGGTGTCTATGGATCAGCTGACCAAATCTGCGCTGACCATAGGAGCGCGCCAGGAGGCAAGAGCCTTGGAGAGGCGGGAAGGGAGAGGGGAACGTTGGAAGGAGTTCCGCATTCCAGACATTCCTGAGCCAGCTTTCCCGCCGGCAGAGCCGATGGAAGTCGGAACAGCCCGCGCGCGCGCAGTTTCAAAGCCCAGTGAGGGGGCTAAGAAGGAGGGAAAGGGCGCCCGGAAATGCTATCTCTGCCAACAGCCAGGCCACTTTGCCAGAGTCTGCCCCCAGAGGAAGGAATGGCAAGGGATGGTGGGAGCTGTTGAGGGAGGAGAGCAGGGAGAAACGGAGCAGGTAAAAGCCAACGCCTGGTTGCCACAGTCGGGGCACTGCAGCCAGGCCAAAGAGCAGTGAAAGTGCCCGTGCCAGAAGCTCCTCAACCTGCTCTAGTGATTGAAGTGTCGCTAGAGCTGCAAAATGGACACCCCCTAAAAATAAAGGCGCTGTTGGACTCAGGCAGCTCCTGCAATTTTATGAGCAAGGAGTTTGCTGCTGAACACCAGATACAGACGATCCCTTTAAGCAACCCCCTGCAGGTGACCACGATCGATGGCAGGGAGTTGTTGGGAGGAGGAGTCAGCTTGCAGACCGTCCCAATGATAATGAGGGTGGCAAGGCACACAGAACTGATAGCGTTTAATGTGGCCACCTTGGGAGGCGCTCCCATTATTTTGGGAATGAGCTGGCTAGCGCTACATGATCCGCTGGTGGGCTGGCATCAAAGAGTGGTTTCCTTTGGTTCAGCACATTGCTTAGAACACTGCAAAGGGGGAAAGGGTTCAGCAGGGGCCCAGGCCACCCTAGCAGGGACTGAAGTAATGGAGAAGGTGAAGGTACCACCACAGTATGCAGATCTCAGCGACGTGTTCAGCGAGAAGGAAGCTGACCAACTACCCCCGCATAGGCCCTTTGATTGCCAGATCAATTTACTCCCTGGAGCACAGCTTCCTGTAGGCAAGTTGTATGCCATGTCAGACAGAGAAATGCAGGAGTTGCGAGAGTTCATTGACAAGAACCTGAAGAGAGGCTTCATCAGAGAGTCCAAAGCAGCGGGGGGTAGCCCAGTGTTTTTTGTGGATAAAAAGCACACGGACAAGCCGAGACTTGTATGTGATTTCAGGCGGTTAAATGCAGTGACAGAACCAGTGGCTTTCCCTATGCCCAGGATTGATGATATTTTGACCAGGGTGCGGAAGGGAAAGATTTTTACAAAGCTGGATCTAAGGGGGGCGTACAACCTGATACGTATAAGGAAAGGGGATGAATGGAAAACCACCATGTTCACCCCTTTGGGGGCATTTGAATATCTCGTTATGCCTTTTGGATTACAAGCAGGCTCAGCGTGCTTTCAATCGTTTATGAACCACGTACTGGGTCCTTTGCTCTACAAGAATTGCGTGGCCTTCCTAGATGATGTGTTGGTGTATTCGGAGAATGAGGAGCAACATGTGAGAGACGTCAGAGAAGTGTTGAGCAGGCTGCAAGCCAACAGGCTGTGGGTGAAACTGGAGAAGTGTCAGTTTCATACCAAGGAGGTGGAATTCCTGGGGTACCTCCTGTTAGACAAGGGATTGGCCATGGATCCCGGCAAGGTTCAGGCAGTGCTGGAATGGAAAACACCCAAAACCAAGAAGGATGTGCAGAGGTTCCTAGGGTTTGGAAACTTTTATCGTAAGTTCATCCGAAACTTCGCCCACCTGACGGCGCCCATTACGGACTGTCTCAGCAGTAAAAAGAAGTTTGTTTGGACTGCGGAGGCGGAGCGAGCGTTTGAGGAACTGAAAAGGGCCTTCGCCTCTGAAGGACAACTTCTGCATGTGGATTTACAAAAAAAGCTGAGGGTCGAAACAGACGCATCTGACAGAGCCATAGGGGCGGTGCTTCTTCTTCTGCAGCCAGGGAAGGAGGAGTCAGAGTGGCGACCGTGTGCCTTCTTTTCGCGAAAGCTGAACAAATCCGAGAGGAACTACACGGTGTACGACCGGGAACTTCTTGCTATTCATGAGGCTTTCCGGAGATGGAGGCACCTGCTAATTGGTGCACAACATAAGGTGCAAGTGTGCACGGACCATAAGAATCTAGAGTATTGGAGAACTGCACGAGTGCTCAACCAACGGCAGTTGAGATGGGCCCAGGAGTTCTCCAAATTTAACTTTGAGATTTGTTACGTGCCAGGCCCAGAGAACGTTAGGGCAGACGCTCTCTCACGCAAACCTGAATATTTGGAGGGGGAGGGAGCACCCGAAGAGACCCATGTCATTCCAGAGGACCGTTGGGTGTGTGGGGCGGCATTGGTGGGGCAAAGGGAATTGGTAGAGGGGACGGTGCATGATGAATACGCCCAGGACAAACTCAGGGGTCTCAGGAGGGAGGGAGACAAACCCGGGGGTTTTGAGGAGAGAAACGGGGCGTTGTACTACAAGGGAGCGTTATATATACCTGAAGGTGAATTGAGGGAGAAGGTACTCAAGCAACTGCACGATAGCCCCACAGCAGGGCATTTTGGGCAACACAAAACCATGTGGCTGGTTACCAGGGAATTTTGGTGGCCCAAGGTCAGGGAAGATGTGCGGGAGTATGTGAGAGGGTGTGACCAATGCCAACGAGCCAAGGGGGAGAGGCGGGCACCGGCAGGTTTATTAGAACCACTACCCACACCTGAAAGACCATGGGAAACAGTGGCAATAGATTTCATGACTGATCTGCCAAGGTCCAGAGGGAAAACAGCCATCATGGTTGTGGTAGACCTGTTAACCAAAATGGCCCACTTTATAGCCTGCTCACATGCGGTCACAGCAGAAGAAACCGCTAAATTGTTTGTAGAAAATGTGTTTAGGTTGCATGGCGCCCCCTTGAGGGTGGTTTCAGACCGAGGGAAACAATTTACTTCCAGGTTCTGGAGGAAGCTCATGAGCTTACTGCATGTAGAGGTTAATTTCTCAACTGCCCGGCATCCAGAAACCAACGGGCAGGCGGAAAGAGCTAATGGTTTTACGCACAAGCAGCTAATCATCCCATCACAGTAATGATGGAGCCAGTCTCGTACTTTGGTCTTCAGTTTCTCATGACTCTGTAATTTCAATTTATCACCCTCTTGTTCCAAAATTTCCCAATATTTCGGCCATTTAGCCTCAATATTGAGTTTATTCACAGCTTTAGCCTCCATTGGCGACAGCCATCTAGGGGTTTTGTTTTCCAACAAATCGTTATATCTAGTCCAGACCTTATATAATGCTTTCCTAACAATATGATTTTTAAAGGCTTTATGCGCTTTAACCTTATCATACCATAGATATGCATGCCATCCAAATACATTATTGAAACCTTCCAAGTCCAAGATATCTGTATTCTCGAGGAGCATCCACTCTTTCATCCAGCAGAACGCTGCTGACTCATAGTACAGTTTTAAGTCCGGCAGGGCAAATCCCCCTCTTTCCTTTGCATCCGTTAGAATCTTAAATTTTATTCTGGTTTTTTTGCCCTGCCAGACAAATTTCGAAATGTCCTTCTGCCACCTCTTGAAACGGTCCATCTTGTCAAGGATTTGCAATGTTTGAAACAAAAATAACATTCTAGGCAATACATTCATCTTTATAGCTGCAATTCGGCCTAACAAGGAAAGCTTCAAATTTGACCATATTTCTAAATCTTTTTTAACTTCTGTCCAACATTTCTCATAGTTATCTTTAAATAGATTCACATTCTTAGATGTCATATTAACCCCTAAATATTTCACCTTCTTAACCACTGTCAGGCCTGTTTCATTCTGAAATTTCTCCCTTTCCATGACTGTTAAATTTTTCTCCAAAACTTTAGTTTTTTGTTTATTCAGTTTAAATCCGGCAACTTGACCAAATTCTTGAATTAATTCTAAAACTCTTTTCGTACTAGTGTCTGGCTCTTGTAAAGTAAGTACTAAATCATATGCGAAAGCCCTTAACTTATACTGTTTAGCTCCGACCTGAACCCCTTTAACTAGCTGGTCACTTCTAATCACATTTAGCAAAACCTCCAGGACTGATATAAAAAGTAATGGAGAGATTGGGCACTCCTGTCGTGTCCCTTTTTCTATTTTAAATTCCTCAGTTATCACATTATTTACAATTAACTTAGCCTTTTGTTCAGAGTATATTGCACCCATACCATTCTCAAATCCTTGGCCTACCCCCATCCCATGTAGATTCTTCTTCATAAAACTCCAAGAAATGTTGTCAAAGGCTTTCTCTGCGTCCACAAATATCAGTACTACTTTAGTGTTTATGTTCACTTCTAATAGTTCCAAGATGTCTATTATATTCCTCACATTATCTGACAAATGTCTTCCTGGGAGAAAGCCTGCTTGGTCCTTATGAATCTCTTCCATCAATACTCTTTTCAATCTTTTTGCCAAAATGTCTGCAAAAATTTTGTAATCCACATTAAGTAATGATATAGTGCGGTAGTTCTTAAGCTGAGTCTTTTCAGTCTCTGTTTTCGGTATGAGCGTAATATACGCTTCTTTCCACGATTCTGGTGCCTTTTTCCCCTCCAAAATTTCGTTACAGACTTCCTTCAAAGGTTGTACCAACCACTCCTTCAAAGCTTTGTAGTATCTGGAAGTCAACCCATCTGGTCCTGGAGATTTGCCCAGTTGCATGTTTTGAATGGCACCTTCTATCTCTTGTTCAGTTATTTTCTGATTTAAATCTATTTTACTTTGATGAGAGATTTTTTGTAATCCATATTTCTTGAGAAACTCATCTATATCCTCTTCCTTCTGCAGCCCTTGTGAATATAGTTTTTTAAAGTAACTCTGAAAACAGTTTCTAATCTCGTTTGGCTTATAAATATTCTTTCCATCAACGTCTAGGCTTGTAACCGTATTCAGTTTCTGTCTTTTCTTCAATTGCCAAGCCAGAAGTTTACCACATTTATCTGCAGATTCGAATGTCTTTTGTCTCATTTGTCTAATCTTCCATTCTATTTCTTGGTTCATCAATTCCATATCTTGTGTCTGATGTAACTTAATCTCTCTCAAGATCTCCTGGGATTTTGGTTTAGATCTCAATTTCTTCTCTCCTTCTTTTATCTTTTCCAAAATCTTATCCTTCTTTTCATTTTGACTTCTCTTTTTTATTGAATTTTGTTGTATCCTCGCATCACGGCTTTACTTGCGTCCCAGATAACTCTTTTTTCCATGTCTGTTTTTAGATTTATTTCAAAATAGTCCTTCAATGTTCTTTGGGCCTTTTTGTAGATCTCCTCATCTCTAAATAAGGTGTCATTCATCCTCCATCTGAAAGAACCAGCTGTTGGAAATTTCATCTCCATCTTTATGGCGTTATGGTCGGAGCAAGTCTTTGGGCAGATTTCCACTTTCTTAATCTTTGGAGCCATCCCACTAGTAATCCATATTTGGTCAATTCTAGTCCAGGTCATCATGGCTTCGGAAAAGAAGGTTCCCTCTCTCTCGAGAGGGTTCTTTGTTCTCCAAATGTCAATCAAGTCCATATTTTCAGTCATTTCAAAGAAAGTCTTTGGCAGTCTCCCATCTTTGGAGACTACCTGTCTTTGTGATTTGTCCATGTTTGTAGATACTACTCCATTCATATCTCCCATCATGATTAAGTTATAGTCCAAATAGTCCAGTAATATCTCATGCAACTTCTTAAAAAATTCCGAATTCCCTTCATTAGGTGCATAAATCCCTAGTATCAAAAAATTTTCACCTTGAACTTGAATTTCAATTGCCAAAAATCTTCCTTGTTCGTCTTTGAACATCAATTTTGGAGAAAGTTTTTCCTTTGCATAGATTACCACTCCTCCTTTTTTTACTTTATCTGATGAAATAAATTATTGACCTAATCTCTTGTTGATGAGTAGCTTCCTATGCAATCTTGTCACATGAGTTTCCTGTAAACAAATCAAGTCCAAATGTTCTTTTTTCAATAGGTGAAATACATTTCTTCTCTTACAAGGGAGGTTAAGACCGTTACAATTCCAACTTAAAAGTTGCAGAGCCATATTGAAGCTATTTGCCTCCTGTCGCTCCGAGTAGCTGTTCTTCTTCTGTCGGTAATTTAAGTCCAAACGACAAATTTAAGATGTCTGTTACTTCTTTTGTCTCTGATGTTAATTCCACTCCCACTGTTCCTTTCAGGAGGTCTTCCCTGTAGTCGTTCAAAAATTGGTCTCGGTCTTGAACTGATCTTATCCTGATTTTCCTACCTTTAAATTTGAAAGATAGGCCTTGAGGGAATTCCCACCTGAAGAGTATTTCGTTCTTCTTCAGCAGACCAACTAGTTCTTTATATAGTGTTCTTACATCCAGAATCTCCTTTGGTATGTCTTTAAAAATCTCCACAAAAGAATTCTCAATCTCGAGGGTTCTTTGATAATGCAAATTCAATATTTTATCTCTTTCCTCTTTTGATCTTAAGGTTATCAGGCAATCCCTTGGCTTTTTCCTGCCTTGCGCTCTGCCCAGTCTGAAGGCAGCCACTATCTTAATTTCTTCCTTCTCCAACTCCTCTTGCCAAAAATCTGAAAATTCTTTGGAAAGGAAGTCCACCAAGTTGTCTCCCTCACTTTCAGGAACTGCTCTCAATCTTAAATTCCTTTCCTTCCTCTGCAATTCGAGCATGGACAGGGCTAGTGTATGATCTTCTAGTTTTTTGCAAACTGGCACTATTTTTTCCTGTGTAGCATCTGCAGAGACTTTGGCCTCCTCAGCAGAGACCTTAGCTTCTTCTGCGATTTTACGTATGTTGGCAGAGTCCTCTAAGATTTTATTAATAGATTCTGTATTAGACGTCACTCTTTTCCCTAATTCATTCACACTTTGTGTGTTCTGATCAAGTTTGTTTTCCAACGCGGTATTTTTCTGGGATATGAGAAGGGTTCCTATCGTGTATTAATCACTGACACCAAAGCAATCAGGTTGACCAGAAGCATGGATTGTAATCCAAAATGGGACAGAGTTGGCATTTTTCAATGTCATCCCATTTCTGATGATGATGGTGCAAAAGCAGTCAAGAAAGAGGCAGATTCTGTTGTGGCTGTTGATAATGCTGATGTCAACATAGATCCTGATGATGACACAGATAATCAAAGTCCAAAAGCCTCAGATGAGTCTGACACTAATTCAGACACAGCACCTTCATTTACTTTTTTAATGAATTTTTTATTGATTTTACAAAGTTTTAATAGACATAAACAAACAAACAAACACACAAACAAACATATATAATTTCATATCCTTTTTTCTGTCGGTGATTTCAGTCCAAATGTTAGGTTCAAAATGTCTGTTGCTTCTTTTGTCACTGATGTTAGTCCCACTTCCACCACTCCTTTCAGGAGGTCTTCTCCGTTGTCTTGTAAAAATTGGTCTTTATCTTGAGCAGATCTTATTCTAGTTTTCCTACCTTTGAATTTAAAAGATAGGCCTTGGGGGAATTCCCACCTGAAAGGTATTTCGTTCTTTCTCAGAAGACCAACCAGCTCCTTGTATTGAGCTCTTGCATCCAAAATGTGTTTTGGTATATCTTTAGAAATCTCCACAAAAGAATCTTCAATCTCGAGAGTTCTTTGAAAATGCAAATTCAGTATTTTATCTCTTTCCTCTTTTGATCTTAAAGTTATCAAGCAATCCCTTGGCTTCTTTCTGTCTTGGCTTCTGCCCAGTCTAAACACAGACACTATCTTGATTTCTTCCTTCTCCAACTCCTGTTGCCAAAAATCCACAAATTCTTTAGAAAGGAAGTCCGCCAAGTTATCTTTCTCACTTTCAGGCACTGCTCTCAGTCTTAAATTCCTCTCCTTCCTTTGCAATTCAAGCATGGACAAAGCTAAGTCATTATCTTCTAACTTTTTGCAAACTGGTGTTATTTTTTCCCGGGTAGCATCAGCAGAAACTTTTGCTTCTTCAGCAGAAACTTTAGCTTCTTCTGCAATCTTACGTATAGTGGCAGAGTCCTCTAAAATTTTGTTAATGGTTGCAGAGCTTGGAGAAATTAAAGAACAAGGTGCGAGATTGGTTACATTACGCTCAAATTAAAGAGGTTTTTAATCTAGATAAAAAGATAGGATTCCAGGTGGAAAAATCGAAATTAGAAACAGAACTGTTAGAACCAAAGACTAAGGTACTTTCAAGAATGTATAACTTGCTGCTTAAATGGAACACTCAGGATGAGACAGTTAAATCAGCCATGATAAAATGGGCTCAGGATATTGGGTATAACATCATGTTTGAGGACTGGGAAAGGTTATGGACCACCAGAATAAAATTCACGGCATGTAATGCCTTGAAGGAAAATATTATGAAAATGATATATAGGTGGTACATGACCCCAGTCAAGCTTGCAAAAATATATCACCTGTCTGATAATAAATGTTGGAAATGTAAGCAGGCTGAAGGGACATTCTTTCACCTCTGGTGGACTTGTCCAAGAGTGAGGGCCTTCTGGGAAATGATCTACAATGAGTTAAAAAAGGTATTTAAATATACCTTTACTAAGAAACCAGAAGCCTTCCTCCTGGGCATTGTCGGCCAGTTGGTGCAAAAGAAAGACAGAACTTTTTTTATGTATGCTACAACAGCGGCAAGAATTGCAAAACATTGGAAGACACAGGATTTGCCCACACTGGAAGAGTGGCAGATGCAACTGATGGACTATATGGAACTGGCCGAAATGACTGGCAGAATCCGAGATTTGGGAGAAGAAACAATGGAAGAGGATTGGAAAAAGTTTAAAGACTATCTACAAAAACAGTACAAATTGTATGAATGTTAAGAAATTGCACGATCTAGAAAAATATGGTTCCAGTAAATAGATTGTGAGATATAGAAAATTAAGTGACATGTAAGAAAAGGTCGAAACTTAAAGCAATACCATGTTCAACCTATGTTTAACCTAAGTTATAAATAATTGACAAAAATTACTTTAAGTCTAGAAATATAACATTTGAGAAGTACAAAATAAGAAATGAAACAAGGTAATAATTTACTGGTATTTTTATTACAGAGAATGCAGGGTAAGGGAGATGTGAGGAAGTCCAGTTAGTTATACAAAAATGTTATGAATAGTTGTGTTTTTCTTCTTTTTTCTTTTTTGTGCTGTTCGTTGGTGTAATTGTATTTGTTTTCTTGTTTGTTATTTCTTTGGTGAAGGGACTTTGTGTGTTAGGTATGTGATTTTCTATTCTATGTTTGAAAACTGAATAAAATATTTATATAAAAAAAATTGTTAATGGACTCTGTATTAGAAGTCACTCTTTTCCCTAATTCATTAACACTTTGCGTATTCTGGTCAAGTTTTATAGAGAGCTCTGTCAATTTCTTGCTGTTTTCTGCTCCTTGCTTTGTCAGAGATTCCAAAGATTCATTTATTTTAACTAAAGCTTGTGTCACAGGGTCTGATGACATTATTGTTTTTGTCTGCCCAGTTGCAGCTGGTGTTACTGGAGTGCCTGAAACCGAAACTCTACGCTGTTGTAAAGTTTTTACCTTATATGTTTTGCCAGACCTAGTTGTTGTCTCTTCTGGTGCACCGCTCATGTCCCAGTCAAGGTCGTTCCCACGTCTGTAAGTTGTTTTTAAGAGGAAAATTCCACTGACTTAATAGTTAAAGTCCAATTTGCAGCAGTTTCAACAAAGTCCTCTAGGGGGGAAAAGTTTCCAAAACTTCTGAAACAATATGTCTTTGAGCCAATCCCCCTAGTTTTTCCAAAAGAGTCAATTACAACAGTTTCCCAATGTAATTTCAAAGTTTAGCAGACCAGTAATTTAGTATCTTTCCAGAGCCCAGTAGTTCAGAAAAAAAAACAAAGTAACTTTCAAAGTAGCAATTTATCTAGCTGACAGTTCACTTTCGGTATCCTTACTTTAGGCAGTCCATTTCAGGGGAGTTTGACACAGTGGTAAAAGTTTTTAAACCCCTTTTTCTTGCAGGTTTAAAGTCCAAATTTCCCCCCCTTTTGCCCCTGCCGGCTAGAGGGGGTATTTTAGACAGATGTCCCGTTCGCTTAATTCCTGAAATTCTTTCTATGGATGCAGCTTTAAACTTTCTTTGCTGTGTACTTTTTGCAGTCCGGGAAAGGCAGACTTCCTTGCTTTAGACCAATCCCGTTTCCGGCCAAATTTCTTTAAAATAATTGTAAATCCAAATTGATTTTTCAGTCCTACTCACGGGTTTTAATTTGTAATCCAAATTGCCAGGAAGGAATCAGCGCTCTCCGGCTATGGCGACGCGGCTTCGCTTCACGAGCTGGGTAGCGACTCTCAGCACCGCGCTTCACCCCCGCTGCCGTTCCGGAGCCTTTAAAAAGGCTCCCTTGCGATTTCGGGGGGGGGGCGCAATGGTGCCCGCCGAGTCTCCTTGCTTACAGGCTTCAGCGCCTGTAATTTTTGGGGGTCCCCGCTTCGCCGTAGCGACAGGACCCGAACTCGCAAAGCAGACCCCCTCCGGAACTCGGAGGGAAATCCGCCATTAACCGATGGCGCCGACCGGAAGACCCAGCACCTTCATTTACTTTAGGTCATCATTCTGCCAAGGAGGAGGAGACACCAGACCCAGAGAATCAGAGAGTTTTGCGTAGATCCGAAAGAACTACAAAGGGCGTACCGCCTAAACGGTTCTCCAAAGAGTTTGCTAAGGCTGCTGTTACTAGCAACTCTGGTGTGGTTTTTGAACCAGCCAACTATAAAGAGGTTCAAAATCTGTCCGCAAAGGATGCTGAACCTTGGCTGAATGCCATGAAAGCTGAATTGAATTCCCTAAAGCAGAATGATACTTGGGAATTGGTTCCAGCAGAACCAGGCATGAAGTGTGTGGATGGTAGGTGGGTCTATAAGACAAAAACTGATCGGAATGGAAAAATAGTCAGATACAAAGCCAGACTAGTGGCACGAGGTTTTTCTCAAATACCCGATCAGGACTATCATGAGATGTATTCACCAACAGTAAAGTTTGAGAGTGTTAGGCTGTTGATGAAAATTGCTGCTGAGGAAGGTATGACCATTTCCCATCATGATGTCAATACTGCATTTTTGTATGGAGTTCTTACTGAAAATATCTATATGTCACCACCAGAAGGTGTGCAGATAAAACAGGGAATGGTTTGTAATCTAAAAAAATCCCTGTATGGTTTAAAACAGAGTGCACGATGCTGGCACACCAAGCTGACTGAAGTGCTGTTCTCCTTAGGTTTTGAGCAAGGAAAGGCTGATTCTTGTGTTTTTGTAAAAGAGTCCAATCAGCACAAGCTCTACTGCATTTGCTTTGTAGACGACATATTATTTTTGTGGAAGAATGAGAATATTTACAAAAGCACTCTAGCAAAGCTGCAGAAGCATTTTGATATGAAAGACCTAGGAGAAGTCAGCAATTATCTCTCGCTAGAGGTAGAGAGGAATACACAGGGTGATGTTTTGCTGCATCAGTAGTGTAAAATCACTGATGTCATTGAGAAGTTGAACCTGAGTGATGCCAATGCTGTAGACACCCCCATGGTCTCAGGTTATCAACATGATGCTGATGTTGGAAAACATACCCCCTTGGGAGAGGCTGGCCCCTCTCCAGGCTCCCGGGGCTTGTCTCCTGTGACCTACTCTGGCTGGCATCACGGCAGTCCAGAGAGGTCTTGATAGGCGACATCCCCCAGCGTGGAAGATGCACACCCCCTTCTCCCCTTGCATACCAGCAGGAGAAAGAAGATAGTCAGAAAGTCATTTACATTTCTACGGTTTATCTCTGACTTTACATCTGTACAAAAACATGTCCGTTCAGTTCAGTCTCCTCCAAGCAACAGACTGAGACTTCCTTCACACACACAACAGGAAGGTTTCATATTACACACAGAACACATCCCTGTGAACTGCCTGGTACATTCTTTCTCAGGACTAGCCACATCATGTGATGTAAACATCGAGCTGCTTGTTTGCAGCTGCGTTGTATTCATATCCCAACATACTCCCCCATATGATTCAACGTTAGCTGCGAACAAAGCTTGATCCAGAGAAGAAAACAAACAGTTGTTATACGCGTAACAATCCCCTGTTTTTCCAGTTCCACCTTTGGAACTACCCGCCACTTGTTCCACCAGTGTAACTCTCTGGTTGTCTGTTTTCCAAGGAATGAGTGCTTCTGCATTACCTCGGCTAGGGAAGGTAGTGTTACGCTTTGCAACTCCCAGTTGTGTCTTTGTCTCTGACTTAGACATACCTTTAACCTGTCTTGAGTTGTCAACTATAACTGTGTCAGCAGAACTCTCTGAGCTCTCTGTGTCACTCTCAGTATCAGAATACTCATCTGCATTGTCATCAGTGGGAAATGTGTAGAGAACCTCTCTCCCCTGTCTCGGAGTGCTCTCTAGAAATTTTGTGAGAATCACCTGACCAGATTCAGACAAAATGACTCTTTAGAGACCCCTTTCATAACCCACAAAAATGCCTTTGGCATTTCTGACCCCTTGTGGAGTTTCTGTATGGACGTGAGATCCAAAAACCTTAAAATGTGTTACAGAAGGTTTCCTGTGGAAGAGCTTCTCAAAAGGAGAACTTTCCATACCTTTTGGAACCTTTCTCACCCAAGTGTAACAAAAAGATGATAAAGATTCAGCCCAGAACTCATGTGGCAAATGTGAACTCAACAATTGTGCCTTCATGCCATTTTGCAACTCTTTGTTCACCTTAACACACACACACTTGTTCCATGAAGCTTCTGAGACAGCAACTTTATGCTCTATCCCTTGTTTCTCCAGGAAATCCTGAAAATCCTGTGAAAGAAAAATTGGCTTTTCATCTGTGAAAAGATAATATTAGCATCATGAGCAGTCTTAACCTTATCACAAAACTCTTTAAACCTTGCTAAGGTTTCCTTTGTTGATTGCAATACATATATCCATACATATTGAGAATAGTGATCAACAAACACAAGATAGTATTTAGCATTGCCTCTAGATGGTGCTAGAGGACCAATTACATCAGCATACACTCGCTGAAAAACACTGTCAATCTTTGTTGCCTTTCTTCCCATGGCTTGTTTCGATACACCTGCAAGAGAAAGCATTTTAGATTCACATGCAGTGCACATTTTGTAACCATTCTCATCAAAAGTCAACAGATACAGTCCATTTTTCTCTCTGGCAAAAAGATACAGCTCTCCATCTTTAAAGATTTTGCAACTCTGCTTATCATAGGACAACACCAGCCCTTTCTTTGTCATCTGTGAAACACTCAGCAAATTGAACTTTAAGTTGAACATAATAAAATTAAAGGTAAAGGTACCCCTGCCCGTACGGGCCAGTCATGTCCGATTCTAGGGTTGTGCGCCCATCTCACTTAAGAGGCCGGGGGCCAGCGCTTTCCGGAGACACTTCCGGGTCACATGGCCAGCGTGATGAAGCTGCTCTGGCGAGCCAGCACCAGCGCAGCACACGGAAACGCCGTTTACCTTCCCGCTATAAAGCGGTACCTATTTATCTACTTGCACTTAGGGGTGCTTTCGAACTGCTAGGTGGGCAGGAGCTGGGACTGAAAGACAGGAGCTCACCCTGCCGCGGGGATTTGAACCGCCGACCATATGATCAGCAAGTCCTAGGCACTGAGGTTTTACCCACAGCGCCACCCGCGTCCCTTTAATAAACATTACTTATAGTCAAGTAATAAACATTACTTATAGTCAATTTCAGACTCCCCAGATAAACAGTTCCAATTCCGGTAGCTTCCATCTCCTGACCGTTGGCTTGTTTCACAGTGAAGCGTTGTTTCTCAAACGTAGAAAACAATTCCCGGCGTGACGTAAGGTGCTCAGTCGCTCCAGTGCCGATAATAAACGCGTTTTCTACCGATGATGTGGCTTTTGGCGACATCAAAGCCTTTGCCGGTCTTGCCTGCGACTTGGCACGACCTTTGCCTGAAGCCTCAGGCTTTGCAGAGCCCCCTTTGGCTCCTTTCTGTTGACGTGGCTTTTTACAGTTCCTCTGAATATGCCCAGGCTGGCCACAATTATAACAACGAACAACATTCAGAGCTACGGCCTGCTCCTCTGTAGCGACAACAGTGGGGGTGCTTGAACTCCGAGCTTCACTCCCCCCATCAGCAACAGCTATAGCAGCAAGTCGGTGTCTCTCATTCAGAACCATGGAACAAATTCTCTCCACCATAAGATCCGCTGCAGGTAGAGAACCAAGTTGACTTGCAACGGTTTTGTAAGTCTGGTTCAAGCTGTTAATCATAAAACAGAATATTTCTTCCTGAATAGGAAAATTTCTTTGCGCCATCTGCTGGTGTAGAAATTTCATCTCTGTCAAATGCACTTGCACATCCTCACCAGGCTTCAGTCTCATGTTTGTGAGCTTCTCAAAATGCAGCAGCGCAGTGCCAGCGGCGTCTCTCTGATGAATTTGCTGTAACGTTTGCCAAATCTCGCGCGCGAATTCCAAATCCGCAATACGCACAAGTTGATGGTCAGAAACACATAAGATGATGGCAGACCTTGCCTTCACATTTTGCTCAGTCCAAGCCCTTGTGGGAGATGCTGGGATGGGATTTTCAATCACCCCAAATACTCTCTGTCTCTGAAGTAGGGCTTTCATTTTCAAAGACCATGATGAATAATTGTCATTAGTTAGAGGGGGTGGATAAGGCAAACCCGCCCCTTGCTTGGTATCCATCTTGATTCCAAGTTTCAGCTTTCAGCTACGAGCTGAAAAATCCAATAGCCTGCTTGCTGTTTACAAGCTGCAAATCCTTGGCAGCAAGCTCCGCTTGGAAAATCCCTTCCAACAGTCTGTGAGCAGCAAGCTACGCTGAAAATTCCCGCTGAAAATTCCGTCAGCTATTCGCAGCCTCTGAGCTTGCTTCCCTCTTTGCCTTTGAAGTTAACAAGCTCATAAATCAGCCCAAAAGTACTCACAATTCTTTAGCAGGCGGCAGCCTTTCTTATCAGCTCCCCCGGAATGCGAAGAATGTGGCTTCCTCGCTCTGTTTTTAATCCAAAAAACAGCAGCTCTTCGGTGAACCGGAGAACCGTTCAATCTGAGTTCACAATGCAGCCATAAATCAGAGGTTCGTGGAACGTTGCAATCAGCAAAAAGCTCCTCCACCGGGTGCTCCAGCCGGCCTTAGCTGTGCCTTGTAGCCTCTGCCATCTGTGTGCTACCACTTGTTGGAAAACATGCCCCCTTGGGAGAGGCTGGCCCCTCTCCAGGCTCCCGGGGCTTGTCTCCGGTGACCTACTCTGGCTGGCATCACAGCAGTCCAGAGAGGTCTTGATAGGCGACATCCCCCAGCGTGGAAGATGCACACCCCCTTCTCCCCTTGCATACCAGCAGGAGAAAGAAGATAGTCAGAAAATCATTTACATTTCTACGGTTTATTTCTGACTTTACATCTGTACAAAAACATGTCCGTTCAGTTCAGTCTCCTCCAAGCAACAGACTGAGACTTCCTTCACATACACAACAGGAAGGTCTCATATTACACACAGAACAAATCCCTGTGAACTGCCTGGTACATTCTTTCTCAGGACTAGCCACATCATGTGATGTAAACATCGAGCTGCTTGTTTGCAGCTGCATTGTACTCATATCCCAACAGCTGATGCTGATGTTTTTCCTGATACAACACTTTTCAGAAGTGTATTGGGCAAACTCAGCTTTATAGCAAGATGTTCAAGGCCAGATATTGCTGTGAGTGTAAATTTGATCAGCAGACATGCAAACTAACCCACAGTTCAAGATTGGAAAGCGCTGAAATGAATAGTGAGATACTTAAAAGGAACTGTGGATTACAGATTGAGACTTACTAGTCAAAAATCTGGAGGTCTTGAGATCTATGTTGTCAGAGGCTGCCTCAGGTCTCAGCTCACAAAAGACCAACGCCGAGCTCTTCTTATATACAAGGATGTTTATTGCAGTTCATTATTGGTTCCACAACCGAGGCGCGCAGCCCCTAGTCTGTAACGTCAGACATTTGAAGTCCCCTCTGAATCAGTCCCGCCCCTGCACCAACTTAAGAGGCTTGTGCTAGACCACCGCTTCCTGTCTTTCCTTTTCCGCAGGGTCTTTCTGCCCCCCTGGGTCCCTTCCCTCCTGCTCTCTCCTGAAGCGGATTCCTGAGATGCCTGTTCCCCCCTCCTTCGTGCTTTGGGGCTGGGCTCCTCCTCCGGGCTTTCTCCATTTCCGCGCGCCTCCACATTTGAACTTGGCGCGCGCTCGCTACCCCTGACCTTCCTTTTGACACTTACACTACTCCCTGTACTACTCTCCGCCTCTTCCGGCAGGACGTTCTCCCCAGATCTCCTTCCCCTGTCTCTTTCCTGCTCCGCTCCGTGTGTCACACTGGGAACCCCCCTCTCTTCCCTTCGTTCCTGCTGGGAAGCCGGCCCCGATCTCCCACTCCCGCTCGGGGTTTCCCTGCTGCTTCCCTGCTCCTGGCAGGTCCCCCCTGTGACCCCCCTTGTCCTGACTAGGGGCGCCCCCTCCTGAGAATCCTCCGATTCACTTGAGAGACTCATGGAAGATCTCGAGTCATTGTCATCCTCTTCCTCACTGTCCTGGGATTCTTCCTCGTCGCTCTCCGTCTCCTCCCTCACCTGTGCCTCTGTCTCTGAACCCCTGACATATGTCAACGCCAGTTTTGGCAGTGACGCAATTGATGGCAAAAGCACATCAGGTGTGTGCTATCTGTACAATCAATGTCTTATTGATTGGTCTTGCAGAAAGCAGGCAACAGTAAGCTTGAGTTTTTGCGAGGCAGAACTTAATGCTTTAACTCCTTCCCTGATGGACATAGAGTGGTTACAGCAACTGTTTGATGATATAAAAGTGAAGGTCACTTTTCCTGTTCAAGTTTATCAGGACAATAGAGCATGTATATTGTTGCTCCACTCAGAAGGATGTAAGCAGAGGACGAAGTATCTGCAAATCAAGCTTCATCGAGCTAGGGAATGTATCCAAAACGGTATTGTAAAAGTGTCTTATATGGCAGGGAAAGAGATACCTGCAGATGTTTTAACCAAGGTTAACAAGGAACAATTTTTGGAGTATGTACATAAATTGCGGTTATGTTAGATTCTGCAATGGTTGGCATGAAAAGGGGGAGGATGAGGATATTTCACCCCTCCCATTGCAAGAATCTGCTGATGTTTCAGAAAGGAGGGGGCGGATTTTGCTCATTACTTATTCCGCTCCAGCCTGACTTCAAAGGGGGAGTCTGAGTGTTATCTGTGTATAGATAAGGTCGCTGCTCATGCAGCTATAACACTCAGTGCAGTCCAGCGTCTCCATTTAGTCTGTAGTTAGTTTGTATAGTAGCTGTAGAGAATAAAAGAAGTTATTCTACAGAAGCTGTCGTTCGTGTGATTCTGAGTTGTGAGTCCACAGCACTTAGACCTGCTTCCTGCGTGGAAGGTCTCTGGAAGTGCTTTCCAGCTCGCCTTGCCCAGTCGGGGCTGAAGAGGTTGAGCCCAGTCGGTGGCACTGGCTGAAAGGCGAAGCTGACACTAACAACTAACCGGCTTCAGCCCGCTGGCTGGCGTCTCCTGGAAGGGAAATGAAATGACAATATATAGAATCATAGAATCATAGAATCATAGAATCATAGAGTTGGAAGAGACCACAAGGGCCATCAAGTCCAACCCCCTGCCAAGCAGGAAACATATGATCAGGAATGGCGCTTTTAGCTATTGATTCTTTCTAACATAAGCTTTATATGCATCCGATTTCCACCGCCCCATGTCCTTAATCCTTTCTGCCGAAAGACCCAAATGTACCACAGTGGTGGCCGCCCCAATCCGGAAGGAGTGAGCTGCAAACTCTGCTGCAGGGAGGCTGCAAGCCACGATTGCTAACCACACTACCCGAGTGAAGTGATGCCTAGTCAGAAGGGAGTCATCCCTATGAATTAAAAGGGGGCTGGAAAAGTTAGGTCTCAAGTATAGGAAATGCCTGGTGTCTTTTACCGGGCAGGGCCCTGCCTTTGTCGATAACAATTGGATCAGGGGCCCCTTTCCCTGCTGGTCGGTCTTAGAGCTGCACACGTGCAAAATCAAATCGGTATGGGAAAGGGTCAGATCATTTAGCAGAATACCCCGCTGAACGTTATCCGGACCGCCCTCGCATACTACTTCTCCGATCCAGAGCACGCCAAAGAATGCGATAGAGTAAGCTGCTGAGAATAGGCGGGCCTCGTATTTTGGCCAGCATATAATTCTATTTTTTTTGTGAATTTGGCTAAGGATGTCAAATGTGGGTTTCCTTTTGTCATTTTGAGGGGGCTGCAGCCTATGCCACCCTTATAGAGTCTTGCGGACAACAAAGTCCGCGCAAGGGTCCGCGGAATATGCCGCCTTGCAAAAGAAGGGTATCGCTGCTGATTGGATGTTTAGGGTTTTTGCAGCTTTGCCTAAGCTCTTCAAGTGCACTAAATATTTTAAGACCTCTGTCTTTGAGGGAGGCGATGTAATGCTATTGTTACAAGCACTATCTCGAAACTTTAGAAAGTCCGACCACGGCTTTTTATATGATCTCAGCGTGGATGGTGCCACTGAGGCCACTACTCCCTTCATAACTTCATGTTCCCAAGGCTTCAAATGTGCTCCGGGAAGGCTTGCGGCAATTGTTGCACCTCTGGCGCTAACGAGCGGAAGCGGTCCATCTGGAAACGAGACAGAGCATCCGTGATGTTATTATTAACGCCCGGCACGAACTTGGCAGAAAAATAGATGTTGCGTTCAAGGCACAAGAGGACAAAGGAACGAAGGAGATTACCCACCCTTGGGGAGTGTGAAGATTGAGTTGAAAGAACAGATACTACCGCCTGATTGTCAGTCCAAAAGCACACCCTGTGGTTACTAAAAATGTCACCCCATAAATGAACTGCGACACCAATGGGGAAGAATTTTAAGAAGGTAAAATCCTGCATTATGGGCTTTCCCTGCCAGGCAGGGGGCCATTGCTGCGCGCACCACTGCCCTTTGAAATAGACCCCGAACGCTAAGGAACCTGCCACGTCGGATTGGACCTGGAAATCAGCATGGAGCAGCATGGTGTCCTGCCACAGAGAAATGCCATTATACTTGTTCAAGAATTGCAGCCATACTTCCAGGTCGGATTTGACCATCTTGGAAAGACGAACCCTGTGCTGAGGTGCCCAAAGGCCTGCCGATAATTTTGCTAAGCAGGCACAGAAAGGGCGGCCTGGGGATACTTCTCAGCACGCGAAATTTAGATGACCTAATAAAGACTGGATTTGCCTGAGGGTGACCTTTTTTAATAGAAGGAGCTGTTGAATCAATTCCCTAAGCACCACTAGTTTTTCCATTGGTAACCTGGAGGACTGGGCAATTGTGTCTAATTCTATGCCTAGATAAACCATGGTCGTAGCCGGGCCCTCGGTTTTTTCCACCGCCAAGTTCCTCGGCTAGGGAGATGAACGCCCTCAACAGGTCGGTGCACTGCTGTTCTGTAGCTCCAACGAGAATAAAGTCATCGAGGTAGTGTGCTACCCCAATGGAACCTGTTTTGAATTGGAGCACCCAGTCTAAAAATGTACTAAAGGTTTCAAAGGCTGCACATGCCACTAAGCAACCCATTGGCATTTCTTTGTCAATGAAGTATGATCCTTCGAACCTAAAGCCCAACCAGAAAAAATCTTCAGGGTGCACTGGCAGGAGGCGAAAGGCCGATTCTATATCAAATTTGCAGGCAGCGCTCCTTTCCCAAATCTGCGGATCAGTTTTACGGCTTGGTCAAAAGAAGCGTATTTTACCGAACAAAGCTCTTGTGGTATGGCATCGTTGACCGAGCCACCCCTAGGGTAGGAAAGATTATGAATCATCCGGAATTCCCCGGGGGCTTTTTTAGGGACTATGCCCAGCGGGGAGATGTGCAAACCAACGATAGGTGGCTCTTTAAAGGGACCGGCCACCCTCCCAGACACGATTTCCTTTTGAATTTTCTTTCTAGCGATCTCTGGGATTTCTCTTATTGATTTCTGATTAGGAGGGTCGGAAGGGTTAGGTGGGAAAGAAACCGGGATTCTAAAGCCTAAGGAAAACCCCTCCCAAAGGTATCTGGCTGCTTTTTTATCGGGGTAACTATCTAGCAAGATTTGTAAGAGATGTAATTTTATTGGAGTGAAGGCTAACCTTAGTGAGCTACTACTGGCGGATCCCGGCAGCCCCCTGGGGTTGACCGGGGGCACCCCTTGGGCCTTGGTGTGAGTACCCCCTTCCGCCCCAAAAGGGCTACTTACCCTTAAAGCACGCAGAGGCCGGATGGTTGCTGAGGCTCCTCTCACATTCGTGAGTATACTTACAAGCCGTGCGAGAACAGGCCCCCCTGTTGAAGTCCCAGCACTGACGTCGCCTCTTTGACTCCATCTTCCAACCTTAGCGGAGTCCTGCGTTTTCTTTTCAACATACGGGCCTATGTGCTCCATCCAATAATTCTGGTCCCTCAGGTCCCAGCATGTGGATGGTAAGAGGGATACATTTCTACTGAAATCTTCATCATAAGATAAAGCAGCATTCTCCCCCGCTAGTGCGAATGCCCTTCTCACGTGCACCATATGTGCGATGATGTGCACCGCGCGTTTGGGATAAGCCGCCGAAACTACCCCCATAAAACCTGATATCCGTCTAACCAAGTTTCAAAAGTGCGCTCAGCACGGGGGGTTCTATACCTCCGCTTCCCATATAAGCGTTTCTTTTCTCCTTTCCCTGTCATTTTAGTCGGGGGGAGGAGAGTGAATATATCAATGTAGTCCCCGTTAAGTATCTTAGTTCTCTTTTTTTGAGATAAGTGATTTCCTAATATGAAATCAGTGGAAATGTTGTTAGATGTTTTTACGTCCTCCACTAGCGACCCCCCTTTCCATTCTAGTGAACCATTAAAGGACTTACGATGAGAGTTAGCCCTCCTCTCGTGCACCCATAAGGGAAGCCGGGAAATGTCCTCGCCCAGGCCTCAATAATCCTCCATAGGGGCGTCATTATCCGAGTCGGAAGAGGAGGTACCTGAATCGTCCTCTGAGTCTGATGTCCTGCTCTTCTTGCTTTTCTTTGCCGTATGTTTCCTTTTGGCCTTTCTTTTTTCCGCTTGCTCCTCACTGGTAACCATGGGCGGGGCTGCAACTGGAGGCGTGTCCTGTTGTCCCGGCTGTTCCTCCTCGGCAGAGGATCCGGAACCCCCCTCCGTTATCATGGGCTGTGGTGGTGGTTCCTGAAAGATACTGGGCACACATATGGCCTGCTGAGAGTTAGTACTGGTAGGCCCCTTGGGGGCGCCCTGCCCCCAGAGGAACCCGATTTCGATCTGAGGAAGCAGGAAGACAGGGAGCGAGTTAAGGGGCGGGTAACAGAGGCGGTTCCCGGCGGGGCTATGCCAGAACCAGAGGCCGAGGTACTGGGGCATTCCTGATTACTGGGGAGGGTGTCAGGTATGTAATCCTGGGATGCTGGAGGTGGAGCTGGGAGTGCCCTCGCTCCTGGCCGACACTGCATATAAAAAGTTTCAAATGCTGAGAAAAATTGAGCAAATGCTTCTGGATTGCATGGCATCGCTGACATTAGCGATCCATTCTGGGTGGTCGCCCTGCTTCCGTTACAGGAAGATCCCTGTTGATTTCTACCAGATTCACAGTTAGTAAATCAATAAATTGAATGGAAGATAAGAAGGATGAGACAAAGAAATTTTGAATCTGCAAATAAATGTGGGAAATTATTAGCCTGGCAACTAAAGAAGAGACAAAAACAAAGTACTATTACAAACATTGTTACAGAAGGAAAATCTGTAGAGAACCCTGCAGACATTAGAAAATTCTTTTATAAATATTATAAACAACTGTATAAAAAGGATAAAGAAGATATAGGGAAAATCGAGCAATTTATAAAGATTCATGGGTTGCAACATATTCCGAAGGATAAAAAGAATCTACTAAAAGGTTTAATTACAAACCAGGAAGTGGAACAGGCAATAAATTCAATGCAACTAGCCAAGACACCAGGACCTAAAGGTCTATCAGCGAAATATGATAAGACATTGAAAGAATGGCTCATTCAACCTCTGGTAGAAGTATCTAATTCAATTTTATGAGGGGGCAAAGCACCTGAAACCTGGAAGCAAGCTTATATTACTCTGATTCCTAAACAGGGTCAGGATAGATCCAATGTTAAAAACTACAGACCAATCTCCCTACTTAATGCGGATTACAATTTTTTTGCAAATAAACTGGCCAACAGGCTAAAGAAGGTTTTATCTGAGTATATTCATAAAGACCAGGCAGGATTTCTGCCTGGAAGACATATGAAAGATAACATTAGAAATGTTGTGGATATTTTGGAAAAGCTAGAAGCAAGAAAGAGCTGTAAAACAATATTAATGTTTATTGATGCAGAGAAAGCCTTTGACAATGTTGCTTGGAGTTTTATGTTACATAATCTAGAGAGTATGGGGATAGGCCAGGATTTCTTAAATGGCATTAAAGCGATCTATCTAGAACAAAAAGCTAAAATTATTGTAAATAATGTGGTTTCAGAGGAAATTAGAATTGAGAAGGGAACCAGGCAAGGGTGCCTACTTTCCCCTCTGCTGTTTATTTCAGTATTGGAGGTCTTGCTAAGTATGATTAGAAAAGATGAACAAGTTAAAGGTATTACAGTAGGTTCGAAACAATATAAATTAAAAGCCTTTGCTGATGATCTAGTTCTGACATTACAAGATCCAGACTCCGGTGCAGTTAAAGCACTGGAGCTGATACAAGACTTTGTGGTTTTTTTTTTTTAAAAAAATATTTATTAACCTTTCAAAATTTATACAAAAAAGACAAAAAACAAAAATACAAAAATTAAAAACACATATAATTTCATTCACTTATTTTCTTTTAACTTATTTCTCGGACCTCCTCATACCTCCCCTTTTTGTATTCCAATTCAAATTATTCATTCAGCAAATCCTCACCCTCAATTTTCACTTAATTTTACACCTTTCTTTCTTCTTTCCCCCCCAATTATCTTAATCATTACAGCTGATAACCGCTTAGATTCAGTCCAACATCAGCCTAACATTCGCTAATTTTATAATATTTCCCAAGATAGTTGTAATGGGAATTGGGGTTGCTTGTGCGTAAACTGCAAACTGCTCCGAGCTAATCGTATAGCTAAAACTTTCCCTGGTTTGACAGCCCTTGAAACGCGACTGTCTTAGTCACTGGCAGAATCCGTGAGTGGGCGTCTCCTAAATTTCTTCCAACATAGAAATTCTTTGACGCCCAGTCTCCTCCTAGATTCTTTGCGCGGAAGCCTTCTGCGCAGCGTGGGCGTGCCAAGCCGAGGTCCAGTGCTCTCCCCGCTGATTTCACTGGAAGAGTCTCGGAGCCTCCTCTCCGCAGTGCTCTCCGCCTCTCCTTCCTCCCTGGTGTCCCCTGGATTTCCTTCCCCAGCGGAAGCTCTCTCTATCTCCTTGCTAGTTCCCTCCCCTGCATCATTGGAGCGTCTTACCTCTCCTCTCGCCTCTGATGGCAGTTCCCTGACATCCACCTCCCTCCCAGGGCCCTCCCCCTCCCCCTTCCGTTCCTCGGACGGCGACGCGGGAAACCCCGGGAAGGAGCTATCCCCTTCCTCAGAAGATTCAAACACCGCTCCCCATCTGTTGCTATCTCTTTCCGCTGCCCAATCTCCCCAGTTGGATTCCTCTCCCTCGGCTTCCCCTCCTTCCTCCTCTTCTGAGGCTGGCAACCCCTCAAACTCCTCTTCATCATCCGTGGTGCCAAATTGCTCTTCCCAGAACCTTCCTAGTGGTTTGGGCTTCCTTGGGAACCTGCTATGAAACTCCTCCTGCAGATACTCATCCCTGATCTCTTCTGCAGGAACCCAAGCATTTTCCGACTCTGGTTCCCCTTCCCAGGCCACCAAATATTCCACCCTTCTCTCTCTCCACCTTGAATCGAGAATTTCCACTGCGTGACCACTGAGTTCCCTTTCCTCCACCAGTGGATGCATCTTTCTCCCCCCTGAAATTCCCGCCCTTCCCGGTACGGTGAGAGCAAGGACCTGTGGAACACCGGGTGTAGCTTCATGTTGGTGGGCAATTTTAGTCTAAAGGTCACCGGGTTTACCTGTTGGGTTACTTCAAAGGGTCCCAGTCATCTCGGCTGTAATTTCTTACACCCCCCTTTGAACGGTAACCCTTGGGTTGACAACCACACCTGATCTCCAACCCTTATAGTCTCCCCTTCTCTTCGGTGCTTGTCTGCCTGCCTCTTGTATACTTCCTTAGCCCTCTCCAGGTTAACCTTAAGTTGTTGGTGTAAAGCTTCCATTTCTTCCACAAATTGTTCGGCCGCTGGCACATTCCACCTCCGCTCCCCCTCCCCTGGGAAGGCCCTGGGGTGACACCCGTAATTGGCCATGAAGGGACTCATCCCCGTGGACACATGTTCAGCGTTATTGTATGCAAATTCGGCCAGCACTAGCTTTTCCACCCAATCATTCCCCCTTTCGTTGACGTAGCAGCGTAGGTACTGCTGAAGTACGCTATTGGCTCTTTCTGCTTGCCCGTTGGTCTCCGGGTGTCTGGTCGTCGAGAAGCTCACTTTGATGTCCAGCAGGCTCATGAGCTTCTTCCAAAATCTGGAAGTAAATTGCCTGTCTCTGTCGGACAAAACCCTCAAGGGCTCGCCATGCAACCTGAAAACGTGATCTATAAACAACCTAGCTGTCTCCTCTGCTGTCACTGCATGCGAGCAAGCAATAAAATGGCACATTTTGGTCATCAAGTCCACTACCACCATGACTGCTGTTTTCCCCCTGGACTTGGGTAAATCGGTCATAAAATCAATGGATACCACCTCCCATGGCCTTTCCGGGGTGGGTAAGGGCTCCAGTAACCCCGCGGGTGCTGCCCTCTCCCCTTTAGCCCTCTGGCAGCGCTCGCACCCCCTTACGTATTCTCTCACATCTTGCCTCACTCTTGGCCACCAGAACTGCCTGGTGACAAGCAACATGGTTTTGTGTTGACCAAAATGTCCCGCCGTGGGGTTATCATGTAGTTGTTTGAGTACTTTTCTCCTCAGGTCCCCTTCTGGTATGTACAATGCTCCCTTATAGTACAGCGCCCCCTCCTTTTCCTCAAAACCCCCCTGATTTTCTTCTGCGTCTCGTATCTCCCTGATTTTAGTTTGTGCGTACTCGTAATTCCTCGTCAACCCGGTTAGTTCTTGTCTCCCTATCAACACTCCCACACACACCCATCGGTCCTCGGGTATCACATGTCGTGCTTCTGGCGCTCCCTCTCCTTCCAAGTACTCTGGTTTACGGGAGAGGGCGTCTGCCCTGATGTTTTCTTTTCTGGGCACATACTGAATTTCAAAGAAGAACTTGGAAAACTCCTGTGCCCATCGCACCTGTCTTTGGTTGAGAACTCGTGCAGTCCTCCAATATTCCAGGTTCTTATGGTCTGTGCACACCTGGATCTTGTGCTGCACGCCTATCAGAAAATGTCTCCAACGTCGAAAGGCTTCATGAATTGCAAGTAATTCCCGGTCATACACCGTGTAGTTCTGTTCTGACTTGTTCAGCTTCCTTGAAAAAAAGGCACATGGCTTCCACTCTGATCGATTTCCCAGTTGGAGCAACACAGCTCCCACCGCTCTGTCTGACGCGTCTGTTTCCACTCTCATAGGCTTCTGCAGATCCACGTGTAAGAGTTGCTCCTCCGAAGCGAACGCCCTCTTTAGCTTTTCAAAAGACTGCTGAGCCGCTCCTGTCCATTCAGACTTCTTCTTGCTGCTGAGACAATCAGTTATAGGTGCCGTTAAGTGGGCGAAGTTCTTGATGAACTTTCTATAGAAGTTTCCAAAACCCCAGGAACCTCTGCACGTCCTTCCGGGTCTTGGGAGCCTTCCATTCTAGTACCATCTGCACCTTACCTGGGTCCATTGCCAAGCCTTTGTCCGACAACCTGTAGCCCAGGAACTCCACCTCTCGGGCGTGGAATTGGCATTTCTCCAGTTTGACCCACAGCTGGTGCTCCTGCAGCCTTTTCAGCACTTCCCTGACATCCTTAACATGCTGCTCCTCACTCTCCGAGTAGATTAGCACGTCGTCTAGGAAAGCCATGCAATTCTTGTACAGCAGGGACCCCAGCACGTGGTGCATGAAAGCTTGAAAGCAGGCTGAACTGGATTGTAATCCGAAGGGCATAACGAGGTACTTAAAGGCCCCCAGAGGGGTGAACATCGTGGTTTTCCATTCGTCCCCCTCTCTCATCCTTATCAGATTGTACGTCCCCCAAAGGTCCAGCTTGGTAAAGACCTTCCCCTTCCTTACCCTGGCCAAAATGTCATCAATTCTGGGCATAGGGAAGGTCACTGGTTCCGATACCCGGTTCAACCCCCTATAATCTACGACCAATTTCGGCTCCTTGGAGTCTCTTTTGTCCACACAAAAAACTGGACTGCCCCCCACCGCCTTTGATTCTCGTATGAAACCCCTCTTCAGGTTTTTGTCAATGAACTTCCGCAACTCCTGCATCTCCCTGTCCAACATGGCGTACAGCTTGCCCACTGGTAACTGAGCCCCTGGGAGTAGGTTGATCTGACAGTCAAAGACCCTGTGAGGGGGCAGTCTGTCCGCCTCTTTCTCACTGAAGACTTCTTCCAGGTCTGCATACTGAGGTGGTACTCTCCCCGTTTCTCCCACCACCATCCCTGCCACCCTGGCTACTGCCATCCTCGGGGTTTCCCCTTCGTGGCAGTGCTCTACGCAGTGAGCTGACCCAAAGGTGACTGTCCGCTGGTGCCACCCCACTACTGGATCGTGCAGTGCCAGCCAGCTCATTCCCAGTATGATTGGTGGCCCTGCTAATGTGGCAACGTGAAAGGCAATTGTCTCAGTGTGTCTGGAGACCCTCATTTTCATGGGAGGGGTCTGGTGGGTCACTTCCCCCCCAAGAGTTCTCTCCCATCAATGGTTGTTACTTGCAGGGGGTGCTCGAGAGGCACCACGTGAAGCTGGTGTTCTAGTGCAAAATCCCTGCTAAAGAAGTTGTAAGAGCTGCCAGAATCCAGCAATGCCTTCACCTTAATAGGATGTCCGTTGGGGAGTTCTAACACCACCTCTATGGCTATGGCTGCCCGGGGGGGGGGGTCTGGTTTGGGCACCTTCACTGGTTGCTCGCCTGGCTGCTGTGCCCGCTCTCCTGCAGCCAAGCCTTGCCGTTTCCCTGCTCCTGCTCTCCACCAGCGGCCCCCACCATTCCTTGCCACGCCTTTCTCTGAGGGCAGACTCTGGCAAAATGTCCCGGCTGTAGGCAGAGAAAACACTTCCTGGTCATTTTCCCCTCTTTCTTGCGAACCTCGCCGGAGTTTGAAACCCCGCACGCGCGCACTCCTCCAATTTCCATTGGTTCCGTGGGCGGCGCGGGCGGTGCAGGTGGCTCAGGCACGTCTGGAATGCGATTGTCATGCCAACGCTCCGCTCTCCCTTCCCGCCTTTCCAGAGCGCGCGCCTCTTGGCGGACTCCCACAGCAAGCACCATTTTAGTCAGCTGGTCCATCGATTGCGGGCGGGGCGAGCAGGAAAGTTCATCTTTTACCCAAGAGGATAAGCCTTCCTCAAATAACATTTGCACTGGTTCTGAACCCAGTTCCCACCCGAGTTTGTGGATTAGCATTGCAAATCGTGACCAGTACTCTCTCACTGATTGGTTCCCTTGTTTGCACCCCATCAGCTCCTTGCGCGTCACGCTTTGCTCCACATCACTTGAGAACATATGGTCCATGGCGCTAAAAAATTTCCTCAAGTCCTTTAAGGCGGCATTCTCCGATGCCATTAAGGGCCTAATCCATTCTCTGGCCCCCCCTTCCAGATGCCCTATCACAAAAGCGACCCTCCCCCCATCGTCTACAAAGTCGTCATACTGCAGGTCCAGCGCATATTGCACTTCTGTCTTAAATGCATTATAATCTCTGGGGTTGCCTGAAAACTTCTGCACTAGTCCCGGTACCTTCCTTGCGATGGGGGTGGGCTTCCCCTGGGCATCCTGAGTCTGCCTTTCATCCAGCCGCGCCGCTAGTATAGCCAGTTGCTGCTCCAACTCTCTGTTTCTCTCTTCGAGCGTTGGTTCCCTCCTGGCCCCCTCTCCGGCGCCTGCTCCTTCGTCCTGACTCATGATGCTGCCTCTGCTGCTCTCCGCACAAGCAACAAGGAACTCACGGATTGCTGTAATGGGAATTGGGGTTGCTTGTGCGTAAACTGCAAACTGCTCCAAGCTAGTCGTAGAGCTAAAACTTTCCCTGGTTTGACAGCCCTTGCAACGCGACTGTCTTAGTCACTGGCAGAATCCGTGAGTGGGCGTCTCCTAAATTTCTTCCAACATAGAAATTCTTTGACGCCCAGTTTCCTCCTAGATTCTCTGCGCGGAAGCCTTCTGCGCAGCGTGGGCGTGCCAAGCGGAGGTCCAGTGCTCTCTCCGCTGATCTCACTGGAAGAGTCTCGGAGCCTCCCCTCCGCAGTACTCTCCGCCTCCCCTTTCTCCCTGGTGTCCCCTGGATTTCCTTCCCCAGCGGAAGCTCTCTCTCTCTCCTTGCTAGTTCCCTCCCCTGCATCATTGGAGCGTCTTACCTCTCCTCTCGCCTCTGATGGCAGTTCCCTGACAGGATGTAAGATAAGACCCAGATGTGCCATCCCTGCTCCACTGGAACTGGCAAGGCCATCCATTGCCATCACGGACTGATAAAGGAGAGGGCTTTGAGCACTTGTTTATACAGCTGGCTTTCTGTTTATACATTGATTCAAGAGCTCACGTTAATGGATTTTAGAAATGCTCCCTTGGAGGAGGAAAAATGAGGATTTTGGGTCTCGTTTCAGACTGACTGCACAGAAACCCATTCCTTCCCCCTTCACTTCCACCTCTCGCCTCTGAGCTGATGACAGTTCCCTGACATCCACCCCCTCCTCAAGACCGCCCTCCCCGTTGGTGGGGTCTCTAACCGTCTCCTCCTCCTGAGCATTAGCAGGCAATGGAGGAAAACCCCGGAAGGAACAGTCATCACCCCATCCTCTCGTGTTCCTCCCAGCTGGTTGGATGTCCCAGTCAGACTTCTCCCCCTAGGACAATTCCCCGACCTCGTCCCCACGTCCTTCCTCCTCCCCTGAGGATGGGAAACCTATGAAGTCCCCCTCGTCGTCCGTGGGTCCGAACACCTCTTTCAAGAACCCCACCTGGGGTTTAGGCTTATGTGGGAACAAAGCATGGAACTCCTCCACCAGATATTCCTCTGCGATGGATCCTGCGGGAACCCACGTGTTTTCTAGCTGGGTTCCCCCTCCCAGGCCACCAAGTACTCTATCTGGTGCCCTCTCCACCTGGAATCGAGTATTTCTGTTGCTTCATTAGAGCGTTCCCTCTCCTCTGCATGTAGATGGGTGGACACCCCTCCCTCCCTCCCTGGGAAGCCCTGCCCCTCCCTGTAATACGAAAGCAGGGACCTATGAAACACCAGAAGTATCCTCATGCTGTCCGGCAATTTCAGCCTAAATGTCACTGGGTTGACCTGATGGATTCCCTCAAAGGGCCCCAGCTGTCTAGGCTGCAATTTTTTGCACCCCCCTCTTAAGGGCAACCCCTGGGATGACAACCACACCCTGTCCCCCACCTGTATGACCTCCCCTGCCCTGCGATGCCTGTCTGCCTGCCTTTTATATACTTCTTTTGCCGTCTCCAAATTCAGCTGGAGTTGTTGGTGCAAAGCCTCCATTTCTTCTGCGAATTGCTCAGCAGCTGGCACACTCCATTCCTCCTCCCCGCGCCCTGGGAAGGCCCTGGGGTGACACCCGTAGTTGGCCATAAAGGGGCTCAACCCCGTGGACACATGTTCAGCATTATTATAAGCAAACTCAGCTAGCACCAATTTCTACACCCAATCATTCTGCCTCTCTCTGACGTAGCAGCATAGGTACTGCTGCAATATGCTGTTCACTCTTTCGGCCTGGCCATTGGTTTCTGGGTGTCTAGCTGTTGAGAAGCTCACCTCCACCTGCAGCAAACTCATGAGTTTACGCCAGAACCGAGAGGTAAACTGTTTCCCGTGATCGGAAACGACCCTTGATGGAACCCCATGCAGCCTAAAGATGTCATCCACGAACAGTTTGGCAGTCTCCTCGGCTGTCACCGCATGGGAACATGCCACAAAGTGACACATTTTGGTCAGTAGATCGACCACCACCATCACCGCTGTCTTACCTCTTGACCTGGGCAGATCTGTCATAAAATCTATGGACACCACCTCCCAGGGCTTCCCCGGTGTCGGTAAGGGTTCCAGTAACCCTGCCGGTGCTGCTCTTTCCGCTTTGGCCCTCTGACTCCTGTCACACCCTCGGACATATTCCCGTACATCATCCCTTATCTTGGGCCACCAGAACTGTCTGGTGACTAGCAACATGGTCTTATGCTGCCCAAAATGCCCAGCTGTGGGGTTGTCATGGAGCTGTCTGAGGATTTTGGCCCTCAATGGCTCTCCCAGTACATACAGTGCCCCTTTGTAGTACAAGAGCCCTCCTTTTTCCTCAAACCCCCATTTCCCCCCTTTCCATCTCTAAGTTCCCTGATTTTAGTCTGAGCGAACTCATCGTGTCTGGTGAGCCCAACCAGTTCTTTCTCCCCTGCCAGTGCTCCCCCACACGACCATCTGTCTTCTTGGAACATTTGCCTGGCCACAGGCGGTCCTTCCCCTTCCATGTACTCAGGTTTCCTGGAAAGTGTGTCTGCTTTCACATCCTCCCCCCCCCCGATGTACTATATCTCAAAGTTATATTGTGAGAACGTCTCCGACCATCTGACTTGTCTCTGGTTGACCACGCGCGCTGTCCGCCAGTATTCCAGGTTCTTGTGGTATGTTCGCACCTGGATCTGGTGCTTCGTCCCAATCAAAAAGTGTCTCCACTGCTTAAAAACCGCATAAATGGCTAGCAATTCCTTGTCATAAATAGTGTAATTTTGCTCCTATTTGCTCAGCTTCCTGGAGAAAAGGGCACAAGGCCTCCAATCCTCCCCCGGACCTTGCTGCAACAGCACTGCTCCGATGGCTTGGTCTGAAGCGTACGTCTCCACCCTCAAAGGCTTCCCAGGATCCACATGCAGAAGCTGTTCCTCAGATGTGAAGGCCTTTTTTAACCTTTCAAAGGACTGCTGCGCTTCCTCGGTCCACACAAACTTCTTTTTGCCACTGAAACAATCAGTTATGGGTGCTGACAAGCGTGCAAAGTTCTTGATAAACTTTCTGTAGAAGTTGCTGAATCCCAGGAACCGCTGCACATCTTTTTTAGTCTCGGGGCTCTTCCAATCCAGTACTGCTTTCACCTTCTCCGGTTCCACGGCCAGCCCCTTGTCCAACAGCCGGTACCCCAGGAACTCCCTAGACCTCCCTAGCATGGAACTGGCATTTCTCCAGCTTGACCCACAACTGATGCTTCATCAATCTCTCTAGCACCTGCCTGACGTCTTTCACGTGCTGTGCTTCATTTTCAGAGAAGATTAAAATGTCATCCAAAAAGGCCACACAATTCTTGTACAGCAGGGAGCCCAACACATGATGCATGAAGGCCTGGAAGCAGGCGCTGCCCACTTGTAATCCAAATGGCATGACGAGATAGTCAAACGCCCTCAGGGGGGTGAACATGGTCGTCTTCCATTAGTCTCCCTCTCTCACTCTAATCAGATTGTATGCCCCCCTGAGGTCCAGCTTGGTAAAAAAATTTCCCCTGCCTAACACACGTCAAAACATTGTCAATTCTGGGCATGGGAAAGGCTATGGGTTCCGTCATGGAATTGACAATCCGATAATCTGCGACCAAGTGGTGCTGGTTAGTCCCGCACTTGTCCACAAAGAATACTGGACTGCCCCCTACCGCCTTGGATTCCCTTATGAAACCCCTCTTTAAGTTCTTGTCAATAAACTGCTACAGCTCTTGTATCTCTTGGTCGGACATTGAATACAGCTTACCCACCGGCAGCTTGGCCCCTGGGACCAGGTTGATCTGGCAGTCATAGGGCCTGGGGGGGCAGCTTGTCAGCCTCTCTCTCGCTGAAACCTCCTTCAAATCCGCATATTGTGGTGGAACACGCCCCTTCTCCTCCAGAGTCACCCCAGCAACCCTGGCCATAGTCATTCTTGGTTCCTTCCCCCCCAGGCAGAGTTCCAAGCACTGAGCTGACCCAAAGGTAAGGGATTGTTGACACCACTGGGTCATGGAGTGCCAACCAACTCATTCCCAGTATAATGGGGGGTCCCGCCAGTGTGGCCACATGAAAGGCAATTGTTTCCACATGCCTGGAAACCCTCATCCTCATCAGGAGTGCCTGGTGCGTCACTCCCCCCCCCCCGTCGCTCTCTCCCATCAATGGTGGTTACTTGCAAGGGGAAATCTAGTGGCAACAGGTGTAGCTGGTGATCTAGAGTGAAGTCTCTGCTGAAAAAATTCCACAATGCTCCAGAATCCAGCAAGGCTTGGATTTCTATTGGGTGCCCATTAGGAAGTTCCAGGATCGCTTGCACGGCTATACCTGCCTTGGGAGGGTCTGGCTGGGGCCTTTCTACTGGTCGCCTGCCTGGCTGCTGCCCCTGTTGGTCTGCAGCCAGGCTTTTTTGTTTCCCTGCACCTAAGCCTTCTCTCCCTCCTCTTTGCCTGCTGCCCCCACCATCCCTTGCCAGGCTTTTTTCTGGGGACAGGCCTTCGCGAAATGTCCAGGACGCTGACAGATAAAACACTTTTTGGCTGTTTTCCAGTCCCTTCCCTCTTCCTGAGCTCACCGGCTTGTGCTCGTGGGCTCCATCTATCTTCATCGGCTTGGCTGGCGGCAGACTGTGGGAAGTCCCTGTTCGCATCTCAGGAATGCGGCTGCCATGGAAACGCTCCCCTCTGGCTTCCCGCCTTTCCTGAGCGTGCACCTCCTATCGTACCCCAATGGCTAACGCCATTTTAGTTAACTCATCCATGGAATGCAGGCGGGGGGCTCTGGATAATTCATCTTTTACCTCTGGATTCAAACCTGCCTCAAACAGAGCTTGCAGGGGTTCAGAATCTAGGTCCCAGCCTAGCTTGTGCACTAGCACCGCAAAACGCGACCAGCAGCTCCTGACGGTCAAAGATCCCTGCTTGAAACTCAGTAGCTCCCTTCGTGTAACACTCCCCTCCGCCTTGCTGGAGAACATAGTATCCATCGCTTGATAAAACTTTTCCAGGTCTTTCAAAGCATCATTCCCCGTCTAATCCATTCCCGAGCACATCCCTCAAGCTGTCCAATTACGAAAGCAACTTTTTCCTGGTCGCTAGCAAACTCCCCTTCTTGCAATTCCAACACATATTGTATCTCTGTTCTAAATGCGTTGTAATCTTGAGGCTTTCCTCCAAACTTATTCACTAGCCCTGGGACCTTCCTCCCAGTTGGGGTGGCTCTGACCTAACCGTCCTGTGCTCGCCTCTCCTCCAACCGGGCTGACAGTGTCGCCACGTGCGCCTCCAGGTCACGGCTCCTCTCCATTAAGGCTCTAATTACTGTTGGCTGCTCTGGTCTTGCTCATCGTGCTGCCTTCACGCGGCTACCCTCGAGCAACGTCAGTGACTCTCAGATTGCTGTTATGCCTATCGGCTTGGTTGCTCGAGAGCGAACAGGCAAGTTCCCCACTGGTCTTTACAAAGGCTTTATTATTGGTGCAAAACATTTACAGTGCAGAGCGCCTCAATTCCATGTTGTGCTCAGTCACTAGCAGAATCTGAGAGTGGGCGGTCCTTAAACTTTCCCCAGCAGAGTAGTCTCTTGACCCCCATCTGACGCCTCCCCTCTCTGCGCGAAAACCTACTGCGCAGGGAAGGCTTGGGTAAAGGGGGACCTTCCTCTCCCCCGCTTTGCTCAGGCATGGTGTCTTGGCTCTTTCTTGCATCCTCCGAGCCTTGCAGCTCTTCCCCACTAGAGGCTTTGCTCCTCCGCTGAGGAAGTGCTGCTTCCCTCGATCTTTGGATCTTCAAAATATGAAGCCCGCCTTTCTTGGCTGCTTATTCCATAGCCTTCTTTGGTGCCCTCCGTATAGGTGAGGTAGTATGCGAGAGGGGAGTGGCCCCCTGCCAGAGGGGCATCCTTCTAAGCGACTTGACCCTTTCCAGTACTGACCTAATTGTGCAATTAAGGAGCTCTAAAATGGACCAGCAGGGTAGGGGGACCCTTCTTCGCTTACCAGCGGCACAAGGGAGCGGACCTTGCCCGGTTAGGGATACTCGGCATTTCCTTTATCTGAGACCCAACAGCCCCGGCCCTTTCTTAATCCATGCGGATGGATCGCTCTTGGCCAGACACCAGTTTACTCGCGTGATACGCATGGCATTGGCAGCATGCGGGCTGCCTGTGGCAGAATTTGCGGCTCACTCCTTTTGGATTGGAGCCGCTACCACTGCAGTACACCTCGGGCTCTCGGCCGAGAGGATAAAGGACATGGGACGGTGGAAGTCTAATGCTTACAAAGCTTATGTTAGAAAAAATCTGTGACTAGCTACTGGTTTCCTGACCTCGGTTTGTCTTTCCATTTCCTTTCCAGAATACAAGAGGGTTCGCATTTGGTTGGTGGGCCACAGCATTGTGCATTGGGCAAAGAATCGAGCCATGAGCACCAGATTGGGGCAAAACTTGAACTTACCTTCAAATGTTGATGTGGCTTGGATTGCGCGAAGAGGGATGCGCTGGAACAAATTCAAGGCAGCTGTGATGGCTAGAGCTGCCGCTGAGGGCCCACCTGATGCCTTGGTTATCCAGTTGGGGGAGAACGATCTAGCATACCGCAAAGCTATAGACTTAAGATGCAACATCTTTGAAGACTTTGCCGATTTGATGGCGGTTTATCCCAACATTACTATCTTGTGGTCCTCGCTGCTCGAAAGGAGGACATGGAGGGATACCTTGAGCCCGGTTGCAGTCAATAGAGCAAGAAAAGTCTTGGAGCGGGCTGTGGCACGTAGAGTGGTGGCTCTGGGAGGGGGTGTCATAAACCACCCCGGCATCCAGTACAGCAACCAGGCCCTCTACAGATTGGATGGCATGCATCTGTCAGATGCTGGAAACGACATTTGGTTGGGGGACATCATAGCAGGGATTAGGAGTTGGTTACAGGTTTGAAGGTATTGGCGGCGAGCTTTGCTTGATTGGCGGTTAGGCATTGGCAGGAGTAATTGTTATGCAAACGAAGGGGGGAAGGAAGCGCCATCACCTTCCCCCAAGGAAAAGGGTAGACCAGTAGAGGACTCCGGGGGGCCTTGCCCTGTCCGAAACCTAGGGAGGTGAGGGCCTACGGCGCGCCCCCGAGCGGTGACATCCGTGGGATCCTAGTTGGTGTACTTCAACACAACTCCCCCGGCTGGTGAATAACCCTTCCCGGTCTCCATGACAGGTAGTCGATAGGAGCCAATGCCTAAGGCCAATACCTTCCAATTCCTGTAATCAATGAAGTTGTGGCCTTTTACGCCCATTAACCTTAAATAATGTGTCCGGTGTCTTCATTTCACATGGGGGGAGGGGACTTGCCACGCAATAAGATCAACAAGGGAGCAAAGAGGAAGGATATGCAGAACTATCTTTCCCAAATCTCAAGTTTGTTATTGAGTATCAATACACACACTCATCACTATATGCACTACTAGGGTGGGGAAATGAAAGGTTTTTCAGATCACAAATGCTTTAGTTTGAAAAGTCTTGAAAAATGTGTACCCAACTTCCTGAAGAACCTCACACAGCAGGCCATCAGTGTCCACAGAACTTCATTTCCAGCCAGTGTGGTGTAGTGGTTAAGAGCGGTAGTCTCGTAATCTGGGGAACCGGGTTCACGTCTCCGCTCCTCCACATGCAGCTGCTGGGTGACCTTGGGCCAGTCACACTTCTCTGAAGTCTCTCAGCCCCACTCACCTCACAGAGTGTTTGTTGTGGGGGAGGAAGGGAAAGGAGAATGTTAGCCGCTTTGAGACTCCTTAAAGGGAGTGAAAGGCGGAATATCAAATCCAAACTCTTCTTCTTCTTCTTCTTCTTCTTCTTCTTCTTCTTCTTCTTCTTCTTCTTCTTCTTCTTCTTCTTCTTCTTCTCTCCCCACCCACCACACACACACAAAGCATCAGGGGGGCACTAGACAAGGGGAAATAGCCCTAGTGACACATATGGTACCTTCATAAATCAAGCAGCAACTTTGAAAAACAGCTCCGGAAAACATCTCAGCTTCACAGCTCTGCTTCTGCTGTCCGGCATCTGGGCACCGCAAATAAATCCAACTCGCAGTTTCTGGACCCGGAATCAATGTCAGAAGCGTCTGGGCCCATAACCAATGTCAGTACACCTTTCAACCGATGTCAGCGACTGGGCTCAATAACGGGTTCTGCCCCGACTGGGCTAGGCAACTGGAGCACTTTCAGAGACCTTCCAATCCTGTAAAGCAGGTCTCAGTGCACTGGACTCAGAACTGTGCATTGTGAGCACCAGATTCAGCAGAGTATAAATAACGCGGAAGCTAGCTGTGAAGCATAACTCTTTTTATTTCTATCAGCTACTACAAAACTAAAGAACTACTGGCTTGCTTGAATGTTACATCTCCCACTCAGCCATCTAGTCACTAGATAAGTAAGAGTCAGTTAGTCAGGAGCGGATGAGCAGTTTCCGCTCCCTCCTTTCTCAAAACATCAGATCAGGAGATTCTTGCAATGGGAGGGGGTGAAAATATCAACATGGTGCACAGCAGTGTCAACACTTCATAGTTCCAGTCTCCTCCCCTTGTGCAAAAGCTTCACGTGGACAAAGCCATTTCCGAGCCTTGGGAGGAGAGGGTGTTGCGGGCTGGCCCCTCCCACAAGCGCGGGGCTAGAGTTTAGCCCCGCGAGAGCCAGGGAATCCCCGGGGGCGTGCCTCTCCGCCTACCCCCTGCCTGCCAATAGGCAGGCCGGGGGGGCGTGGCCTGGGCTATTTAAAGCCAGGCACGCCCCGGGATCTCCCTCTTCACTCCCCGGCAGCAGAGAAGTTTCCCAGCCCACCCACCCTTAGGTTAGGCAGTCTTGACCTTGCTATGGACTTCGGTTGGTCGCCGCAAGGGGCCTGGTAGGAATTTTTCCAAGTTGGCGACTTTTCAGCCTTTTGGTTTTTTCGCCTACCTCGTAGCAAATCGTCACAACTTTCACGGTTTTGGCGGTTAGGCATTGGCAGGGGTCTATTGTTATGCAAATGGATGGGGGGGAAGGACACGCCATCACCTTCCCCCGAGGAAAGGGTAGTCCGGTACAGGACTCCGGGGGCGTTTGCCTTGTCCGAGACCTAGTAAGGTGAGGGCCGCCGGCACGCCCACGAGCGGTGACACCCGTGGGGGTCCTAGCTGGCGTACTTCAGCAGGACACCCCCACGGTTTGTGTTCAACCCTTCCCGGTTCCCATGCCGGGTAGTCATAGGAGCCAATGCCTAAGGCCAATACCTTCAATTCTGTAATCAATAAAGTTGTGGCCATTTACGCCCATTAACCTTAACTTACGTGTCCTGTGTCTTCATTTCATTGGGGGAGGGAACTTGCCACGCAACTGCATCAGCAGCATATGTTGTGGCTCCCACAGGTTTCTTGCAAGCCTACAGAAGGGAGAGAAGGGGTTAGTCTCAGCTTAGTATCTGCTAGTGTCAGTTGCTCCCTCTGCCCCCCAATCTAATCATAGTTAAATGAATATTCAAGTCTTATCCCATATCTGTCTACAAATAAATTCAAGATGCCTTCATCACCACCAAAACACTGTCCTTTACTTTACATGGCAAATGCTTCTGCAACCTGCTTGAATAGTTTTTATTTTTCTGTACTGTATACATAGAGGATTAGATCTTCAGGTTATCTTCAGCAAGCAGTCTCAGAAAAGGATGGGTGCTAATGGGCACATTTGCATGTATGCATGTGTTCTCTCTCTCTCTCTCTCTCTCTCTCTCTCTCTCTCTCACACACACACACACACACACACACACACACACACACACACACAGTCTTCCAGTGAAAAGGATGTTCATTTTTTTTAAAATAATTTTTTATTGCTTTTTTTCCAAGGTCAGAATACATCGCCAATAACACAACAAAAGCGATTTTACAGAAAGAAAGAAGAAATTATAGAAGAAAATTCACTTTTTCAAATCAATTTTCATAATCAACCGGACTTCCCCATGTCCTCCATCCCCTGCTTTCTTTACAATAAAAATAAACAGCAAATTGATACCTTATTTTATATGTTTTTGTGTTTTCATTTAGTTATATAATCTGTAATTTATACTTTTCTAAATCATAACTTAATTTCCATCATTTACCAATCTCAATACTGAAGCATGTTTTTCCCAAAAGCTTAGCAAATTCTCAACATTCATATAACTTATAGTGTTTTTGTAAATAGTCCTTAAATTTTTTCCAGTCCTCTTCCACTGCCTCTTCTCCCAGATCTCGGATTCTGCCGGTCATTTCGGCTAATTCCATGTAGTCCATCAGCTGCGAATGCCATTCTTCCAGCGTGGGTAACTCCTGTGCCTTCCAATATTTGGCTATAAGAATTCTTGCTGCTGTAGTTGCATATAAAAAGAAAGTTCTATCTTTTTTTGACACTCTCTGGCCTACAATGCCCAGGAGGAAGGCCTCTGGTTTCTTATGAAAGGTGTACTTAAACACCTTTTTCAACTCATTGTAAATCATTTCCCAAAAAGCCTTCACCCTCGGGCATGTCCACCAGAGGTGAAAAAATGTTCCTTCAGCCTCCTTACATTTCCAACATTTATTATCAGACAAATGATATATCTTTGCAAGTTTGACTGGGGTCATGTACCATCTGTATACCATTTTCATAATGTTTTCTTTTAAGGCACTACATGCCGTGAATTTCATACCGGTGGTCCACAACTTTTCCCAGTCTTCAGACATAATGTTGTACCCAATGTCTTGTGCCCATTTTATCATAGCTGATTTAACTGTCTCATCTTGAGTATTCCATTTAAGCAACAAGTTATACATTCTTGAAAGCACTTTCGTCTTAGGTTCAAGTAATTCTGTCTCTAATTTTGATTTTTCCACCTGGAAACCATTTTTTTGTCCTTTTTAAAGATCTCTAAAATTTGGGCATAATGAAACCAGTCTCGCACCTTTCCTTTCAATTTTTCAAAACTCTGCAACCTCCAGGTATCACCATCTCTTTCTATTATCTCACAGTATTTTACCCAGCCACTCTCCATATTACGTAGTTTTATGGCCTTAGCCTCCGTCGGTGATAACCACCTCGGGGTCTTACTTTCGAGTAAGTCCTTATATTTAGTCCAGACAATGAATAGAGCTTTCCTGACAATATGGTTTTTAAACAATTTATGAAACTTTATCTTGTCGTACCACAGGTATGCATGCCACCCAAAAGCATTGTTAAACCCTTCCAGATCTAGGACATCAGTGTTTTCTAACAAGAACCAATCCTTCATCCAGCAGAAGGATGCAGCTTCATAATACAATCTTAAGTCCGGCAGGGCAAACCCCCCTCTTTCCTTTGCATCTGTTAGTATCTTAAATTTTATTCGGGGCTTTTTGCCCTGCCAGACAAACTTCGTGATGTCCCTCTGCCACTTTCCAAAACATTCCACTCTGTCCACGATCTGAAGGGTTTGAAACAAGAACAACATTCTTGGCAATACATTCATCTTAACTGCTGCAATTCTTCCCGACAAGGAAAGTTTCAATCTTGACCAAGTTTCTAAGTCCTTTTTAATTTCCGACCAGCATTTTTCATAATTATCCTTAAATAAATTCAAATTTCTCCCAGTCAAGTTAACCCCCAGGTATTTCACTTTTGTAACCACATTTAGTTCTGTTTCCTTCTGGAACCCATCTATTTCTGAAGGTGTCAAGTTTTTTGCCAAAACCTTAGTTTTTTGTTTGTTCAACTTGAATCCCGTCACCCGACCAAACTCAGAAATTAGTTCTAAAGCTCTTTTTGTACTGGTTTCTGGCTCCTGTAATGTCAAAACCAAATCATCTGCAAAGGCCTTCAGTTTATATTGTTTTTCTCCGACCTGTATTCCTTCCATCAGCTGATCCTTCCTGATCAAGTTCAGCAACACCTCCAGGACAGAAATAAATAACAGGGGTGATAGGGGGCACCCCTGTCGTGTCCCTTTTTCAATTTTAAACTCCTCTGTCACCACACTGTTTACTATCAATTTAGCCTTTTGTTCTGAATAAATTGCTTCGATACCATTTTGAAACGCCCTTCCCACTCCCATCCCTTCCAAATTTTTCTTCATAAATTTCCAAGATATGTTGTCAAAGGCCTTCTCCGCGTCTATGAAAATCAAGGCTGCTTTCGTATTCATATTTGTCTGTAGTAACTCCAAAACATCAATAATATTCCTAGTGTTATCAGACAAATGCCTACCAGGGAGAAAGCCTGCTTGGTCTTTATGAATTACTTCATTCAAAACTTTTTTCAGTCTGTTTGCTAAGATATCAGCAAAAATTTTGTAATCCACATTTAGGAGTGAGATGGGACGATAATTCTTAAGTTGAGTCTTTTCAGATTCCAATTTTGGTATCAAAGTAATGAATGCCTCTTTCCACGATTCTGGTGCCCCCTTCCCTTCCATAATCTGATTGCATACCTCCATTAGTGGCTGTATCAGATATTCCTTCAGTGTCTTATAATATTTGGAGGTAAGTCTGTCTGGGCCTGGGGATTTGCCTGTTTGCATGTTCTGAATGGCACTTTCAATTTCCTGTTGTGTTATTTTATAGTTCAGGGCTGTTTGTTTGTCTTGTGTTAACTTTTGCAGGCCATAACTTTTTAAGAAGTTATTTATTTCAATCTCTGCTTGGGGTCCTTGGGTATACAGTTTTTAAAAATATCTCTGGAAACACTTTCTAATTTCTTCTGGTTTCTGAATACATTCTCCTTCAACCTCCAGATTGGTAACAAAGTTCAATTTTTGTCTCTTTTTCAGCTGCCATGCCAGCAGCTTCCCACATTTATTTGCCGATTCAAATGATCTTTGTTTCATCTGTTTAATTTTCCATTCAATTTCTTGGTTTATCAATTTCGTATATTGTGCTTGATAGAATTTTATTTCTCTTAAAACTTCTTTTGATTTTGGGTTTAGTCTCAGCTTTTTCTCTCCATCTCTTATTTTGTCCAAAATCTTGTCCTTTTTACCATTCCAGAGTTTCTTCTTAATAGTGTTCTGTTGTATCAGGAACCCTCTCATAACAGCTTTGCTCGCGTCCCAGATTATTTTCTTTTCCACCGAAGTATTCAAATTTATTTCAAAATAGTCTTTCAACGTTTTTTGGGCCTTCTTCACGATCTCCTGATCTCTAAACAAGTAGTCATTCATTCTCCATCTGAAGGATCCAGCTGGTGTAAGTCTCAAGTCCATTTTCAAAGCGTTATGGTCGGAGCAAGTTTTAGGGCAGATCTCTATTTTTTTTGTCTTAGGTGCCAGTCCTCTAGATGTCCAGATTTGGTCGATTCTTGTCCAGGATAGGTGGGCCTCAGAAAAGAATGTTCCCTCCTTACCTAGAGGGTTCTTTGTCCTCCAAATATCAATCAGATCCATATTGTCTGTAAGTTCAAAAAAAGTCTTTGGAAGTCTGCCGTCCTTGTTCAAATTTTGGTTTTGTGACTTATCCATGTAGGTGGAGACTACCCCATTCATATCTCCCATCAAAATGATGTTGGTATAGTCAAAATGGTCCAGCATTATCTCATGCAGCCTCTTATAGAATTCCGATTTCCCATCGTTTGGTGCATATATTCCAACTATCAAGAATTTTTCTCCTTGTGATTGTATTTCAATCGCCAAAATTCTTCCTTGTTCATCTTTAAACACCAATTTTGGTGCTAGGCTCTCCTTTGCATAAATCACTACTCCTCTTTTTTTGACCTTGTCTGATGAAATAAATTCTTGGCCTAGTCTCTTGTTAATTAACACTCTCCTGTGGAGCCTAGTCACGTGTGTTTCTTGAAGGCAAATGACGTCCAATTGTTCTTTTCTCAATATATGAAAAATCTTTTTCCTTTTTTCGGGAGAATTTGCACCATGAATATTCCAACTAAGAAACTGCAGAGACATCCTGGATCGATTTATTTGTCAGTGGGAGTGTCTCCTTTGTCTTCTTTATCTGGAGGTGGAACCGGGTTGAGGCCAAACGAAGGAGGTGGCCAGGCTCCTGCTACTCCTTTCCGAAGGTCCTCCCCGTGGTCGTTTAGGAACTTTTCTTGCTCCTCTGCTGTTCTGATTCTTACCTTCCTCCCTTTCAGGGTAAAAGATAGTCCTTGAGGGAATTCCCACCTATAAGGGATTGTGTTGTTTCTCAATAAGCTTGCTAGGTCTTTATATGTAGCTCTTAAATCCAGTAGCTGTTTTGGTATGTCTCTGAAGATTTCTGCCGTCTTTCCCTGACTCACCAATGAATTTTTAAAGTGCAGGCCGAGTATGTTATCTTTTTCTTGCTTGGATCTCAAAATGATCAAGCAATCTCTTGGTTTATCCTTCTTGACCACTCTTCCTAATCTAAAAGCGGTGACAATTTTAAAGTCCTTCTCTTCTGCCAGTCCCCAGAACTTGGATATTTCTGTTGTCAAAAAGCCAATCAAGTCCTCTTTTTCTGATTCTGGGATATTTCTAAGCCTGAGATTGCTTTCCCTATTTTTCAGTTCTGCCAGGGACAGGTACGCTTGCTGTTCAGTAACCTGTCTACTCAGTGGTCTTACCTCCCCTCTTAGTTCCTCTATCCTCTTTTTATTTTCGTCTGCTTTTGTGTTTACTTCCTCGACTAGTTTTCGATTTTCTGTTGTAGTCTTTTCGATATTACCTATTGCCTGTGTATTCTTAGTGACTTGGTCTGTCAATTTATTGATTGAAGCTGTCACCTGGTCAAATTTAGCAGCTTGTTCATCAAATCTAGCTGCTTGTTCATCAGCTTTCTTATTCAATGCTGCCAGTTGGTCCAATATTTCTTTAGAGACAGGATCTAACCCTCCAGCAGCCATCTCCCCAAGAGGTGGCTGTATAGATTGTCCTTCTTGCAGACCTGTCACAATTGGAACAGACGATCTACGTAACTGCACAGGCAAAGTTGATTGCAAGAGTTCAGTTTGTTTTGCTTTCTTTCCAGCCCTTGTTTTTGCTGCTCCACTCATTCCACAGCTGTCCCTGAGTCAAGGTCAAATTGTAAATCCCATGGGAAACAATCCAAAAGAAAGTAAACATTCAGATATAAAAAATTCCAAATCAACCAGCAGTTCTCAGAGACTAATAATTCTACAATCCAGTAGGGGGAGCTCCCAAAAAATTAGGAAGGAAGGATGGAAAATTTCCACCATTAAGTTCCCACAAAAAAAGTTAAATAAAGTCCAGAACAGGGGGGGAACCCTCCACATTCAATTTTAACTGCAGAGAATAAAAGTTCTTAACAAAGGTGCATGCAACAGTTCCTTTTTTTTTACAGCTACAAAGTAGCCCAATGTGACTTTATATTTTATATACAGTTACCGCAGTCCGATGTTACTTGTATCCAGGCAGACCGAGAGCAAGGTTTCATAACTTTGTAATCCACGGGAAAATAGAAAGAGGGACCACAGTCTTTGTCCACTTATAAAACTGTTATAACTTTTCTTTAGCTTTTAAACAGTCAAGACCGAATTTGCAAAGTAGATTCCAACTTATTTTAACCTCCTTTCAATGCTTCCGCTTTAAAAAAGTCTTTGCTCGAAACTTTAAACAGAGCCGGAAGACTGACTTCCTTTTTAGCGTCTCCCGCTTTCAGCCAAATTTCGCCAAATTAGGTTCAAATAAAGCCTCAGGTTTCTTACTCACGAGTAAGTTGTTTCAGTTCAGTTGTTCAAGGAAGAAAGGTCAACGCTGATCAGCAGCAGCCGCGCGGCTTCGCTTCCGCGGAAAGAGCGATGGATTCACAGCACCGCTACCCCCTCCACGTTCCGATACCCCTTACGGGGTCTCTTCTGCGTTTCCGAGGTCGCTTCTGGTGCCCGCCGAACCCCACGGCCACGGGCTCACTCTACCCGTGGTTTCTCTAAGTGGGTCGTCGCTGTGCCGCAGCGCACGACCCTTTTCCGCGGAGCCCCTCTTCAGCAACTGAAGAGGACCGCCATTGCTGAACGCGCCGCCTCCGGAAGTCAGTGAAAAGGATGTTCAAAAGAGAAATAAGTAGTCCACAGATAGCTGCTAGATATCAAACTGTGGCGTATCAAGAATAGGCACTTTCCATCCACCACACCTCGCCCTTCAGTCAGCTTCACCACAACAAGAAGGAAGCAAAAAACATGTCAAGCAATGTGACCACGGTTTTACAAAACATGGTTATGAGGCTTGCTTTTCCTAGGCCTTAGACATGCCTTTACACCAGGGGTATAAGGCTCAGGGTTTGTTCAGCCCATTAACTCTTTGGAGAAGACAAAACAGATAACTGGCTGTGGGCACAGTCAGTTTCAAAAGCGACTCAAATTAGAGTTAAAATGTAATGAGACAGTAATGAGACAATGAGCCTGCCAAAAGCCAAATTAAAATTTGTGAAATTATTTTTCAAGAACCTAGCCTACATGGCAGTTCTTGAGATGCTTCCAGCATCTTTTCCCTACCCCACTCTGCCTTGATGAATGCTTCTAAATTTCAGTGTCAAGAGTTCATACTGATCTGTAGCTACATATCTCGCCTGCTGTGTTCAGCTATATTTTAAATAAACAGCTGACCCAAGTGACTCCTGGGACTTCCTCACCAACTGCCCTAACCGCAGCCCAGTTATCCACCCCCTCCAATATTAGCCCACATTGAATACCCCTTCCACAGACAGCAGCATTTTCCCAGTCCAAGTGATTCTCCCAGATTCTTAGCTTTCCTCAGCTCACTGACCTAGTATTCCCATTAGACATATTAAGTGCTTACAACCCAATTCACCAACAAATCCCATCCAAGTAGCTTCGTCTGTAACCCACGAACATTCCACCATCACAAACTTCACTTCCCCACCAGCTTGTAAAACAAAATGGCTAACCACTTACAACAGAAGTCAGCTCCCTCTCACTTCCACCCCTCCTATATCAGGTCCTCCTCAGCTTCTACCTCAACTATAGAGTTGCCAAATCTCCAGTATCAAACCTGACACAGGAGATCTGGGGTAATTCTGCTGGGGCAGGAGAAAGAATTTAGTGGACACACAGCCTATATAGCAACCCATTTTCAAGTCCAATTTTACTATCTACACATATTTTTATAGCCCTTTCAGTGCACATTGTGCTTAATTGACAGGACCCATTGTTTATTCTCCCCTTCATGGATCACTAACCTTGCCGTGGCGAAGGGGCTTGAATAACTCAAAGAAGCTATGAGCTATGCCATGCAGGGCCACCCAAGATGGACAGGTCATAGTGGAGAGTTTTGACCAAACGTGATCCACCTGGAGCAGGAACCGGCAAGCCACTCCAGTATCCCTGCCAAGAAAACTCCATGGACAAAGACAACAGGCATATAAAAGTTATGATGCTGGAAGATGAGCCCCTCAGGTTGGAAGGCGTCCAACATGCTACTGAGGAAGAGCGGAGGACAAGTACAAGTAGATTCAGAGTGACTGGGCCAAAGGTGAAAGGACGCTCAGTTGCGGATATGCCTGGAAGCGAAAGGAAAGTCCAATGCTGTAAAGAAAAATATTGCATATGAACCTGGAATGTAAGAACCATGAACCTGGGTAAGTTGGATGTGGTCAAAAATGAGATGGCAAGAATAAATATTGACATGCTGGGCATCAGTGAACTAAAATGAATGGGAATGGGCGAATTCAGCAGTTCGGATGGCCATCATATCTACTACTGTGAGCAAGAATCCCGTAAAAGAAATGGAGTGGCCCTCATAGTCAACAAAAGAGTGGCGAAAACTGTACTGGGATGCAATCTCAAAAAATGATAGAATGATCTCATTACAAATTCAAGGCAGACCTTTTAACATCACAGTAATCCAAGTCTATGCACCAACTACTGGTGCTGAAGAAACTGAAATTGAGCGATTCTATGAAGACTTACAACACCTTCTAGAAATGACACCAAAGAAGGATGTTCTCTCATTATAGGGGATTGGAATGCTAAAGTAGGGAGTCAAGAGATAAAAGGAACAACTGGCAAGTTTGGCCTTGGAGATCAAAACGAAGCAGGGCAAAGGCTAATAGAGTTCTGTCAAGAGAACAAGCTGGTCATCACAAACACGCTTTTCCAACAACACAAGAGACGACTCTACACATGGACATCACCAGATGGGCAGCATCGAAATCAGATTGATTATATTCTCTGCAGCCAAAGATGGAGAAGCTCTATACAGTCAGCAAAAACAAGACCTGGAGCTGACTGTGGCTCAGATCATCAGCTTCTTATAGCAAAATTCAAGCTTAAACTGAAGAAAGTAGGAAAAACCACTGGGCCGGTAAGATACAATCTAAATCAAATCCCTCATGAATACACAGTGGAAGTGAGGAACAGGTTTAAGGATTTAGATTTGGTGGACAGAGTGCCTGAAGAACTATGGATGGAGGCTCGTAACATTATACAGGAGGCAGCAACTAAAACCATCCCAATGAAAAGGAAATGCAAAGTGGCTGTCCAACGAGGCCTTACAAATAGCAGGGGAGAGAGATGGGAGTAATCAGCCTCCCAAATTCTTCCCGGTGGAAGGGACGATGCAGTCTCATCCGCAGTGCCCAACAAACCACCCCCCGAGTTCGTAAAGAAGGAGGGGTGGGGGCACTGGATGGAAAGCCCCCGAGGTGTAGCCTTATTAGACTTTACCGATTGGTGGCCTCTGCATTGCTCCCGAACAGAAGGAAGGAAGTCAAACGACACCGAGGGTTGGTTCAGAGAAAGAGTTCTTTATTTCTGCTCTCCAGAACAGCAGAAAGGCACCTGCGTGGTGTGTCCACAGCAAGTCCAAAGAAATGAGAAATTTCATGCAGTATATATATCCTCCAGGCACCCTCTCCCTCCTTCCCCAGGAATCCAACCACATCAGCCTATACACGCAGGTTGATATCACATATGTTCCTGCTCCGGTATTCTTAACCATAGAAGGGTATTCCTTCCTGTACTTCTGACCATAAAAGGCTATTCCTGTTCCTACTCTTATCTTGGAGCAAGAGGTCACCAACTCCAAGAACACACTCTGGCGCTGTTCCCAGACTAGGTCTGTGTGTCAGAGTGTGTCCAGGACATAAGATAAGACCTAGACATGTCATCCCTGTTCTACTGGAACAGTCAAGGCCATCCTTGCCGTCATGAACTGATAAAGGAGAGGGCTCTGAGCAGCAGGGTTTTAGTTTATACATTGACTCAGAGCTCAAGTTAATGGATTTTAGCTAAGGAAAAATAGGGATTTTGGTGCCTGTTTCAAACTGCCTGCACAGTCAGTTTTGGGTTTGGGAAACCCATTCCTTCAGAGGGAGTTCGGATCTCCTAGACACTGTCTCCGCAAGCGCACCTAGTTCCATTTCTTAAGATAAAAAAATGGATTTAAGAGATAACATCTAAGAATAACATCTAAGTCGGTATGTTGGAACAAAATGGAAAGGAGGGGGGATAAAACTTTTTCTTTTTCTACTACGATAATACCTAACAACCCCCCCCCCCAGAACCGTTTACATTATTTACAGCAAGTGAGATGGGAAAATATAAACTGTGTGGAAATAATAATACTATATAACTAAAGCTTTTGTTTTTTGAAACATTTGGAAGAAGATAAAAGACTCTCCAAATATTGATATTAGGAAGAAGCAGGATCTCGTTAGCCGCTGGAGAGACACCAAAAAACTTTGGACGGATTCTGAGAAGGGTGATGTGATGCATTCTTTAATTGGGATCCACCATTATGGGATAAGAACGAGTTGCAGAGATAGTCTTGGGGGAGGTGAGCTCTTAATTTGTTATTATATCTGTACTTCAAGTCTGATTTGGCGAATCTCCCCTAGAAAGACTAATGTTTGATGCAACCTGTCTGAGAAAATTAATGACCAAACGCCCAGATTTTATTTCATCGGAACTGAGTGAAGATGGCGTCTGCCACCAGAGAAGGACTTTTGGATTGATTCAGCATAAACACCAGCGTGTGAGGACATTCTGCAAACAACAGACTTACCAGCTGCAAAAAAAAGGAGAGTCATACAAATACAAGATGATCAGAACCCCAATGAACTTGACGCATGGGAAGCCCCAACAAAAATTTATAATTTGGCAGAATATTTGGACTATATGATATGTATTTGTATAATTTGGAATACTTAATGTGATTTGATTGGATTGTTAAAATGGAAAATTTAATAAAAAATATTTCTTTAAAAAAAATACAAATAGCAGGGGAGAGAAGGCAAGCAAAATGTGAGGGAGATAGTGAAAGATACAGGAAACTGAATGCAGATTTCCAAAAAATAGCAAGGAGAGACAAGAAGGCCTTCTTAAACGAGCAATGCAAAGAAATAGAGGAAAACAACAGAATGGGAAAAACCAGAGATCTGTTCAAGAAAATTGGAGATATGAAAGGAAAATTTCATACAAAGATTACCATAATAAAGGACAAAAGTGGAAAGGACCTAACAGAAGCAGAAGACATCAAGAAGAGGTGGCAAGAATACACAGAAGAATTATACTGGAAAGACATAATAATAATAATGTCAGCGCTGCCTCAGGTCCTAGCTCACAGAGGACCAACACCAGTTGCTCTTTATAAACAAAAGTCTTTATTGTGGGTCATTGTTGGTTTGACATCCGTGGCGCTCAGCGCTACGTCTGAGTCCTTAGACCGGCGAAGCTCCGTCTGACTCCTCCCCGCTCATACACCAGTTCAAGAGCCGAGCTTTGCTCCACCTATCCCTCTCCTCCTTTTGCTCCTTTCTCCTCCGGGTCCTCCTGCCCTCTGGGGTTCCCTCCTTCCTACTCTCTTCAGAGGTGGATTCTTCTGACTCCGCCCCACCCTTCCGGCGGGCTTTAGGACCTGGCTCCCAATCCGGGTTTTCTGCTGGCCCGCGCGCCTCCACATTTGAACTTGGCGCGCGCGCCCAGCTGCCTACTTTCCTCCTAACGGCTACACTGCTCCCCCCACTGCTTTCTCCTTCAGGGAGGCTGGCCGGACCTGCTCTTCCCTCCACCCCTCCACTCTCTGACGGAGGCGTGGTCAGTCCAGCCTCACTCTCTCCTTCTGCAGGAGGCTCTTGTTTTAACCCTTGGGATTCTCCCCCCCCCGCTACGCTCTGGTGGGGAAGCTACCCCTGATTTCCAGCTGCCGCTTGGAGACTCCCCACTGGCCCCCCTTGCCCTGCCTTTGGGGGCCCCTTTCTGGGAATCCTCTGATTCGCTGGAGAGACTCATGGAATCTCTCTGGTCACTGGCATACCCTCCTGAACTCCCCTCAGATTGTTCCCCTTCGCTCTCCATCTCCTCCTTCCCCTGTGGCTCAGTGCCTGAGCCCATGACAAATAATAATAATAATAAATTTTATTTATATCCCGCCCTCTCCAGCCGAAGCCGGGCTCAGGGCGGCTAACAACACTAAAATAGTGCAACATTGTAAAAACATCATAAAAATTAATTAAAATCAAAATTGATGGCAACCATAAACTAAAGTATTGTAAAGATTGCCAAAGGAGGGAGTCAGGCTGCGCCCTGACCAAAGGCCTGGTGGAACAGCTCTGTCTTGCAGGCCCTGCGGAAAGATGTCAAGTCCTGCAGGGCCCTTGTCTCTTGTGACAGAGCGTTCCACCAGGTTGGAGCCGTAGCCGAAAAAGCCCTGGCTCTAGTTGAGGCCAGCCTAACCTCTCTGTGGCCTGGGACCTTCAAGATGTTTTTATTTGAGGACCGTAAGTTCCTCTGTGGGGCATACCAGGAGAGGCGGTCCCGTAGATACGAGGGTCCTAGGCCGTATAGGGCTTTGAAGGTTAAAACCAGCACCTTAAACCTGATCCTGTACTCCACCGGGAGCCAGTGCAGCTGGTATAGCACCGGATGAATGTGATCCCGCAGCGAAGACCCCGTAAGGAGTCTCGCTGCGGCATTCTGCACCCGCTGGAGTTTCTGGGTCAGTCTCAGGGGCAGCCCCACGTAGAGCGAGTTACAATAATCCAGTCTGGAGGTGACCGTCGCGTGGATCACAGTGGCTAGGTCAGGGCGAGAGAGGTAAGGAGCCAACTGCTTAGCTTGGCGGAGATGAAAAAATGCCGCCTTTGTTATAGCTGCAATCTGCGCCTCCATGGAGAGGGAGGTATCGAAGATTACACCCAAACTCTTAACGGACGGTGCTGGCACTAATTGCACCCCCGCAAGAGATGGGAGTTGCCCCCTCAATCCCATATCGTCCCGTCCCAGCCAGAGGACCTCTGTCTTCGAAGGATTTAACTTCAACCGGCTCCCACGTAACCATCCAGCCACAGCTTCCAAGCATCTGATCAGTGTGTCTGGGGCCGAGTCAGGATGGCCATCCATCAACAGATAGAGTAGGGTGTCATCAGCATACTGATGGCAGCCCAGCCCAAAACTCCGGACAAGCTGGGCGAGGGGGCGCATAAAGATGTTAAAAAGCATCGGGGAGAGAAACGCACCCTGAGGCACTTCACAAACCAAGGACTGGCGGGATGACAGTTCCCCCCCAAGCGCCACCCTCTGTCCCCGACCAGAGAGAAACGAGCGCAGCCATTGAAGGACTGTGCCCTGGATCCCCACGTCGGCAAGGCGGTGGTCCAGAAGTTCGTGATCGACCATGTCGAAAGCTGCTGACAGATCTAGAAGAATCAGCAGCCCCGACCCGCCTCGATCCAGCTGTCTATGAAGATCATCTGTTAGGGCGACCAGAGCCGTCTCGGTCCCATGACCAGCGCGGAAGCCGGACTGGAATGGATCCAGAGCCGATGTTTCATCCAGAAACCTACCAAGCTGTTCAGCAACCGCTCTCTCAATCACCTTACCCAGGAATGGAAGATTTGAAACTGGGCAGTAATTGGATAGATCTGAGGGCTCTAATGATGTTTTCTTTAAGAGCGGACGCACCACTGCCTCCTTCAGTTCCCCTGGGAATGTCCCGGTGCCAAGGGACAGATTGATGATATCCCCCAGGGGGGCCCGCACCTCGTCTGGACACGCTCTAATCAGCCAAGACGGGCACGGGTCGAGAGGACAAGTGGTGGGCTTTCCAGCTCGGAGGAGTCTGTCCACATCGGCTGGGGATATCCGGTCAAAGTGGTCCAATACTGGACCCAAGGACAGTTGAGGGGCCTCCAGTTCCTTTATTGTATCCAAATTGGCAGGGAGGTCATGGCGGAGCGACAGGACCTTCTTCGCAAAAAAGCTCGCAAATGCCTCACAGCTGTGTGTCGAATTGTTATTTAAATTTGGCTGTCCTTCGAGGGACGTTAAAGACCGAATTATACTAAATAATTGTGCCGGGCGAGAGCTAGCGGATGCAATGGAGGCCGAGAAGTAGGACTTCTTAGCCGCCTTCACTGCCATCTCGTAGGTTTTCATAAAAACCCTATAAGATGTTCTTGAGGCTCCGTCACGGGCACCCCGCCATACTCGCTCTAGTCGTCTGAGGTCCCGCTTCATTTTCCGGAGCTCCTCAGTAAACCAGGGAGCCCGGTTTCTGTGGGGTGGCAGAGGGCGCTTAGGTGCGATCTCATTGATGGCTGCCAGGAGCTGGGTATTCCAGCCCTCAACAAGCTCAGTCAATGAGTCGCCAGGGGGAGAAAGGTCCCGCAAGGCTTGACGGAATCTATCAGGGTCCCTCAGCCTCCGCGGGCGAGCCCAAATCGGCTCACCACCTAAGCAGGGGGGGGGGGGTGGAACGTCAATCCTGGCTTTCATAGCATAGTGATCAGACCATGGCACCTTCATCGAAGGAAACATGATCACATCTATACCGACGCCAAAGATCAGATCCAGCGTGTGGCCTGCTTGATGTGTGGGGCCCGAAACAAACTGGGAGAGCCCTAGTGTCACCATGGAAGACACCAGGTCCAGAGCCTGTGAGGAGGGAGTGGCATCGGCATGGATGTTGAAGTCCCCCAATACCAATAGGTTAGGGAACTCCAAGGCCCAGCCGGCCAGCGCCTCCAGCAGGCCTGACAGGGTGGCTGCTGGTGCGCTAGGTGGCCAGTACACCAGCCAGACAGCCAAGCTCACCTCGGAGCCCCACACTAGGCCAACACATTCAATGCCGGGGATCGATGGCGGTGGTAGAGCCCTGAAAGAACAATCTTCCTGGATTAATAATGCCACCCCTCCCCCCCGGCCCACAGTCCGTGACTGGTGGAGGACGGAAAAACCCAGGGGCGCCATCTCTCGTAAGGTAACAGTATCCCCTTCGCGCACCCAGGTCTCCGTCACACAAGCCAGGTCGACCCCCTGCAAGATGATGAAATCTTGCAGGGTGGCGGTTTTGTTGCCTATAGACCTGGCATTGCACAACACCAGTGACGGAGGTGAGTAATCCTTGCTCACCCTACCCTCGTCTCTCGGGATGGGGCGCAGATTGGAAGGGGTACGAGCATATCCGTATCTCGATCCCCTTCGCCTATGACATCTGCCCCCACCGCCATACCTCCCTCACCCCTCCACAGTAGGAATCCCAAGCCTCATACTCGCCTCCATTTACAAAATATAAAAGCAAACAAACAAACAAACAAACAATTACACCAAAACAAAACCAATCCCCACCCCACTCAACAACCATCCCACCCCAACCCAAAATAAAACAAAACAAAATAAAAATACATGGATAAAAGAAGAAGAAGAAGAAGAAGAGTTTGGATTTGATATCCCGCCTTTCACTCCCCTTCAGGAGTCTCAAAGCGGCTAACATTCTCCTTGCCCTTCCTCCCCCACAACAAACACTCTGTGAGGTGAGTGGGGCTGAGAGACTTCACAGAAGTGTGACTGGCCCAAGGTCACCCAGCAGCTGCATGTGGAGGAGCGGAGACACGAACCCGGTTTCCCAGATTACGTGACTACCGCTCTTAACCACTACACCACACTGGCTCTGTTGTACCACCGTTTATGGTGGTACAACAAAGTAAAAAGTAAAAACACTTTTAAAACACTTTAAAATATATAAAACGTTTAAGCATTTGCTGCCGCAGCAGCAGTGTCTTTAGAGTTGTGGCGGTGGTGAGTATGGGGGCCGCCCCCAGGCCCAAGGTGGAGAATGGGCTTGCAGGGCGAGTGGTCCTCCCCAAGACTCACCGGCAGAACAACAGCAGCAATGTCCCGAGGCCTCCTTGGAGCCTTATATGCTGAGGTGGAGTATGGGGCCCGCCCCCAGGCCCAAGGTGGAGAATGGGCTTGCAGGGCAAGGGGTCCTCCCCAAGACTCACCGGCAGAACAACAGCAGCGATGTCCCGAGGCCTCCTTGGAGCCTTATATGCTGAGGTGGAGTATGGGGGCCGCCCCCAGGCCCAAGGTGGAGAATGGGCTTGCAGGGCGAGCGGTCCTCCCCAAGACTCACCGGCAAAGCGGCAGCTTTGGATGTCTCGTACACCCCAGGTAGTGTGGTTGCTGACCTTGAGCCAGACATCCTGGAGAGTGAAGTCAAATGGGCCTTAGAAAGCACTGCTAATAACAAGGCCAGTGGAAGTTATGATATTCCAGCTGAACTATTGACAATTTTAAAAGATGATGCTGTTAAGATGCTACACTCAATATGCCAGCAAGTTTGGAAAACTCAGCAGTGGCCAGAGGATTGGAGAAGATCAGTCTACATCCAATCCCAAAGAAGGGCAGTGCCAAAGAATGCTCCAACTACCGCACAATTGCACATGCTAGCAAGGTTATGCTTCAAATTCTACAAGGCAGGCTCAAGCAGTATGTGAACCGAGAACTCCCAGAAGTGCAAGCTGGATTTCGAAGGGGCAGAGGAACCAGAGACCAAATTGCAAACATGCACTGGATTATGGAGAAAGCTAAAGAGTTCCAGAAAGACATCTACTTCTGCTTCATTGACTATGCAAAAGCCTTTGACTGTGGCGACCACAGCAAACTTTGGCAAGTTCTTAAAGAAATGGGAGTGCCTGATCACCTCATCTGTCTCCTGAGAAATCTCTATGTGGGACAAGAAGCTACAGTTAGAAATGGATATGGAACAACTGATTGGTTCAAAATTGGAAAAGGAGTACGACGAGGCTGTATATTGTCTCCCTGCTTATTTAACTTATATGCAGAAATCATCATGTGAAAGGCTGGACTGGATGAATCCCAAGATTGCCGGAAGAAATATCAACAACCTCAGATATTCAGATGACACAACTTTGATGGCAGAAAGTGAGGAGAATATAGTAGAATGAATTAGACTACTTTCAGACTGTTTTCTTTCTTCTGCTGACATGCAAGGGGAAAGGCAGTGTGCATCTCTCAAAAGGGAGGTGTCGCTAATTACCGATCTCCCTGGACTGACCAAAGACCAGCCAGGGGCAGATCACCGGCAACAGGCCCCAGCGCCTGGGAAGAGGAATCAGCCTTTCCCAAGGGGGCCGTTCACCAACAAGTGGTAGCAGAGGGTGGTTGTGGCGATTGCGTCGACGTCTGCCAGTTCCTGATGGATGGCTGCCTGATGAACATGGATCAAAGGCTTCTCTGGTTCATCGAAGTTCAGCTGTTGTTTTCCTGCTGTTCGTTTTTGGATTAAAACACAGCGAAAGTCAAGTTCCTGCATTCTGGGGGAGAGCTGTTTACCCTGCCGGTAACCGCCAAGGAACTGTGAGTACTCTGTCCTGATTTATGGGCTCATTAAGCCTCAAAGAGAGTAGACGCAAGCCGGAGTTGAGCAGTTAAGGCTCAAAGGCTGTTGGAATTTACAGCTTGCTTGCTGCCAAGATTTACAGCTAGTGGCTGATAGCTTTTAATTGGGCTCAAGATGGATGCAAAACTGGGGACTGGGCTGCCCTACCCACTGCCATTGACAGATGGGAATTATTCCTCCTGGTCTCTGAAAAAGCAGGCGCTGCTAGAGAGACAGAGAATATTTGGAGTAATTCGAAATCCCATTCCTGCTGCACCAACAAGGGCCTGGAATGACTCTAACATGCAGGCAAGGTCTGCAATCGTCTTGTGTGTGTAGGAGACAACCAGTTGGTGCATATTGCAGATATGGATTACGCAAGAGACATATGGCTTGCTTTGAGACGTATACATATGCATGAAGCAGCTGGGACTGTGCTGCTGCATTTTGAGAAGTTCACAAACTTGAGACTTAAGCCGGATGGGGATATTCAGGCGCATCTGACTCAGATGCAGTATCTAGGCAAGCAGATGGCGCAGCGGAATTTTCCACTTGATGAAGCTATCTTTTGTTTCATGATCATAAACAGCTTGGATCAGAGATTTAAGACTGTTGCGAGCAAGCTGGGTTCGCTCCCTGCTGCTGATCTGACGGTGCAGCGCATTTGTGCCGTTTTGCTTAATGAGAATGACAGATTAGCTGCCATAGCTGTTGCTAATGGAGTCAGTGAAGCTGCCAGTGCTACCCCCACTGTTGTTGCTCAGGAGGAGCAGCCTGTAGCCCTAAACGTAATTCGATGCTACAATTGTAGTCAGGCTGGCCATTTACAGAAGAACTGTAAAAAGCCGTGTTTCAAAAGGAGCCAAGGGGAGCTCAGCAAAGCCAGAGGCTACAGGCAAGAGTCGTGCCAAGTCACAGGCTAGGCCTGCCAAGGCGTTGATGTCGCCAAAGGCTTCATCATTGGTTGAGAATGCTTTTGTTATCAACGCTGGAGCCACAGAGCATCTAGCCGCACGGCAAGAATTATTCTCTACATTTCAGGATCAACGCTTCACTGTGAAACAAGCGGAATGGTCAGGAGAGGGAAGCAACTGGATTCGGGACTGTATTCCTGGAGAGTCTGAATTTGACTATAAAGCCCTTTCCGCCCATGCAGCGGAGAGGGTGTTGCGGGCAGGATCCTCCTCCCACATCCGCGGGGGCTTCCCTTGACCCCGTGAGACTTGGGGGAATCCCCGGGCGTGTCTGCCACCCAGCCCACCAATCGGCGGGCGGGGGAGGCGTGGCCCGGGCTATTTAGGGCCAGGCACGCACGGGGACCGCCCTCTTTTCCCCCTCACCAGCTGCAGAGCGGTTTTTGTTTTTGGGAGGTTTTTATTGTCGAAGGTTTTTGTCGGAGGTTTTTTCCTGAGGTTTTTTGTCGGAGGTTTTTCGTGAGAGGTTTTTCGGCGCAGCGCGTTTAACACCCTGAACCAGGAGCGTTTTGCGTCGCGGAGGTTTTTTTTTTGTTGTTGGAGGTTTTCTCGGCGCGAGGTTCGTCGCGGCTCTTTTAACAACCAGGACCGGGAACTGAGTTTAGGCGGAACAAGGAGCGGCCGGAGCGTACACCCGGGACAGGACTGGTAAAGTATACGCAGCGCGGCACCCCGGTAAGCCGCCCCTGCCTTCCCGCTGCCTTCCCCCCCCCCGGTCCTTCCTGAATCCTTAGTCTCCGTGGTTCCCCACCATCCCCTGGCTTCCTGTTTTACTGCGTTGGGATCACCGGCGGGTGGCTTCCCCCAGTTTTAACTTTCTGCTGCTGCGGCAGTTTACCCCCCCCCCCCGTTTTTGAGTTTTGCGATCTCCGGCTGCCCGCTCCTGTTTGTGTACTTGCCGGGTGATCCTCCCCCACGCGTCTGTTTTGCTACCCGGGGGCTTGGCGGTTGTTCGGTGTTCGGTTGTCTGTCGGTGCCTCTCGCCTTGCTACCTGATATTGTTGTTTCTCCGGTTTCGGGGGAGTCAGCTGCTGCCCGCCTCCTGTAGGCGTGGTGTGAGAAGCCTTAGCGGCCATTGTTCTTAAGGGTTTCTTTAGTGAGGGTATCGGCGCCATCTTTTTTGCGGCCCACGTGGCGGTCGCCATTTTGGTAAGGTGACGGCAAAGCGGTCGACGGGCGCCATCTTAGGAGGGTCAAGCGACTGGTTCATAGCGTTCCGATTTGGTCCTGTTCTTTCTATCTAGTCCGGCCTGGAATCTCTTCCCCTAATTCTTAGTATAATTGGCGGTATCTGTGTAAGTGGCTGGGAGGTTGGGTTCTAAGTAGGGCCCAACGTCTCCTTAGTTGCCGGGACTCAGTGCCCGGCTCGGCGCGGTTTCCCGGGATCGGAAAAGGGTGGAATTAAATAGAATTCTTTAACTAATTAATTGCCATCTTACCTGTTTTGGTAGCTGTTGGCTGTTATAGCGGGATTGCGATCTTTTCTCTAGTATTTCCGCTTCAACTGATTTTTCCTGTCCTCTGCTGAGGGTTTTGGTAAACTTCGGGTGAACGCTGCCACCTAGCGGCAGGAGTTATTGTCGCAAATTGGTAATTTAATTCCTTAATTTTAACAGCTTACGGTCAGTCTCAACAGTCACCATTTCTGTTTTGTGTTTTTGGCTTTAACGTTTGAATAGCTATCTTGTGCCTTAATTTCTTGGAATGATTTAATTTGGCTTCGCATTTGTTTCGATCTTCTCTTTAGCTCCGGTGCTTGAGCTGCTTACTGTCCTCAGTTGGGGGTTTTTTTCTTTTGCAAACGCATAAGCGAACTGTCAGGGGTACAGGGACAGAGGCACAGGGAAGGCAGGAAATGGAGAGCGATGGAGAGGAATCCCAGGACAGCGAGGAAGAGGATGGCAATGACGCAAGGGATTCCATGAGTCTCTCCAGCGAATCAGAGGATTCCCAGAAGGGGGCGCCTGTGGTCAGGGCAAGGGGAGCCCCAGGGGGAAAGTGTCAGGAGCGGGGGGCCAGCAGGGGACCCCAAAGCGGCAGCTGGGAATCAGGGTCAGCTTCCCCACCAGAGCGCAGCGGAGGGGGGGGGGAGGTTCCAGTGTGTCAGGGGAAACAGCTCCGGCAGCAGCGAAGGAGGAGGGATCAGAGCAAGCCATTCTCCCGGAAGGGGAGGAGGGCAGTGAGGGGAGTAGCATAACTGTCAAAAGGAAGGTTAGAGGTTGGGCGCGCGCGCCAAGTTCAAATGAGGAGGCGCGCGGAAGAACAGGGAGCCCGGAGGAGGAGCCAGGTCCCAAAGCCCGCAGGAGGGGGGAAGAGCAGTCTGGCGATTCCGCGTCAGGAGAATCCAGGAGGGGCGGAACACCAGCGGGCAGAAAGACCCTGCGGAAAAGGAAAGAGAGAAAAAGGTGGAGCAGCGTAAGCCTATTAAACTGGTGTAGAGGAGGGACTGATTCAGAGGGGACTTCTACCGTCTAAGGTTAACAGACGTGGGGGCTGCGCGCCTCGGTTGTGGAACTTACTATGAACTGCAATAAATGTCCTTGTATATAAGAAGAACTTGGCGTTGGTCTTTCGTGAGCTGAGACCTGAGGCAGCCCTGACAGTAAGTCCCCTCCCAAAAGAACGCAATTTTTTTTTTTGCAAAGCTCACGAAGTTTGGCGGCCATGAATATGGAGGAGCAGATAACAGCCCTGTGCAACGCAGTCTCCGAGCTTTCCACTGCGGTAGTGGTCTCCCAGAAGAAGGGGGAAGAAGCAGAAAAGCGATGCCAGGATCTGCAAGCCAGGTGGGATCATGCATGCCAAGTGGGGTTCCCGGGGTCCAGATCTGCAGGAATAGGACTGGGCCGAAGGGGGGGCAGTTTAGTAGCCCACTTCGATGGGAACCTGAAGCAGTACCCCAGTTTTAGAGCAGACGTCGTATATGCGCTGCATTTGCTTCGCGAGGACTTTAAAGATGAGGAGGAAAAAGTGGGTTTCATTGTGTCCCACTTGCATGGGGAAGCGAGAGCTTGGTTGCGCAATTTGTGGCGCGAAGATGGTCCTGCTCGAAGGGACTCTGATGAATTTATCAAGGCCATGGACGCTTGCTTCCAATCTACCGTGGATGTGGATGTGGCACGCAGGGAGATGCATGGATTACGGCAGGGCAAGGCTACAGTCCGTCAGTACCATTCTCGCTTTTTCGCATTGCTGAATGTGCTGGGGTGGGAGAAAGACTCCCTGGCAATAAGAGACTTGTTCTGGGAGGGGCTCTCTGGCTCTGTAAAAGATGAATTGGCTAGGGGGGACAGACCTCAAACCCTAGCAGAAGTTGTGCAGCGGGCGCTCGCAATAGGAGTGCGCCACGAAGAACGTCCTTGGCGCAATGAGGAGGGTCGCCAGGTCTGCGCACCAGCTAGAGTGCCTCCTTTTATTCCCCGGGACCTGGGACGTACGCATCCCTCACCTCAGCTGAAAGAGGGGGAGGAACCGATGGAACTTGGTGGTGCGAAGGCTCAGGCAGCTGACGGAGCCCCAGCGTCCGGAGCAGTCAAGACGAAGCCTCCTAGAGGGAGCAGGAAGTGTTACATCTGTGACAGTGCAAAGCACATGGCCAGAGAGTGTCCCCAGAGGCTCCAGAAGCACACTGCAGCCTTAGCAACAGTAACTGGAACAGCGCTCCACGAAGAGCAGTTTCAGGGAAACGACAATGCCTGGCTGGAAGCAGAGATGCTGGGGTTCCGCCAGGCGAATCAGTAGAGCAATCCCCAGCACTTTTGCAGCCTACAGATCCTTTACCACCCACTTTGCTTTTAGTTTATTGTTTTATTGTTTTACTGGAGTACGGCGGAGCAGAGCAGGGAATACAACTATCAGGGAAGCCACTATCTACCTCCGAACAGAGCGCTGGCTGAACAGAGGAAGAAAGTCAAACCAACACTACTGGTGAGGCCTTTGGGAGTTTCCCTTTTATCTGAGACCGACCCATGGCGGGCCCTGCGATAAGCTCCGAAGGAGAATTTTTATATTAGTCTTAGTCCTGGTGGGAGTAGGACTTCAAAGGAATGGTCTGTGTTGCTTACCGGTAGTCTCCTTATGGAACTAAATTGCCGGACTGTGAGGGTAAAGGTGAAGACGCTGACTTTCATACGAACAGACAGTGAAATACACCCCCACTGCAAGTGCTGGCAGGCTTGAAGGAAATATTTACCACCTGAGTTGACGTTAAAATACTATCCCCCCTCTATTCGATATCCGAATTATGGGTCATGGGAAACGTCTAAGAGATTCTGAGGAGACACCCCCCATTCCCTTTCCGAGATCAAAGCAAACAAGGGTGGAACCATGTCACTTTAAGGAAGGGAGTAATCTACTGGATTGTTCCTACATGGTAGAAACTCAGAACCGTTTTAACCCTCTGGTTGATTGCGTGTCAGCACTTAAAGACGAAGAGCGAATAATACCTCAAATAACAAGCGATGTGGGCAACAGTAAGAGTGTAGTCTCTCCTCAGAAGGAGGAACTGGTCCTTGGCACTACCAATCATATGACATTTGAACAGTCCCATTTAATAATCAAAACCTTGCACTGTATATTCAAAAGACTAGATGATCTTTCGACCCAGCTGCACAGCCTCCAACAAAAGCTAGTTACTACTTCCCCAGCGTCAGCCGGTGTTAAGTCTCTTGAAGAGAGGAAGGGGACGAGGAGTTTGTCCTTAAATAACAAACGTACTGACAAATTTAAATACAACCTTAACCTTCAATTAGGTCATCAATCCTTGATTTTAACACCAAGGAAAGTGTGCCTAACTATACAAAATGGGGACCCAAGATGGAGAACTCTGGGCGGTGCCAAGGAACTCCTAATGGGGCTTTTAAATATGGAGGCAACACAAATTGACCTCTGTGCAGTCCTCCCCCTTGTCTATCATCATAAATCCCAGAGAGTCCTGCTTGCGTTCCAATCCACCAAAATTCCCACTATCATATTGCGAAGGAAAGCATTTTTGTTTTGCTGTGGGATAGCACCAACGAGAGCCTTTATAGACCCTATGCCTAAACCCCTACTGTTGGAGGCAATAACCAAAGAGGGCTTAAAATCTGCTAAACCCGATCCACCAGTGGACACCGGAGTGGATGTTCTACCCCAGGAGATGAGTTATGTGGCCTCCACTCCCCTAGCAAAGAACAATGACCATCCGGAAAGTGGCCTGACACCACCAGAAGAGATCGAACTCATTGCCTCCTTTGCAGATTTACCAGTGGTGGAACAAAAAGAAATTATTAATAGGCTTGAATCGCTTAAAACCCAACTTATCAGGAAGCTCAGCACCAGAATACCCATGTACAGCGATCATGACATCCTAGAAGAACCAGTTCATATGGATCTCGCAATATCTAATGCTAAATGTATGTCGGTAATGGAGGATAAGATACAACCCCAAGAAGCAACTACCAGTCCTTCCCTCCAACCAGAACAACCCTCCGTGCTCTTAATAGATTTACATGACCGTCCCTTGATAAACATACCTGAAGAAAGCAGCACACAACAGGAAAAATCCCCTTCTACACATTCATCAATGCCAGACCTGGAACCTTCTTATAGCACTGACCAATCAAGAGAAGAGGTGCCTTTGCCAACCTTCCCAAATAGCCCACTCGCTCAGTCTTTGCGGAGTATTATGGATTCAACAGCAAGACCAGTGACGGAACTGATTGAAGATCCAACAGGCCACATAAATCAAGTAGCCCAAAAGACCAGTAGCAGGCTACAGAGAGACCAAACTTCTGACGAGATAGATGGACCACGCCGGGTGGCCCACCAAACTCTTTTGAAAAAGGGGCCTGCCCCTGCTCAAGGTCCTACTCCTAGTAGATCGAGTGGCCAAGTTCAACAGTCAGACAACCTTGTAAATCCTCCCACTCAGCTTTTACAAGAGGTTTTTCATCAGAGGAAGATAACTGATTTCTTTATTGGCTCCCCTCTTCCCGTATTAAAGTCGAGCCAACCTTCCGAATGACAGTCAATTGGAGGAACGAGGAAACCCCAGCCTTCAATATTAAGTTGGAACATTGCTGGATGGAAAAGTAAAAAATCAGATCCAGAATTCCAAAAATATATTAATTCCTTTCTTATCATACTATTACAAGAAACTTGGGTGGAGGAGGAAATTGAGTTAAATGGCTTTGAGTTTATATGTCTGCCTGCTAGCCCGTCAACGAATGGTGGCCACCCTAAAGGTGGCCTTACAATTGGTATCTCCCTTAAACTTCGGGCTAAACTTTCACTAGTGCACGCATTTCCGCCTTATGCTATTACCGGACTGATCTCTGGTGGAAACTTCTCTTGATTGGTTACAAATGTCTATTTCCCCCCGGGAGGGTTAGTAGCTGATCTTACTTCTAGATGGGAATCCCTAGAGGATTTTTTACTTTCTTGTTATCTTAAATATCCTAATGTCCCCTCCATTACCGGAGGCGATTTTAACGCTCGGATAGCCTCAAATCGGGAGGCTCTTATAAAGTCTAAATGGTGGGTCGACCCCGGCGCTCAAACCTACGATCTAGTATATATCCCCACTAGAATATCAAAGGATGTAAAAGTCAATAAGGCGGGAGTGATGCTTTATCAGATGACTTTACGCCTTAATCTAATTATATTAAATGGCAGGTGTCCTCCAGATATACCAGGAGAGTGTTGGGATACTGCCAGGGAGATAACGTCCATCATGGCCCCCAAGCCGGCTGCCGGACGATCCATCGGCCTCCCGTAGTCATGCAGATCCAACAGTTAGGGGCACAAAGCCTTAGAAATAGACAGGCTGCATTCCTAGGCTGGTGCACCCTCTTTATCAGCAGATAAAAGCACAGCCAAAAGTTGCACCGCAGAAGAGCATAATTTACAGACTTTATTTAGCGTAGAACAGAACAAAAGAAAACACGTCCATTCTCAGTCAGCGTCTCTGACTAACTGAAATCGAAAGGAATATCAGAACATAAACATCCTGTAAATAGGACATGCGCAGACTCTGTGACTCCCAAAGCCTGCTCCCTTTTAAGGTGGAACGGAAATATCCCAACATCCTCCCCCTTTCCGTGTAACCTGTAGTACCTGTGGTTCAACCCAATTGCAACCTTTGTGTGTAAACCTTAAGTTGTTCTTTGTTAACAACCTTAGACAACAGATCAGCAGGAATTTCATTTCCTGCCATGTAGGACACCCGAATCAGTCCTTTCTGAATACACTCTCTTGCACGATGTAGCTTAATCTGCAAGTACTTGGTTCTCTGCTTGCAACTCTCGGAGTTCAGCAAAGCCAAACACGATCTATTGTCTTGATACACTTGTACAGGACATTTCACAGACACTCTGATGTCCTTAAACAGTTGCATCAACCATTCACAATCCATGAGTGAAAATGACAGAGCATTGAGTTCTGCTTCACAGGAACTTAGGCTCACTGTTGTCTGCTTCTTGCACAACCAGTCAAACAGGCAGTGGTTGTACATGTAGCATACTCCAGAAGTGCTTGTACCATCCGTGGTGTCACTTCCAAAACTTGCATCTGCAAAGATTTCAAGACCTCCAGTCTTTTGACTGGTGAACCTCAGCCTGTAGTGCATAGTCCCTTTCAAATAGCAGGCTATGCGCTTCAGAGCTTTCCAATCCTGAACCGTAGGATTGTTGGCATGCCTGCTAAGCAGATTACAGCTTACAGCTATGTCAGGTCTTGAACATCTGGCAATGAAGTTCATCTTGCCTAGAATGCATCTGTACAGCGTTGTGTCAGAAAACGCTTCAGCAGTACTGTCTACCTGGTAACCTGTCACCATCGGTGTGTCTGCTGGGTTTGCATCAACCAAATTCAACCTGGTTAACACATCAGCAATTTTCTGTGTTTGGTGTACCAGAAAATTACCTGCTTGGTCCTTCTCCACCTGCAGAGAAAGATAGTTGGATACCTCACCAAGATCCTTCATGTCAAAGTGCTCCTTCAGCTGAGCTAGGGTGCTTTGATAAAAAGCCTGATTCTTCCAAAACATCAGAAGATCATCAACAAAACATAAACAATACAGTTTGTTTTGCCCCTCCTCCTTGACAAACACACATGGATCAGCTTTGCCCTGGTGAAAACCTAGAGAAAGCAATGTCTCAGTGAGTTTTGTGTTCCAACACCTGGCACTCTGCTTGAGACCATATAAGGATTTCCGCAGTTTACAGACCATTCCCTTCTGTATCTCCATCCCATCAGGTGGAAGCATGAACAGCTCTTCACTCAAAATCCTGTACAAAAAAGCTGTATTAATGTCATGGTGGGTAACATGCAGTTTCTCCTCCGCAGCAATCTTGAGCATCAGCCGAATGCTCTCATATTTGACTGTGGGTGAGTAGGTCTCATGGTAATCCTGTCCTGGTACCTGTGAAAAACCTCTGGCAACCAATCTGGCTTTGTGTCTGACTACCTTGCCATTCTGGTCTGTCTTGGCCTTGAAGACCCATTTGCTGCCAACCAGTCTCATTCCTGGGACTACCGGTACCAGTTCCCAAGTTTGGTTCCTGTTCAAGGAATCAACTTCAGCCTTCATGGCATTAAGCCAAGGCTCAGCATCTTTAGAGGTTAACTCCTGAACCTCTTTGAAGCTTGAAGGTTCCCACACCTTCTCTGAGCTACTAAGAACAGCAGTTGCCATCTTAGCAAACTCATCAGCATACCTCTTTGGAGGTCTGCCTTTGGTCGCCCTTTCAGACCTACGTACTAGACGCAAGTCTTCTGGACTCATCTCCTCTTTCTTAGGAGAAAAATGACCAATGGTGAACAGTGGTTCTTCCAGTTCATTGTCAGACGCATCAGATGGTCTGACTGAGGCCTTTGCGCTCTGGTAGTCTGCTGTGTCATCACTGTCACTGACACCAGCAGCAGCGCCGCCCACTGAACTGGAATCCAAACTCTGATCATCATCATCATCCTCATCATCATCCTCAGCAGCAGCAGCTTTCTCATCTTTAGCTGCTTGCTTGACATCACCTTCATCCTCCTCTGGGTAACTCTGGAAAATTCCCACATTTTCCCCCCACTTAGGATTGTACTCAACACTCCTTGTGAACTTAATGGACTTAGAGTCAGTCATCCATACCCTGTATGCACCTTTTTCGTACCCCATGAACAAACCATGTGCCCCACACTTCCCAAGCTTGTTGGTTTGTGGGGAGTGTACCCACATGTCAGAACCAAAGATTTTCATGTGTTTGGTGTTGGGTTTCTTGCCAAACATCTTCTCATAGGGGGTACAACCAATGGGTGATGACAATCTGCGATTATAGGAGTAAACCAAATTCCCCAGAGCCTCCCCCCAAAACTTATCAGGGAGATTGGCATCATGCAACAAGGTTTTTATTCCTTGCAGCAATGTCTGATTTGCTCTCTCCGCAAGCCCATTCATCCATGGCGATCTGGGCGTTGACATGTCATACTGGATTCCCTTCTCAGTCAGGAAAGCTTCAAACTGCTGAGAAGTGAACTCCCCGCCCCGATCAGTAAACAAACAGGAAATACGTTTACCGTGCACATTCTCCAACCAAGCACAGAATGCCTTAAACTTCGGAAACGCTTGCGATTTCTGTTCGAGCAAAAACACATGAATGTACCTGGAAAAGGAATCAATCAGAATCATGAAGTACCTTGCTCCTCCTAAAGAGGGCGCAAGTGGCCCAACCAGGTCCGCATGCACTAGCTGGTAGGGTTTGGAAGCCTGCCTGCTAGACTCCTTGCCTTTTGGAGCAACCTTCACCTTGTTCTCTGCACAAGATACACATTTCATGTGAAATTTACAGGGTTTGATGTTCAAACCCTCAACCACCTCTGGCATCTTGGCCAGTGCCTTCCAAGAGAGGTGACCAAATCTTCGATGCGCATCGTGAATGCAACCTGCATGAAGAACTTTGTTAGTTTGTGCAACACAACAAGAATCAGCATTAGACACAACAGCAGTGTCGTCATAAGTTATATGGAACAAACCATCCATAAACTTTGCATGCAAATAGTCCTCTTTGCCTTTACTGATGACACAGACGCTCCTCTTGAAGGAAATCTGAAAACCACGCCCAGTAAGCTGTGGAACGCTCAGCAAGTTGCTTGCCGCTCCTGGAACAAAAAGTACACCGCTGATGGTTGTGTGCAAACTTGAAAGTTTCACAGTCCCTTCTCCTGCAATTTGCAACGTCCTTCCATCAGCCAGGTGGATCTCACCTTCCTGAGGCTTGAAGGAGATAAAGAGATGGCGATCCTTCGAGATGTGGCGGGTACAGCCTGAATCAACAACAAAGCTGCCTTTGGCTGTTGGAGCAGTCTTTACAGCAAGCAAACCCTTGTTTTGCAGCGGCGTGGGCTTTTGCAGCTTGCCCCCCTGCTCCTGGCCAGCAGACGTGCCTTGAGCCTTTGGTGAAGCTGTGCCAGCAAGCAAAACCTTGCTTTCCACTGGCGTGGGCTTTTGCAGCTTGCCCCCCTGCTTCTGGTCAGCAGACGTGCCTTTAGCCTTTGGTGAAGCTGTGCCAGCAAGCAAAACCTTGCTTTCCACTGGCGTGGGCTTTTGCAGCTTGCCCCCCTGCTTCTGGTCAGCAGACGTGCCTTTAGCCTTGGTTCTCACGAGAAACAGAGCTCTCAGCTGCCGACTCCTTGGCTCCCCCTGGAGGCTGGAATGCTGCCTGGGATGACGTGACGGTCAGCTCCCCCTGCAGCTTGCAACCGGTGCCCTCAGCATCCCTGCATTCACTCGCATTCTGGGAAACAGCTAGGACCTCCGATGCAGTCAAACTCTGGGCTGGGATTATTGGCTTGTGAGCTTTCATCAAAGCATTCCACATTCCACGTGCAGTGGTGTTGCCAGCCAGCGTCTTAATTTCCTCAAGAGATACGGATAAGACTATTATGTCTATCGCTTTCGAATTCTGGCCTTTCCATCTCTCTGTCAGAGGAACTGGGGGGGGGGGGGGCTCAGATACGGCATGCCATACTCCAAACTGACGCAGCAAACTCTCACACCATTTTGCCCAGGTTTCATAATTCTGCCCATCCAACTTAGGACACTGAGTATCTCCATAAGCTTGGAAAAACTCCATTTCCAGCTTTTGCTTTAGCCGTGAGTCTATTTTAACTTCAGAGACTCGTTATCTTGGCAGCCATTAATCACGAAGCCTTTTTGGCGCAGCTCCCAGGCCAATTAAGCCTTGCCGGAGATCAAAGACTCCTTGCGAGGTAAACAGAAAAGCCAAAAGCCTCCCTTTTTTCTTCCGCTTTTCCCACCGTACCTCTTAAACGCAGTCTGTTGCAGCATTTACTCTCCTGTAGGTGCCGTGAATCTGGGCCCGAAACCTTGTTGTTGGGATACTGCCAGGGAGATAACGTCCATCATGGCCCCCAAGCCGGCTGCCGGACGATCCATCGGCCTCCCGTAGTCACGCAGATCCAACAGTTAGGGGCACAAAGCCTTAGAAATAGACAGGCTGCATTCCTAGGCTGGTGCACCCTCTTTATCAGCAGATAAAAGCACAGCCAAAAGTTGCACCGCAGAAGAGCATAATTTACAGACTTTATTTAGCGTAGAACAGAACAAAAGAAAACACGTCCATTCTCAGTCAGCGTCTCTGACTAACTGAAATCGAAAGGAATATCAGAACATAAACATCCTGTGAATAGGACATGCGCAGACTCTGTGACTCCCAAAGCCTGCTCCCTTTTAAGGTGGAACGGAAATATCCCAACAGAGAGTTCACCCACCTGGGGTTAAAATCAAACAGTGTTCTTGACTATGTATTGGTTTCCCGGGATCTATTTTTGAATGTCACCTCTTTTAAAATTGATAATGCCCAATTTAGTGACCATCTTCCCCTGACAACCAAGTTATGTGTTGACTGGCAGATGCTCGAGCGCTCCCACCCAATCCCAGTGATTGTGGAGCCGTCCACTAAAACAAAGGGGATTAGATGGTCCCCTGCCCTCGCCCATAGATATACGGATTTTATCCGAGAAAAGTTTCCTGGTGATCAGCCGGACGTAGGAATAGTCCCGCGTGATCCTATTACCTGTATGAATTTTTATTCTTGCCTGATAGAAGTTTTAACTCGCTTTTTTACCTCTCCAACCTATGGAGTTAAAAACGATCATTTTAAATTTGGCGCCCCTTGGTTCAACTCTGCTTGTAAACTAGCCAAACTCCATCTACATACAATATATAATGACTATAAACTTTCCGGTGCTCTGGCCTTACCTCCATCTTATTCCCTGGCTAAAAAAGCATACAAACAGGCCCAGAAATCGGCCAAACGGGAATGGCATTTAAATCGCTGGCAGACTATAATTTCTGCCTCAAAATCTCATAACTCCCGGAAATTTTGGTCCTTAATAAAGGGAAGAAACACGAAATACCCCTTAACGGTGATCCCGGCCCCTACATGGGAGCAGTTCCTGAGAAAATATTTCTCAGTGGCAGAAGCTCCGGCCACTCACTGGAGACCTTCTAATCCCCTTCCCGTCTGGCCCAATACCGACCCTGCTGAAATCTTAGAATTGATAGCTGAGCTGAAAACAGGTAAGGCCCCTGGGCCAGATTTGGTCCCCCGTTGAGGCTATAAAGCTACATTCTGCATGGTGGGCAGGGATTTTAGCTAAAACGTTCGACGCAATAAATACCACGGGCTTAATACCAGGAACGTGGAAGGAGGCCATTATAATTCCTATCTACAAAAAAGGCCCTCCCAGTGACCCAGGGAATTACCGGAATATCAGTCTGCTATCGTCCATTGGGAAAATATATGCCCGTTTTTTGCTGGCAAGGTTGATGAAGTGGTCAGCTGAGGCTGACCTGATTGGGCATGAGCAAGCTGGATTTAGATTAAACCGATCCACAACAGACCAGGCAATTATTCTTTATCACTTAGCCCGGAAATACTCGACACCTCGACGGGGCCAACTTCGCGCAGCTTTCATAGATTTGAAAGCTGCGTTTGATAGTATTCCGAGGCAATTACTATGGGATAAACTTGCCTGCGGGGGAATAGATAGAAGGCTCCTGTGGCTTATCTCCCAACTTCATGCCGGGTCCGTGGCGAGGGTAAGAATATCCCCTGCTGGAGACCTAACTAACCCAGTGCCAGTAAATAAGGGTGTACGCCAGGGTTGTATTTTAGCGCCACTTCTTTTTAACTTATTTATCAGTGATATGAGGACCCCATTAATCGAATCACAAAAATTTATCCACACCCCCCGTATAGCAGATTATCGTTGTCCTTTACTTCTCTACGCAGATGATGCGGTACTACTCTCTTACTCCAGAGTGGGTTTAAGGAGGGCACTAAAGATTTTTGCGTCATATTGCCATTCTAATCATCTGTCTATCAACCACACCAAGTCCAAAGTACTGATATTTTCAAGGAGTCGAAAATTATATTCATGGAAATTGGAGGGCACGAAAATCGAACAAGTACATAAATTTAAATATTTAGGAATTTATTTTCAATATAATTTAGGGTGGAAAGCACACGTTGAATATCTTCAAAACAAGACAAAAGCCCTAACACACTCCCTCCTCCGTTTTTTCTACTCTGAGGGGGCCTTATACATCCCTGCGGCCTTGAAAGTGTATAGCATCAAAGTGATGGCCACAATGGCCTATGCTGCACCTTTATGGGCTGCCTTTGCAAACCTCTCACCTTTAGAATCACTTCAAAGCCAATTCTTACGCCGACTTTTAAAACTACCAACATGCGTAAGTAATGCGGCTATTCACTTAGAAATGAAGATCCCCACAGTCGAGTTAGTTTTATGGAGGAGAGTTTTGATTTATTGGATATCCCTATGGCATAAACTCCCGAACCACTATCTCATTCAATGCATGTGGCGGGATGACTTCACAAATTTGTGATCAGGAAAAATCCATGCCAAATTGCTGTCCTATGAGATCTCGCCCACTGAATTGCTCAAACTGGATCTAAACGTGGCAAAAAGGTGTATAAATCAAAGGCTGGATGATGCGGAGCTATACCAAAATTTCTTAGCTGGTGGTGGAGCCTGCTCGCCGTTAAATCTCGGCATAACCCCTATCTACCGTGCTCCGTCCTACTTAACATCGCTTATGGCCGCATCTCACCGATATGCCTTCATTAGAGCTAGGTTCAATGTTTTTCCAACAAACGTGCTGAGACATAGATTCACTAAGGGCCAAGCCCCTTCAATGTGTACTTGTGAAATGAAAACATCTGAATCTCTACATCATGTTATGTTTATCTGCCCTATGTACAGTTCAGCTCGTGCTAGTATACTAAACTCCATAATCCAGCCTATGGCTGACAAACCAGTAGACCTACAGCTTGCCTGGGTTCTTCAAGATGTGGATCCTTATATTACCCTACAGGTTGCTAAATTCCTAACAGCCGTCCTCTCATACAAGAGACGGAATGGAATGTTAGCTGATTATTGATACCTATAAGAATTTTCGATAATGACATCAGATATTGATTTTCGCGTAGTGTCCAAATTTTTAATCTTAATCTTAAATTTTCCTTTTGAATTGCCAATATTTGTCCTTGTGAGCTGTGAATTGTGTTATATTACTTGTGGCTTGTACGAGACCGCTGTTTTATTTGATTTGTTTTGTGTGTTGTCTTTATGATGGGCATAATAGCCGAATAAACATTTTGACTTACCACCCAAGCCAGTGGTGCAGCTTACTGCAACTCTCCGGCTACCCAATGGACGCACCCTGGAAGTCCCCATTACAATTGACAGTGGGAGCAACGCAGACTTTGTGGGGGTGCAGTTTGTCAAGCAGCATCGCATACAGCTTCTACCAGACACGCTGCCCCTGAACGTCGTCACGGTAGATGGCAGGAAGTTGCTGGGTGGGCAAGTGGTACAGCAGACGCCGCCCATGATGATGCAGATTGGGAATCATCGCGAGGTCATCAGTTTTAACGTCACCCGCCTGTCAGACACGCCTATAGTGTTAGGCATGAGTTGGCTGGATAGGCACAGCCCGGCCATGGCGTGGTACCAGCGGCAGCTCACCTTTTGCTCGTCCTACTGCACGCAGCATTGCATCCAGACCGGTCAGGAGGAGGAGGGCCAAGAGGAGGGGCAGCAGCTACATCTCAGCATGGCGCAAGCAGTACCCCTCAAGTACAAGGGGTTTTTGGAGGTCTTTTGCGAAAAGGAGGCTGACCAGTTGCCACCCCACCGGCCCTACGACTGCGCAATTGATCTCTTGCCAGGGACAACGCTGCCGACTGCGAAGCTGTATTCCATGTCCGAGGATGAGATGCAGGAGCTCAGGGAGTTCATTGATCACAACCTGCAGCGGGGATTCATCCGGGAATCCAAGGCAGTAGGGGGCAGTCCTGTGTTTTTCGTGAAGAAGAAGGACACGCCCAAAAAAAGGCTGATCGTAGACTATAGGTTCATAAACTCGAAGACAAAGCCCACGGCCTTTCCCATGCCCAGGATTGACGACCTGCTCGCGACGGTGAGGAAGGGGAGGATCTTCACCAAGTTGGATCTGCGCGGAGCATACAATCTCATACGCATGCGAGAGGGTGATGAGTGGAAGACGGCCATGTTCACGCCGTTGGGCACCTATGAATACAGAGTTATGCCGTTTGGTCTCCAAAATGGCTCCCACTGTTTCCAAGCATTCATGCACCACGTGCTAGCGGGACTCCTCTACAAGAAGTGCGTATGCTTCCTCGACGACATCCTGATCTTCTCGGAATCGCAGGAGGCTCACGAGAGTGACGTTAAGGAAGTCCTGCAGAGGCTGCGGGAGCACAGGCTCTACGCCAAGCTAGAGAAGTGCCAATTCGACGTGACGGAGGTGGATTTCCTGGGCTATAGGCTGCCCGACAAGGGACTAGCCATGGACAGCGCCAAGGTCCGCTTGGTGTTGGACTGGAAGAGCCCGCGAAATCGGAAGGAGGTCCAGAGGTTCGTCGGCTTCGCCAACTTTTACCGCAAGTTCATCAGGGGTTTCGCCAAGGAAACGGCAGCTATCACGGACACCCTCAGTTCCAAGAAGAAGAAGTTCACCTGGACAGACCAGGCGGAGTAGTCCTTCAGGAGGCTCAAGAGCCTCTTCGCGTCCGAAGAACAGCTGCTTCACGTGAATCCCGGCAGGCCCATGAGGGTTGAGACTGACGCGTCTGACAGAGCGGTGGGGGCCGTCCTCTTGCAGGAAGACCCGCAGGGGAACTGGAGGCCCTGCGCTTTCTACTCCCGGAAGCTCAGCAAGTCGGAACAGAACTACACCATCTGGGACAGGGAGTTGTTGGCCATCCACGCAGCTTTCAAGGCGTGGAGGCACTTTCTCATCGGAGCCAAGCACACCGTGCAGGTCCGCACGGACCACAAGAACCTAGAGTATTGGCGCACAGCGAAGCTCCAGAGCCAGAGGCACATACGCTGGGCGGAGTTCTTTGCGGATTTCGATTTCAGGATAGAGTACATCCCAGGCGACAACAACGTCATAGCAGATGCGCTCTCCAGGAAACCGCAGTATCTCGAGGAAGCGGCACCTGTGGCAGCCAAGCACATTTTCGCACCGCAGGCGTGGGCGTGCGCTTCAGCCGCTGTGGACCTGGAGGCGGTGCGTCGCACGCTGCAGACGGATCCGTTCGCACGGTCCAAGATGGAAGAGGTGCAAAGAGGCACGGCGAAGGACGACGAGTTCCAGATACGCGACGGCCTGCTAACCCGTAAAGGTGCTCTATACGTTCCGGGGGACAATCTCCGCACGAAGGTTCTGCAGCAGTTGCACGACGCACCCAGCGCGGGTCACTTCGGCAAGGAAAAGACAGCGGAATTAGTCGCCAGAGACTTTTGGTGGCCCCAGATGCGAGGAGAGGTCGCGGATTATGTCGCCAGGTGTGACACTTGCCAGAGGTCCAAGCCAGTGCACAAGAAGCCAGCGGGACTGCTGGAACCGTTGGAGACGCCACTACAACCGTGGGAGAGGGTGGCGCTGGACTTTGTTACTGATCTGCCCAGTTCACGAGGCAAGACGGCGGTGCTTGTGGTTGTAGACCTGTTCACCAAGATGGCGCATTTCATTCCTTGCGTGAAGGTGGCGACAGCGGAGCAGACCGCCAAGCTGTTCATAGACCACGTGTTCAGAGTGCACGGCTTGCCACGGTCCATCCTGTCCGACCGCGGTCGCCAGTTCGTTTCCAGTTTCTGGCAGAAACTCCTGGGTATCCTGAACGTCAAGATCAACTTAGCGTCGGCGAGACACCCGCAGACCAACGGCCAAGCGGAGAGGGTCAACGCCATTATGCAGCAGTACCTGCGATGTTACGCCAATCAGCAGCCTGCAACTTGGGTGGACTACTTACCGATGGCCGAGTTTGCATACAACAACACGAAGCACGCGTCCACGGGGGTGACACCGTTCTTCGCCAACAATGGGCGGCATCCCAGAACCTTTCCGGGATTGGAGACGATGGCGCAGGGAGAGACGCAGGGAGCTGAGCATTTGGCGGCAGAATTGCAGGAGGTCCACGAGGAACTACGACGGCACTTAGAGCTAGCTAAACACGCCTACAAAGTGTAGGCAGACAGGCACAGGAGGGCAGGAGAAGACATACAGGTGGGGGACTGGGTATGGTTAGCAGCCCAGGCGGTGCCGGCTAAGTCATTAGCTAAGAAGAAGCTAGGACACAAACAGCTGGGGCCATACCGAGTTGAGGCCAAAATCAATCCCGTAGCTTATCGGTTGACCCTCCCAGAAGGTTCCAGAATGCACCCGGTCTTTCATAGGTCGGTGCTTACGCCCTACAAAGCGGCACCAGACCCACGCAGGGAGTCACCGGGGGGGGGGAAGTCACCGAGGGCAGCGACACTCAACGAGGTCACGGAGATTCTGGACTCGAGATGGGGGGAGGAGGGAGTGGAATACCTCCTCGCCAGAGAGGGTACCCCGGCCAGTGCCAATAGTTGGGTGCCGGACTATGCTCTGGAGGAACCTCTTCTTAAGGACGAGTTCCATGCACTCTTCCCACACAGGCCCATGCCAGCGGAGTATTTCGACGACTGGCTTTTTACGCCCACACTTTCAGGCAGCACTTTCCGGGGGTTCTCCTCCGCATAGGAGACCACGCCAGAATCGAGCCCTCCAAGGGGATTGTGCTCGGGGGTGGACACGGATCGCTCTTACTGGTGGGACGACCAACCAGAGGAGTGGCGCAGGAGATGGATGAGAGGGCCCTGGCAAACAGCATCGTCCGAAGTAACAGGGGGAGGGGAGGTCATGGATGTGTTGGGTGAGGACCTCGGTTTCGAGCACACATACACTGAACTGGAAGCAGAGGAGATCGACGTCGACGAACTGTATCCAACATCTACCCCGGCAACTGCGGAGCTCCCGGAACCTGCACCCGAGCAGCGGGAGGGGGGAAGGGGGGCTTCGAGGGGGGATGGATGTCAGGGGTACAGGGACAGAGGCACAGGGAAGGCAGGAAATGGAGAGCGATGGAGAGGAATCCCAGGACAGCGAGGAAGAGGATGGCAATGACGCAAGGGATTCCATGAGTCTCTCCAGCGAATCAGAGGATTCCCAGAAGGGGACGCCTGTGGTCAGGGCAAGGGGAGCCCCAGGGGGAAAGTGTCAGGAGCGGGGGGCCAGCAGGGGACCCCAAAGCGGCAGCTGGGAATCAGGGCCAGCTTCCCCACCAGAGCGCAGCTGAGGGGGGGGGAGGTTCCAGTGTGTCAGGGGAAACAGCTCCGGCAGCAGCGAAGGAGGAGGGATCAGAGCAAGCCATTCTCCCGGAAGGGGAGGAGGGCAGTGAGGGGAGTAGCATAACTGTCAAAAGGAAGGTTAGAGGTTGGGCGCGCGCGCCAAGTTCAAATGAGGAGGCGCGCGGAAGATCAGGGAGCCCGGAGGAGGAGCCAGGTCCCAAAGCCCACAGGAGGGGGGAAGAGCAGTCTGGCGATTCCGCGTCAGGAGAATCCAGGAGGGGCGGAACACCAGCGGGCAGAAAGACCCTGCGGAAAAGGAAAGAGAGAAAAAGGTGGAGCAGCGTAAGCCTATTAAACTGGTGTAGAGGAGGGACTGATTCAGAGGGGACTTCTACCGTCTAAGGTTAACAGACATGGGGGCTGCGCGCCTCGGTTGTGGAACTTACTATGAACTGCAATAAACGTCCTTGTATATAAGAAGAACTTGGCGTTGGTCTTTCGTGAACTGAGACCTGAGGCAGCCCTGACACGAACACTGCCACCTAGGGGCACGAGTTAGATTGCAGCTCTGTAATAGGGATCCTTTATTTTTCAACAGCATTCGATCACTCTTAGCAGTCCGGTTTGTTATCCAATAAGTGATTTTCAGGCATTTAAGGATTTATCACTAAATAATAAATAAATTTAGTTAATAAAAGTAGTAAAAAAAAATAATCAAATAAATAAATAAATAAATAAAATAAAAAAATTAAAGATTAAAAATTTAATAATAATAATATAGTATATACAAAAAAAATAAAATAAAAATTCACACGGTCAGGGTAGCCCATACTGCACCCTTTTCCAGTCTCTGGGGTTCTGCCTTGTTTGTCTAGAATGGCTTCGGGCGGTGACCAGCAGCCATCCACCTCTGGCACCCAGCAGACATCTAATAGTTCTGGAGGCTCACAGCTTCCAGCCATGCCACTGAGGAGATTTCACCCCTCCCTTACCCAAGAATCTCCTGATCATCTCCTGATGGTCTCTGCTGACTCTCCAGAGAGTAGGAGGCGTGTCCTGCCTATCTACTTATTCTGCCCAGCAACATATCTGTGTGTGTGTGAGAGAGAGTCAGTCAGTCAGTGTATCGGAGAGAGTGAGAGTGTTAGAGATCCTAGAGATAAGGTTGCTGCTAATAGCAGCTGCAGACTCTCAGTGTAGCATTGATTTATGCTTAGAATATTCAGCTCTGTATATAGCTTTGTATCATAGTTGTAGTTATAGAATAAAAGGAAGATATTCTACAGAGCTGCTCTCCGAGTGGTTTATACTCTGCAAGACTCTGCAAAACTCTGCTGCGCAACGACTGTAGTATTGAGACAGTGAATCCGGTACTCTCAGCTCTAAGCTGTGAGTCCACAGCACTGTGACCTGTTCCTGTGAGAAAGGAGGTCTCTGGCGGTGCTACCCAGCTCGCCTAGCCCAGTCGGGGTTGAGGTGCAAGAGTCCAGTTGGTGCACTGGCTCTAGGGCGATGCTGACATCGGTTATGGGCCCAGACGTTGTTCCAGTCGTCTGACCTGGCGTTGTTCCAGTCATCCCAGGCGTCCCAGTCGTCCCAGTCGCCAGAGGTTTCTGTTGCTGATTGCCGGACGGTGGAACGGACGCTGCATGCTGGACTGATTTGCGGTGCCCAGAAGCAGAGCTGTTTTGGAGCAGAGTGTTCAAGCTGCCGCTGTTGCTGTTGCTGCTGCTTGATTTACGGAGGTATGTTGCTGACTGCCAAAGAAGAAGATAGCATCCCTGTTTGCCTGTTAATTGCGCTCTGAGTGGGAGAGAGAGTGGCTGAAAGAGTCAAGGCTTTATCTGTGTTGCACGAGGGAAGTGTCTTGCTCTAAGTAATAGCAGACATGGCCTGTGCACATTCTGGCCAGATGGCTCTGTCCTTTCCTCTCCTCACGCCTGAAACCTATGGAGTTTGGCAAGTAAAGATGAAAGCGCTTTTACAGAGGGAGAAGCTATTTCACACGATAGAAGATGACCCTCCAGATAAGGATGATGATGATTGGGCTGAATGGCATGCTGCAGACATGAAAGCCCGAGGGACTATTGTTTTGAGTGTTTCAGACCACTTGCTGGTGAACTTAGAGGGTCAAGAGACTGCACAAACTGTTTGGCATAAGTTGAGAGATATGCATCTGAGGCAGAATGCTGGTTCCAGTGTGATTTTCTTTAAGAAGCTGTGCAAGCTGCAGTTGGAGAAAGGTGGTGATTTGCCTAGCCATCTATCTCAATTAAAGCGTCTCAGACAGGACCTTGTTCAGCGAGACCTGGCTATTTCAGAGGCTGTGTTTGCAATGCTGATGATCAATAGCCTAGATGAGTCTTATGATGGAGTGGCTGCCCAGATTTCCACAATGCCTTCTGACCGGCTAACAGAAGATTATGTGTCTAGCGTGCTTCTGAATGAGTGGGATCGCAGACAGGCTGTTAAAGAAAGCCGGGAAAATTGTGCTGTTAAAAATGTGCTTGAAAATGTACCTGAGTTTTCAGCAGGGGAAAGTGAAAGTGAAACTGCTGCTGTTAAAGCTTTGAAATTGAAGCGGTGCTTTTCGTGTGGAGCACAAGGCCATTTGAGTTTCCAGTGCAAGAAGTCTTCAAAGAAGAAGGGAAACTTCAAAGGCAGAGGGGGAGGAAGAAGAAATCCCCAAGCACCTGCTACTTCAAAGGCCTTGATCTCTCGCTGTTCCAGTCAACGTGGGCGGAGTTTCTTCGTAGTCGACTCTGGCTGTTCAAACCACGTGGCCAAAGATAAGAATCTCTTTGTTCAGCTTGAGAAGCAAGAGAAAGAAATTCATCAAGCAGATGGGACAGTTCTCACGAGTGTGACTCAGGGAACTGTGTTCTTAAAGAGCCTGAATGCAACTATTAAGAATGTCCTGTATGCACCTGATATTCAGGACAATTTGTTGAGTGTTTCCCAGCTTGATCATCAAGGGTTTAAGGTGGTGTTTGCTAAATCTCGCTGTGAAATTCTTAGAGATGGCAAGCTCATTCTGTATGCAAAATGTGTAAATGGATTGTACCAATTGCCTTTTGTTTCAGGTACAGGCACTGCAGAAGCAACTGAGAAAGAGTGTTGCAATTTGTCTGTAGACAAGAATGAGAAGTTGTATGACCAATGTATTCATTATTACCATCGCGTTTATGGTCATCTGAATTTCCAGGCTGTGGCAAAAATGCCTGATATGGTTCAGGGTATGAAGTTGAAAGAATGCCCCTACCACATGAAATGTGTTTCTTGTGCTGAGAGTAAGGCAAGGCAAGCTCCCAAAGGTACAGAGTCTGGGAGAGAGGCCAAGAAACCATATGAAGTCATTCATGCAGACTTAGTGGGGCCTCTAGCGCTCTCTAGAGGCAATTCTAGGTTTTTCATGGTTCTGATAGACTCCTATTCGAAATATGTTTGGGTCTATATGCTGCAGAAAAAGTCTGAAGCCTTTACCAAGTTTCGCCAGTTTTGTAAATGGCTCAGAAATGTACATAATGAGAATGTACGTTTTCTTTTCACAGACAAGGGTGGAGAGTTTTGTTCAGAAGAGTTTGAGAGTTTTCTCTCTGAACAGGGCATTGAGCATAGGACCGCCACGCCCAGATCACCCTGGCAGAATGGTTTATGTGAGAGAGTAAACCAGACCCTGCAGCAAGGAATCAGAACGCTGTTACATGATTCAGGGCTACCCAATCCCTATTGGGCTGAAGCTCTTTCGTTTTTCTGTCATGTGTATAACAGGAGATACCAGTCTAGTGTAAATTGCACCCCATATGAGATGCTTCACGGAAGAAAGCCATGTGTAAAGCATTTTAAAATTTTTGGTTCGGAGGTTTGGGTGCACACCTCGCAGGGTGACAAACTGAGCAAGCGTGGAGAACATGGTGTTTTCCTAGGATATGAGAAAGGGTCTTATCGTGTTCTGATCACAGACACGAAAACCATAAGGCTGACCAGGAGTATTGATGACAATCCACAATGGGACAGAGTTGGCGTTTTTCAGTGCCATCCCATTTGTGATGATGGTGCAAAAGGGGCAAAGAAAGTTAAGAGGGAGGCAAGTGTTGTTGGTGGTGATAATCCTGATGCCAATGTAGTTCCAGATGATGGCACAGATTATCAGAGCCCAAAAGCCTCAGGTGAGTCTGACGCTGACTCAGAATTAGCAGCTTCATATACTTTAGCTCCCCATTCTCCCAAAGAGGAGGAAGCACCAGAACAAGAGGATCGAAGAGTTCTGCGCAGGTCCGAGAGAACAACCAAGGGTGTACCACCGAAAAGGTTTTCCGAAGAGTTTGCAAAGACTGCGGTCACGAGCAACTCTGGTGGGGTTTTTAAACCTAGCATGAAGTGTGCTGAGAGTAATAGCACAAAACGCTGCATTTATTTCCTTACCTGATATTTGAAGGGGAAAGCGTGTATTTGAGTTCTGAAAAATAGTTTGTTCAAATCTGCCTAATTAGAGATGTCAATTTGCATGTGAGAAAGAGAAATGTGTATGAAGATTTTTCCAGAAGCTGCTTATTTAATGGTATTGTAAAAGTGTTTTATATGCCGGGAAAAGAGATACCTGCAGATATGTTAACCAAGGTTGTAAGCAGAGAACAACTTTTGGAGTGTGTGTGTAAATTGCAGTTATGTTAAAGATTCTTGAAATGGTCGGATGAAATGGGGGAGGATGAGGAGATTTCACCCCTCCCATACCCAAGAATCTCCTGATCATCTCCTGATGGTCTCTGCTGACTCTCCAGAGAGTAGGAGGCGTGTCCTGCCTATCTACTTATTCTGCCCAGCAACATATCTGTGTGTGTGTGAGAGAGAGTCAGTCAGTCAGTGTATCGGAGAGAGTGAGAGTGTTAGAGATCCTAGAGATAAGGTTGCTGCTAATAGCAGCTGCAGACTCTCAGTGTAGCATTGATTTATGCTTAGAATATTCAGCTCTGTATATAGCTTTGTATCATAGTTGTAGTTATAGAATAAAAGGAAGATATTCTACAGAGCTGCTCTCCGAGTGGTTTATACTCTGCAAGACTCTGCAAAACTCTGCTGCGCAACGACTGTAGTATTGAGACAGTGAATCCGGTGCTCTCAGCTCTAAGCTGTGAGTCCACAGCACCGTGACCTGTTCCTGTGAGAAAGGAGGTCTCTGGCGGTGCTACCCAGCTCGCCTAGCCCAGTCGGGGTTGAGGTGCAAGAGTCCAGTTGGTGCACTGGCTCTAGGGCGATGCTGACATCCATGTGACCCCCAGGCCTTTGCCCAATTCTTTATGGCGTTTGAAACCTTTTACAAACGATGCAAATCTGGAGGAGCACCGGCCCTTCCAGCTCCTGAGCCATCGCAGGACATGATACCTGATACTCCTCCAAATAACCAGGGGCAACAAGGGTCAGAGGCAAATGCAGTGGGTAGCGCACAGCCCGGGCCTTCGGTAACAAGCCGCCCCAATACGCGTGCCCAGACAGCTATCACTAAAAAGGCAAGCCTTGGCATAGGAAAGGGGAAGGCACCAGCAAAGGGTACCAGGAAAGGGAAGGCGCCTCCTAAGATCCCCAGGGGCAACACCCTCTCACAGGCAGCAGACATCCCTAGTGTTTTTCAGGATCAGCAGTCACAACACAGCTCAACAGAGGACAGCGCGGGTTCCACCTCGGAGGGGGAGCAGCCGGATCCTCCATGTGCTCAGCCGGTGTCCAGCGGCAGCCCACCAACAAGTGAGGCACAGGGGGGTAAGAGGAAGGCTAAGAAGAAACATACGTCGGCCAAGAGGAAAAGGAACAAACAATCGGAAACAGAGGACGAATCAGGTACGTCTTTGTCAGGGTCTGATTCTGAGGATCAGATGGATGGGTACTGGGTTTTAGGTGAGAGCAATCACGGGGTCCCCCTTTGGGCACACGAAAGGAGGGCCAACTCCCACCGAAAAGCTTTCAAAGGGGTACTGGACTGGAAGGATGGGGCGTTGGTTGAAGACGTTAAAGTATCCACTAATCAGCCAACCGATTTCATAGTGGGGAACCATTTGTCCCAAAGGAAGAGGAATAAGATCCTCAACGGGGACTATGTCGATATCTTCTCTCTTCTCCCCCCGGCCAAGCTTACGGGAAAGGGTGAAAAGAGGCGCTCCTACGGAAAAAAGAGGTACAGAACGCCTAGGGCGGAGCGCACCTTTGAGAATTGGTTAGACGGGTATCAGGTCTTCATGGGAGTGGTTTGCGCCGCTTATCCACGGAGATCGATGGATTTAGTGGCCTATCTGACGCACGTCAGAACTGCGTACTCTCTCGCCGGAGAAAACGCAGCCTTAACGTATGACGAGAATTTTCGCAGGAACGCATCTCTCCTGCCGTCCACCCGTTGGGACCTGACCGATCCTAATTACTGGGGCTTGGACGTCAATCCTTACATAGAAAAGAAAAGTCAGGACGCGGCCAAAAATGGTAAGACGGAAGCAAAAAGGCGCCGCCAGTGCTGGGAGTTCAATCGGGGTGTTTGTTCCCGCCCCTATTGTAAGTATTCCCACGAGTGTGAGCGGTGTTGGGGCAGTCACCCCGCCACCACGTGCTTTAAGAACAAGCAGCAGCCCTTTCGGGGGGGCAGGGGGTACTTCCATAACAACGCCAGAGGTGCCCCCGGTCCCGCTCAGCAAGGTCCCAGTAACCGCCAGTAACCACAAGCTTCCGTTGGCCTATACCCCTATCCGTCTACAGCCCCTGAAAGCCCTACTGGATCTATATCCAGATCGCAAAGCTGCGCAATATCTTTGGGAGGGTTTCTCTAAAGGATTCAGAATCCCCGTGACAGTTCCCCTTACCCCCAGGGAGTCGGAAAATCAGAAGTCGGTTAGGGAGAGGCCTGATATAGCCAGGAAAAAGATAGAGAAAGAAATAAAAGCTGGTAGGGTGGCTGGCCCCTTCTCCGCGCCTTGTCCCCGCTGGGCATCGTCCCGAAAAAGACCCTGGGGGAATTTCGGATGATCCATAACCTATCTTACCCGAAAGGGGGCTCGGTCAACGATGCTATTCCCCAGGAATTATGCACAGTCAAGTATGCCTCTTTTGACCAAGCAGTCAAGATGATTCGGCGATTCGGGAGGGGTGCGCTGCTAGCAAAATGTGACATCGAGGCAGCTTTTCGACTCCTCCCGGTCCACCCAGCTGACTTCCGCTGGTTGGGCTTTAAATTCCAAGGGGAGTATTTCGTCGACAAAGCGATGCCTATGGGCTGCTCGGTAGCCTGCGTGGCATTCGAGTCATTTGGCACTTTCCTCGAATGGGCCCTTCGCTTCAGGTCAAGGTCCATGGGCGTGTCCCATTACCTCGATGACTTTATCCTGGTGTCTGACAGTACGTAGGGCTGCTCCGCCCTCCTGGGTGCCTTCACAGCCTTGTCAGAGGAACTTGGGGTTCCCCTGGCAGCTGAAAAAACGGAAGGTCCAACCACTTCCTTGGTTTATTTAGGCATCGAATTGGATACAGTAGCGCAAACTTCGCGGCTACCCGTGGCGAAGCTGTCCGCTCTTAAAGCGCTGATTCAGCAGCTTCTGCCCCTAAAGAAAATCACTCTGAGACAAATCCAGTCCTTGCTGGGTCACCTCAACTTCGCTTGTAGGGTGGTGGCGCCTGGGCGCCCCTTCTGCAGCCGTCTAGCTAGATTGGCTGCAGGACTCAGGGCTCCCCAACATAGAGTCCGGCTTTCCAAGGAAGTGAAGGCGGATATGGACATGTGGTTGCAATTCCTCGACAAGTACAACGGCATATCACTATGGCAAGATTCCATGTACCTAACGGCCGACTTTCAAGTACAGTCAGACGCCGCTGGTTCGCTGGGCTTTGGGGTGTATTTCCGGGGTCAGTGGTGCGCCAAAAGGTGGCCCCCAGAATGGCAGGGCCAGCCCATCACCCGGGATCTCACATTCTTGGAATTCTTCCCTATCGTGGTAGCGGTACACCTTTGGGTAGATCAGTTCCGCAATCACAGGGTTTGCTTCAATACAGATAACCAAGCAGTTGTAGCGGTTCTCTCCAAGCAGTCTGCACGTTCATCCAGGGTGGGGAACCTCCTACGGTCTTTTGTCCTTTTTTTGTTTAGAGCACAACATTTACTTCTCTGCCAAATTTGTACCCGGCATTAACAATGACATCGCGGATGCCTTGTCTCGCTTTCAGATGGAGCGCTTCCGCTTGTTAGCGCCGGATGCCGAGCAATCATCGATGCCTTTCCCGGAGCATCTCTGGAGCATTGGGAGCAAGAAGTGATGAAAGGTTTAATCAGTGCCGTGGCCCCGTCCACAATGAGATCGTACAAGAAGGCTTGGGCCGATTTCTTAAAATTTCGCAGCAGCAGCCCCTGCACAGGGCCTTATTCCATTCCCTCAACGAGGGAGGTTCTCCGCTATTTGGCTCACCTTAGGGAGTTGGGAAGGGCCCCTAAAACTCTTAATATTCAGTCCGCAGGAATTTCATACTTTTGTAAGGCCTTTTTTGCCGCTGACCCATGTTCAGCTTTTATCGTCCGTAAGACTCTTGAGGGATGGCGTCGGCAGCACCCTCCCAGCTTAGACAGGAGGAGTCCCATAACATTTGACCCAGATTCACAAGAAGTTACGCTCTATATGCTGGTCAAAATTTGAGGCGCGCTTGTTCTCTGCCGCCTATTCCATTGCATTCTTTGGTGCCCTGCGCATTGGGGAGCTAGTCTGTGAGCACGGGTTGGCTCAGTCGCAGAGAGGCTTACTATTAAGTGATCTGTCCCTGTCCGAGTCCGAGCTGATTGTCCAGGTGCGGAGTTCTAAGACAGACCAGCTTGGTAAGGGCGCTCTACTGCGACTATCTGCCGTGCAGGGTAGTGGCCCCTGTCCCGTAAGAGACACACGGCGCTTTCTTTATTTGAGACCCAGCGGCCCTGGCCCATTTCTTGTACATGCAGATGGGTCATGCTTGTCTAGACACCAGTTCACGCGTGTGCTGCGGGCTGCACTCGCAGCTTGCGGTTTCCCAGCTGAGGAATTTTCAGCCCACTCCTTCCGTATCGGGGCCGCCACCACTGCAGTGCACTTAGGGCTCTCCACGGAGAGGATCAAGGACTTGGGGAGATGGAAATCGAATGCATACAAAACTTATGTGAGAAAGAACCTATGACTTGCCGTGGTAGTCCTGACCTTGCCTTTTCCGTTTATTTTCCCTGCAGAAACCAAGAAAGTGCGCATCTGGTTGATGGGCCACAGTATAGTCTACTGGGCCAAGAACCGTGCTGTGGGTGTCGGACTGGGGCAAAATTTGAGCCTGCCTTCAAACATTGAGCTGACTTGGATTGCGCGTAGAGGGATGCGCTGGAGCGAATTTGAACCGGCGGTGTTTACGAGGGCTGCCGCCGAGGGGCCTCCCGACGCTTTAGTAATTCAATTAGGGGAAAATGACTTGGCATACCGCAAGGCCATCGATTTGAGATGGAACATTTTCGATGATTTGGCGCATTTAAAGGCGGTTTACCCAAATATTACCATCTTATGGTCCTCGCTGCTTGAGAGGAGGATTTGGAGGGATTGTGTGAGCCCCGCGGGAATCAATAAGGCTAGAAAGGTCTTGGAGCGGGCTGTGGAGCGTAGAGTGGCGGATCTGGGTGGGTGTGTCATAGGTCACCCTGGCATCCAGTTCAACAATGAGGCCCTCTACAGATGGGATGGCGTGCATCTGTCAGATGCAGGAAACGACTTGTGGTTGGGGGACATCAGTGCAGGGATTAGGGATTGGTTGCGGATTTGAAGGTATTGGCGGCGAGCCTTGCTCGTGTGGCGGTTAGGCATTGGCATGGGGCAATGATTAGACAAATGGAGGGGGGGAAGGAAGCGCCATCACCTTCCCCCAATGTGAAGGGGTAGTCCGGTAGAGGACTCCGGGGGGCGTGGCCTTGTCCGAAGCCTTGCGAGGTAGGGCCCCCGGCACGCCCCCGAGCGGTGACACGCGTGGGATCCTAGTTGGCGTACTTCAACAGGACTCCCGCGGTTTGTGTTCAACCCTTCCCGGTCACCATGCCGGGTAGTCGATAGGAGCCAATGCCTAAGGCCAATACCTTCAATTTTCGTAATCAATAAAGTTGTGGCCATTTACGCCCATTAACCTTATATCATTGTGTCCGTGTCTTCATTTCACTGGGGGAGGTAACTTGCAACGCAAACATTTACTTTGTCCCAGGTTTGAAGTTCAACTTGCTGAGTGGAACAACTTCTCCTTCGTGAACCCTCCGGACTACAAACCTTTTATAGCCTTTTATAGCCTTTTACAGCCGTCTTTATAGCTGTTTTTATTAGACTTTTAAATTATTTTACCTCTGTTAGAAGTTTTTAATTGTTTTACTCCCACGGTTGGCCTGTTGGGGCCAATATACGTATCTCAGATGACAAAGAAAGGATTGGTGATACCCTATGATGAAAAGAGATGCAGGATCTTCAAGGACGGAAAGCTGTATCTTTCTGCCAAAGAGAAAGATGGACTGTATCTGTTGTGTTTTGATGTTTCTGATTACAAAGATTGTAATGCTTGTGAAACTAAGATGTCTTCTTTTACAAGTTCTTTCACAGGTGCCAAGGACAAGAGGTCCACAAAGGTTACCAAAATTTTTCAACGGGTGTTTGCTGATGTAATTGGTCCTCTACCACCCTCTAGAGGCAAAGCAAAGTTCTATCTTGTAATTGTTGATCATGTAACTCAATATGTATGGATTTACGTATTGCAGAAACCACAGGAAACCTGACTGAGCCACTATTTACTGTTGGGCGTGTTTCTCCCAAAAGTCCCAAGGAAGAACCAGCCAGCAAGCAGGATCTGCACCTCATTCACAGGTCTGAGAGAGTCACAAAGGGAATTCCACCCAAAAGGTACTCTCAGGAGTTTGCTAACTCGGCTGTTGCATGCGTTGCTGTAGTTAACAACTCAAGCCAGGTTCAAGGTTTGTCCAAGACAGAGACAAAGCCACTCCTGGAATTTGCAAAGGGCAACACAATTCTCCCTAGCCAAGGTAGAGCAGAAGCTCTAATTCCTTGGAAAACAGGCAACCAGAGGTTTACACTGGTGGAACCAGTGACAGGTAGTTCCAAAGGTGGAACTGAAACAACAGGGGATTGTTATGTGTATAACAACTGTTTGTTTTCTTCTCTAGATGCTGCCTTTGTTTTCGCAGCTTGCTTCGCCTCATATGGGGGAGGATGTTGGGATATGAGTGCTCAGCAGCTGTGAACTAGCACCTCATTGTTTACATCATGTGATTCAGCTGATGTTCCTGAGCGCGAGACAGGATGTTCAGTGCTCTTCTCAAGGTTGTGTTCTCAGTGTAACTTGAGACCTTCCTGTTGTTGTTGCAAAGGGGGAGTGAGTCAGTTATACGGAGAGTTCTGAGACAGCAGACATGCTTTTTGCAAGCTCGTGTACAGTGTACAGTCCGGGAATAAAGTAGAATGAATTAGACTACTTTCAGACTGTTTTCTTTCTTCTGCTGACATGCAAGGGGAAAGGCAGTGTGCATCTCTCAAAAGGGAGGTGTCGCTAATTACCGATCTCCCTGGACTGACCGAAGACCAACCAGGGGCAGATCACCGGCAACGGGCCCCAGGACCTGGGAAGAGGAGGCAGCCTTTCCCGAGGGGGGCTATTCGCCAATAGAATTCATCATGCGAAAGGCTGGTCTGGATGAATCCCTAGCCGGAATTAAGATTGCCGGAAGAAATATCAACAACCTCAGATATGCAGATGACACAACTTTGATGGCAGAAAGTGAGGAGGAATTAAAGAACCTTTTAATGAGGGTGAAAGAGGAGAGCACAAAATATGGTCTGAAGCTCAACATCAAAAAAAATGAAGATCATGGCCACTGGGCCCATCACCTCCTGGCAAATAGAAGGGGAAGAAATGGAGGCAGTGAGAGATTTTACTTTCTAGGGCTCCATAATCACTGCAGATGGTGACAGCAGTCACAAAATTAAAAGACCCCTGCTTCTTGGGAGATAAGCAATGACAAACCTAGACAGCATCTTAAAAAGTAGAGACATCACCTTGCCAACAAAGGTCCGTATAGCAAAAGCTATGGTTTTCCCAGTAGTGATGTATGGAAGTGAGATCTGGACCATAAAGAAGGCTGATCACCAATGAATTGATGCTTTTGAATTATGGTGCTGGATAATTCCCATGGACTGCAAGAAGATCAAACCTCTCCATTCTTAAGGAAATCAGCCCTGAGTGCTCACTGGAAGGCCAGATCATGAAGTTGAGGCTCCATAATAATAATAATAATAATTTATTATTTGTACCCCGCCCATCTGGCTGGGTTTCCCCAGCCACTCTGGGCGGCTTCCAACAAAGATGAAAAATACACTAAAATGTCACATATTAAAAACTTCCCTGAACAGGGCTGCCTTCAGATGTCTTCTGAATGTCAGGTAGTTGTTTATCGCTTTGACATCTGATGGGATGGCGTTCCACAGGGCGGGCGCCACTACCGAGAAGACCCTCTGCCTGGTTTCCTGTAACTTGGCCTCTCACAGTGAGGGAACCGCCAGAAGGCCCTCGGAGCTGGAAATCAGTGTCCGGGCAGAACGATGGGGGAGGAGACGCTCCTTCAGATATACTGGACCGAGGCCATTTAGGGCTTTAAAGGTCAGCACCAACACTTTGAATTGTACTGGGAGCCAATGTAGGTCTTTCAAGACCGGTGTTATATGGTCTCGGCGGCCACTCCCAGTCACCAGTCTAGCTGCCGCATTCTGGATTAGTTGTAGTTTCCGGGTCACCTTCAAAGGTAGCCCCACGTAGAGCGCATTGCAGTAGTCCAAGCGGGAGATAACCAGAGCATGCACCACTCTGGCGAGACAGTCTGCAGGCAGATAGGGTCTCAGCCTACGTACCAGATGGAGCTGGTAAACAGCTGCCCTGGATACAGATTTGACCTGTGCCTCCATGGACAGCTGTGAGTCCAAAATGACTCCCAGGCTGCGCACCTGGTCCTTCAGGGGCACAGTTACCCCATTCAGGACCAGGGAATCCTCCACACCTGCTCGCCTCCTGTCCCCCCAAAACAGTACTTCTGTCTTGTCAGGATTCAACCTCAATCTGTTAGATGCCATCCATCCTCCAACCGCTTCCAGACACTCACACAGGACCTTCACCACCTTCACTGGTTCTGATTTAAAAGAGAGGTAGAGCTGGGTATCATCCGCATACTGATGAACACCCAGCCCAAACCTCCTGATGATCTCTCCCAGTGGCTGCATGTAAATGTTGAAAATCATGGGGGAGAGCACAGAACCCTGAGGCACCCCACAAGTGAGAGCCCAGGGGTCTGAACACTCATCCCCCCCCACCACTTTCTGAACACGGCCCAGGAGGAAGGAGCGGAACCACTGTATGACAGTGCCCCCAGCTCCCAGCCCCTCAAGACGGTGCAGAAGGATGTTATGGTCGATGGTATCAAACGCCGCTGAGAGATCCAGCAGAACTAGGAAACAGCTCTCACCTTTGTCCCTAACCCGCCGGAGATCATCAACCAGTGCGACCAAGGCAGTTTCAGTCCGATGATGAGGCCTGAATCCCGACTGGAAGGGATCCAAATGGTCCGCTTCTTCCAGGCGTGCCTGGAGTTGTTCAGCAACCACTCGCTCAATCACCTTGCTCAAGAATGGAAGATTTGAGACTGGGCGATAATTGGCCATTGTGGCCGCATCTAAAGATGGTTTTTTAAGAAGCGGTTTAATAACCGCCTCTTTCAGCGGGTCTGGGAAGGCTCCCTCACGGAGGGAAGCCTTCACCACCCCATGAAGCCCATCGCCCGGTCCTTCCCGGCTAGCTTTTATAAGCCAGGATGGGCAAGGATCCGGGAGACAGGTGGTTGACTTCACACGTCCAAGCAGCCTGTCCACATCCTCGGAGGTAACAGGTTGGAATTGATCCCACGCAACTTGACTAGACAGGACTCTAACACTCTCCCGCCCTGGCCCTGCTCCCACGGTAGAGTCTACTTCTTCCCGAATCTGAGCGATTTTATCTGCAAAAAACTTTGCAAAATCATTGCAGGAGATCATGTGGCCCGTACTGGGCCCAGATGTCGCAGGTGGTTCCGCTAAATTGTGAACCACCTGAAAAAGTCTCCTGCTGCTGTTTTCTGCAGATCATAGAATCATAGAATCATAGAATCATAGAGTTGGAAGAGACCACAAGGGCCATCGAGTCCAACCCCCTGCCAAGCAGGAAACACCATCAGAGCACTCCTGACATATGGTTGTCAAGCCTCTGCTTAAAGACCTCCAAAGTAGGAGAGTCCACCACACTCCTTGGCAGCAAATTCCACTGTCGAACAGCTCTTACTGTCAGGAAGTTCTTCCTAATGTTTAGGTGGAATCTTTTTTCTTGTAGTTTGGATCCATTGCTCCGTGTCCGCTTCTCTGGAGCAGCAGAAAACAACCTTTCTCCCTCCTCTATGTGACATCCTTTTATATATTTGAACATGGCTATCATATCACCCCTTAACCTCCTCTTCTCCAGGCTAAACATGCCCAGCTCCCTTAGCCGTTCCTCATAAGGCATCATTTCCAGGCCTTTGACCATTTTGGTTGCCCTCCTCTGGACATGTTCCAGTTTGTCAGTGTCCTTCTTGAATTGTGGTGCCCAGAACTGGACACAGTACTCCAGGTGAGGTCTGACCAGAGCAGAATACAGTGGCACTATTACTTCCCTTGATCTAGATGCTATACTCCTATTGATGCAGCCCAGAATTGCATTGGCTTTTTTAGCTGCCGCGTCACACTGTTGGCTCATGTCAAGTTTGTGGTCAACCAAGACTCCTAGATCCTTTTCACATGTACTGCTCTCAAGCCAGGTATCAACCATCTTGTATTTGTGCCTCTCATTTTTTTTGCCCAAGTGCAATACTTTACATTTCTCCCTGTTAAAATTCATCTTGTTTGTTTTTGCCCAGTTCTCTAATCTGTCAAGGTCGTTTTGAAGTGTGATCCTGTCCTCTGGGGTGTTAGCCACCCCTCCCAGTTTGGTGTCATCTGCAAATTTGATCAGGATGCCCTTGAGTCCATCATCCAAGTCGTTGATAAAGATGTTGAATAAGACCGGGCCCAAGACAGAACCCTGTGGCACCCCACTAGTCACTCTTCTCCAGGATGAAGAGGAACCATTGATGAGCACCCTTTGGGTTCGGTCAGTCAGCCAGTTACAAATCCACTGAGTGGTAGCATAGTCAAGACCGCATTTTACCAGCTTCTTTACAAGAATATCATGGGGCACCTGTTGGGATATTTCTGTTCCACCTTAAAAGGGAGCAGGCTTTGAGAGTCACAGAGTCTGCGCATGTCCTGTTCACAGGATGTTTATGTTTGCTATTCCTTTCGATTTCAGTCGGGTCGAAGACACTGACTCAGAACGGTCATGTTTTTCTTTGTTCTGTTCTACGCTAAATAAAGTCTGTAAAATTATGCTCTTCTGCGGTGCAAGCTTTCTGCTGTGTTTCTGCTGATAAACAGTGTGCACAAGCCTGGAATGTGGCAGAGGCTTCGTGTCGCTAACTGCTGGATCTGCCTGTCTACGGGAGATCGATGGCCGTCCGGCAGCCGGCTTGGGGCCATGATGGACAATATCTCCCTGGCAGTTTCCCAACAACAAGGTTATGGGCCCAGATTCACAGCACCTACAGGAGAGTAAAGCTGCAACAGACTGCGTTTAAGAGGTACGGTGGGAAAAGCGAAAGAAAAGAGGGAGGCTTTTGGCTTTTCTGTTTACCTCGCAAGGAGCCTTTGATCTCCGGCAAGGCTTAATTGGCCTGGGAGCTGCGCCAAAGAGGCTTCGTGATTAATGGCTGCCAAGATAAGGAGTCTCTGAAGTTAATAAAGGCTCACGGTTCAAATAAAAGGCTGGAAATGGAGTTTTTCCAAGCTTCTGAGGCAAATGCTGACTGTCCTAAGTTAAATGCGAAAAATTATGAAACCTGGGCAAAATGGTGTGAAAGTTTGCTGCATCAGTTTAGGGTGTGGCATGCCGTTTCTGAGCCCCCCCCCCCGGTTCCTCTGACAGAGAGATGGAAAGCCGATGATTCGAAGGCGATAGACATAATAGTCTTATCCGTATCTCTTGAGGAAATTAAGACGCTGGCTGGCAACACCACTGCACGTGGAATGTGGAATGCTTTGATGAAAGCTCACAAGCCAGTAATCCCAGCCCAGAGTTTGACTGCATCGGAGGTCCTAGCTGTTTCCCAGAATGCGAGTGAATGCAGGGATGCTGAGGGCACCGGTTGCAAGCTGCAGGGGGAGCTGACCGTCACGTCATCCCAGGCAGCATTCCAGCCTCCAGAGGGAGCCAAGGAGTCGGCAGCTGAGAGCTCTGTTTCTCGTGAGAACCAAGGTCAACGCCTTTGCAGAGGCTGGAAAGGCAAAGGTAAACATAGGCAGACGTCTGCAGATGGCCAGGAGCAGAGGGACGGTGAAGAGCCCGCGCCAGGGAAAAACAAAGCGTTGTTTGCTGGCACAGCTTCACCAAAGGCTAAAGGCACGTCTGCTGACCAGAAGCAGGGGGGTGGAAAGCCCGCGCCAGGGAAAAACAAAGCGATGTTTGCTGGCACTGCTTCACCAAAGGCTAAAGGCACGTCTGCTGGCCAGGAGCAGCAGGGGGGCAAGCTGCAAAAGCCCACACCGCTGGAAAACAAGGGTTTGCTTGCTGTAAAGACTGCTCCAACAGCCCAAGGCAGATTTATTGTTGATTCAGGTGCCACCCGCCACGTCACGAAGGATCGCCATCTCTTTATCTCCTTCAAGCCTCAAGAAGGTGAGATCCACCTGGCTGATGGAAGGACGTTGCAAATTGCAGGAGAAGGGACTGTGAAACTTGCAAGTCTGCACACTACCATCAGTAATGTACTTTATGTTCCGGGAGCGGCTAGCAACTTGCTTAGCGTCCCACAGCTTACTGGGCGTGGTTTTCAGATTTCCTTCAAGAGGAGCGTCTGTGTCATCAGTAAAGGCAAAGAGGACTATTTGCATGCAAAGTTTATGGATGGTTTGTTCCATATAACTTATGACGACACTGCTGTTGTATCTAATGCTGATTCTTGTTGTGTTGCACAAACTAACAAAGTTCTTCATGCAGGTTGCATTCACGATGCACATCGAAGGTTTTGTCACCTCTCTTGGAAGGCACTGGCCAAGATGCCAGAGGTGGTTGAGGGTTTGAACATCAAACCCTGTAAATTTCACATGAAATGTGTATCTTGTGCAGAGAACAAGGTGAAGGTTGCTCCAAAAGGCAAGGAGTCTAGCAGGCAGGCCTCCAAACCCTACCAGCTAGTGCATGCAGACCTGGTTGGGCCACTAGCGCACTCTTTAGGAGGAGCAAGGTACTTCATGATTCTGATTGATTCTTTTTCCAGGTTCATTCATGTGTTTTTGCTCGAACAGAAATCGCAAGCGTTTCCGAAGTTTAAGGCATTCTGTGCTTGGTTGGAAAATGTGCACGGTAAACGTATTTCCTGTTTGTTTACTGATCGGGGCGAGGAGTTTACTTCTCATCAGTTTGAAGCTTTCCTGACTGAGAAGGGAATCCAGCATGACATGTCAACGCCCAGATCGCCATGGATGAATGGGCTTGCGGAGAGAGCAAATCAGACATTGCTGCAAGGAATCAAAACCTTGTTGCATGATGCCAATCTCCCTGATAAGTTTTGGGGGGAAGCTTTGGGGAATTTGGTTTACTCCTTTAATCGCAGATTGTCATCACCCATTGGTTGTACCCCCTATGAGAAGATGTTTGGCAAGAAACCCAACACCAAACACATGAAAATCTTTGGTTCTGACATGTGGGTACACTCCCCACAAACCAAGAAGCTTGGGAAGCGTGGGGCACATGGTTTGTTCATGGGGTACGAAAAAGGTGCATACAGGGTATGGATGACTGACTCTAAGTCCATTAAGTTCACAAGGAGTGTTGAGTACAATCCTAAGTGGGGGGAAAATGTGGGAATTTTCCAGAGTTACCCAGAGGAGGATGAAGGTGATGTCAAGCAAGCAGCTAAAGCTGAGGAAGCTGCTGAAGATGATGATGATGAGGATGATGATGATGAGGATGATGATGATGATGATGATGATGATCAGAGTTCGGATTCCAGTTCAGTGGGCGGCGCTGCTGCTGCTGCTGGTGTCAGTGACAGTGAAGACACAGCAGACTACAAGAGTGCAAAGGCCTCAGTCAGACCATCTGATGCGTCTGACAATGAACTGGAAGAACCACTGTTCACCATTGGTCACTTTTCTCCTAAGAAAGAGGAGATGAGTCCAGAAGACTTGCGTCTAGTACGTAGGTCTGAAAGGGCGACCAAAGGCAGACCTCCAAAGAGGTATGCTGATGAGTTTGCTAAGACAGCAACTGCTGTTCTTAGTAGCTCAGAGAAGGTGTGGGAACCTTCAAGCTTCAAAGAGGTTCAGGAGTTAACCTCTAAAGATGCTGAGCCTTGGCTTAATGCCATGAAGGCTGAAGTTGATTCCTTGAACAGGAACCAAACTTGGGAACTGGTACCGGTAGTCCCAGGAATGAGACTGGTTGGCAGCAAATGGGTCTTCAAGGCCAAGACAGACCAGAATGGCAAGGTAGTCAGACACAAAGCCAGATTGGTTGCCAGAGGTTTTTCACAGGTACCAGGACAGGATTACCACGAGACCTACTCTCCCACAGTCAAATATGAGAGCATTCGGCTGATGCTCAAGATCGCTGCGGAGGAGAAACTGCATGTTTCCCATCATGACATTAATACAGCTTTTTTGTACGGGATTTTGAACGAGGAGCTGTTTATGCTTCCACCTGATGGGATTGAGATACAGAAGGGAATGATCTGTAAACTGCGGAAATCCTTATATGGTCTCAAGCAGAGTGCCAGGTGTTGGAACACAAAACTCACTGAGACATTGCTTTCTCTAGGTTTTCACCAGGGCAAAGCTGATCCATGTGTGTTTGTCAAGGAGGAGGGGCAAAACAAACTGTATTGTTTATGTTTTGTTGATGATCTTCTGATGTTTTGGAAGAATCAGGCTTTTTACCAAAGCACCCTAGCTCAGCTGAAGGAGCACTTTGACATGAAGGATCTTGGTGAGGTATCCAACTATCTTTCTCTGCAGGTGGAGAAGGACCAAGCAGGTAATTTTCTGGTACACCAAGCACAGAAAATTGCTGATGTATTAACCAGGTTGAATTTGGTTGATGCAAACCCAGCAGACACACCGATGGTGACAGGTTACCAGGTAGATAGTACTGCTGAAGCGTTTTCTGACACAACGCTATACAGATGCATTCTAGGCAAGCTGAATTTCATTGCCAGATGTTCAAGACCTGACATAGCTGTAAGCTGTAATCTGCTTAGCAGACATGCCAACAATCCTACGGTTCAGGATTGGAAAGCTCTGAAGCGCATAGCCCGCTATTTGAAAGGGACTATGCACTACAGGCTGAGGTTCACCAGTCAGAAGACTGGAGGTCTTGAAATCTTTGCAGATGCAAGTTTTGGAAGTGACACCACGGATGGTACAAGCACTTCTGGAGTATGCTACATGTACAACCATTGCCTGTTTGACTGGTTGTGCAAGAGGCAGACAACAGTGAGCCTAAGTTCCTGTGAAGCAGAACTCAATGCTCTGTCATTTTCACTCATGGATTGTGAATGGTTGATGCAACTGTTTAAGGACATCGGGGTTTCTGTGAAATGTCCTATACAAGTGTATCAAGACAATAGATCTTGTTTGGCTTTGCTGAACTCAGAGAGTTGCAAGCAAAGGACCAAGTACTTGCAGATTAAGCTACATCGTGCAAGAGAGTGTTTTCAAAAAGGACTGATTCGGGTGTCCTACATGGCAGGAAATGAAATTCCTGCTGATCTGTTGTCTAAGGTTGTTAACAAAGAACAACTTAAGGTTTACACACAAAGGTTGCAATTGGGTTGAACCACAGGTACTACAGGTTACACGGAAAGGGGGAGGATGTTGGGATATTTCCGTTCCACCTTAAAAGGGAGCAGGCTTTGAGAGTCACAGAGTCTGCGCATGTCCTGTTCACAGGATGTTTATGTTTGCTATTCCTTTCGATTTCAGTCGGGTCGAAGACACTGACTCAGAACGGTCATGTTTTTCTTTGTTCTGTTCTACGCTAAATAAAGTCTGTAAAATTATGCTCTTCTGCGGTGCAAGCTTTCTGCTGTGTTTTTGCTGATAAACAGTGTGCACAAGCCTGGAATGTGGCAGAGGCTTCGTGTCGCTAACTGCTGGATCTGCCTGTCTACGGGAGATCGATGGCCGTCCGGCAGCCGGCTTGGGGCCATGATGGACAATATCTCCCTGGCAGTTTCCCAACAGCACCTTGTCAAATGCCTTGCTGAAATCAAGGTAGGCTACATCCACTGCGTTCCCTTCATCTACCAGGCTTGTAATTCTGTCAAAAAACGAGATCAGGTTAGTCTGACATGACTTATTTTTCAGAAATCCATGCTGACTATTGCTGATCACAGCATTCCTTTCTAGGTGCTCACAGACTGTTTGCTTAATGATCTGCTCCAGAATCTTCCCTGGTATTGATGTCAGACTGACTGGGCAGTAATTATTTGGGTCCTCTCTTTCCCCCTTTTTGAAAATAGGGACAACATTTGCCCTCCTCCAGTCTGCCGGGACTTCGCCTGTTCTCCAGGAATTCTCAAAGATGACTGCCAGTGGTTCTGAGATCACATCTGCCAGTTCTTTTAATACTCTTGGATGCAGTTCATCTGGCCCTGGAGACTTGAATACATCTAAACTAGCCAAGTATTCTTGTACTATCTCCTTAGTTATTCTGGGCTCTGTTTCCTTTGCTGAATCATTTGCTCCAAATTCTTCAGGTCGGGCATTGTTTTCTTTATCGGAGAAGACTGAGGCAAAGAAGGCATTGAGGAGTTCAGCCCTTTCTGTGTCCCCTGTTTGCATTTCACCATCTTCTCCTCTGAGTGACCCCACTGTTTCTTTGTTCTTCCCTTTGCTACGAACATACCCATAAAAGCCTTTTTTGTTGCTTTTAACCTCTCTAGCAAGCCTGAGTTCATTCTGTGCTTTAGCTTTTCTGACTTTGTGTCTACACGTGCTGGCTATTTGTTTGAATTCCTCTTTGGTGGTTTCCCCCCTTTTCCATTTTTTGTACACATCCTTTTTTAACCTTAACTCAGTTAAAAGTTCTTTAGATAGCCACCCTGGCTTCTTTAGGCACCTTCCATGTTTCCGTCTCATTGGTATTGCCTGACGTTGTGCTTTTACTATCTCCCTCTTAACAAACTCCCAGCCATCATGAACTCCCTTTCCTTTTAGTATTGTTGTCCATGGGATCTCACCCAGCACTTCCCTAAGTTTTATAAAGTCGGCTTTCTTAAAGTCAAGAAATTGAGTCCTAGTATGCTTGGCTGCTCCTTTCCGCTGTATAGTAAACTTCAGAAGAGCATGATCACTCGCGCCTAATGATCCTTCCACTTTTTTCCTGCTTGGCAGGGGGTTGGACTCGATGGCCCTTGTGGTCTCTTCCAACTCTATGATTCTATGATTCTATGATTCTATGATTCTATGATTCTATGATTCTATGATTCTACCCCACTAACCAGGTCATCAACATTGGTTAGGACCAGATCTAAAATGGCTGTTCCTCTTGTTGCTTCTCCCACTTTCTGGACAATGAAGTTGTCTGCAAGGCCAGTGAGGAATCTGTTTGACCTTATGCTCTTGGCTGAGTTTGACATCCAACAAATATCCGGGTAATTGAAGTCCCCCATTACTACTATCTCCCTTCCTTTTGCATGCTTGGCCATCTGTTCCAGGAAGGCATCATCTATGTCCTCCGTTTGGCTTGGGGATCTATAGTAAACTCCCACAATGAGGTCACTGTTATTCTTCTCTCCCTTAATTTTGACCCAAATGCTCTCACTTTGGCTTTGAGGTTCTAAATCTTGGATCTCTTCACAGGTATACACATCCCTGACATATAACGCCACTCCTCCTCCTTTCTTGTCTGGTCTGTTTCTCTGAAATAGATTGTATCCCCCCATTATTACATTCCAATCGTGGGACTTATCCCACCAGGTTTCAGTGATGCCTATTATGTCATATTTAGTTTGCTGTACCAAGAGCTCAAGCTCATCTTGTTTATTTCCCATGCTTTGCGCATTAGTGTACAGACATTGAAGTCCATTAATCATTCCCCCGTGTCTCTTATTTAAGGATTTTTTCCTCCCACCACTAGGTCTGCGTGCTGTTTGCTCCATTTGGTCTATGACATTTGGATGATCATCTTCATCAATTGATAGACTCCTACCTTCATTTTTTAAAAAAGATATTTATTGCAAATTTTAAACAAAAAGAAAAACAAACCAATAAACATACAAAATACCATCACCATACACCATAACAAAGACAACAAAAAGAATTTAGAAAGTAAACATAACATGAAAAGAAAAAGTACAACAAAATCAATTTAACCTTAAGTCTTATTTTCATAATCTTTGGACTTCCTCACATCACCCTTTCCTGCGTTCACAGTCATATAGTTATAAGCAGCAAATTATTGCCTTATTTCAATTCTTATAGTTCTCAGATATTATGTCCCAAATTTCTGATATTTTATCATGTACTGAACTGCTTAATTTAAACATAATATTACTTCAAATTTCATCCTTTTCTTGGTCATCACTTATTCATACGTCATACCACTAAATTACTGATGCCATATTATTTTCTATCATGCATTCTCTTAGCATTCATACAGCTTATAATGTTTTTGTAAATAGTCTTTAAATTTTTTCCAGTCCTCTTCCACCGTCTCTTCTCCCAGGTCTCGAATTCTGCCAGTCATTTCAGCAAGTTCCATGTAGTCTATCAGTTGCGTCTGCCATTCTTCTAGGGTGGGCAAATCTTGTGTCTTCCAGTGCTTTGTGATGAGTATTCTTGCTGCTGTTGTTGCGTACATAAAGAAGGTTCTATCCTTCTTTAACACCCCTTGGCCTACAATGCTCAAAAGGAAGGCCTCTGGTTTCTTAAGGAAGGTATACTTAAATACCTTTTTTAGTTCATTATAGATCATTTCCCAGAAAGCCTTAACCCTTGGACATGTCCACCAGAGGTGAAAGAATGTTCCTTCAGTTCCTTTGCATTTCCAACATTTATTGTCAGGCAAATGATATATTTTTGCAAGCTTGACTGGGGTCATGTACCACCTGTATATCATTTTCATAATATTTTCTTTCAAGGCACTGCATGCCGTGAACCTCACTCCGGTGGTCCATAACTTTTCCCAGTCAGCAAACATAATATTGTGCCCAATATCCTGTGCCCATTTTATCATAGCTGATTTGACCGTTTCATCCTGAGTATTCCATTTCAACAGCAAGTTATACATTTTTGAAAGTACCTTGGTCTTAGTTTCTAACAGTTCTGTTTCTAACTTCGATTTTCCCAAGTTTGTCCAAGTTAAAAACCTCCCTAATCTGAGCATAATGTAACCAATCTCGCACTTTATCCTTTAGTTTCTCAAAACTCTGCAGTCTCCAAATATCTCCTACTTTTTCTAATATTTCCCAATATTTCGGCCATGCGGCCTCCATATTGAGTCTTTTCTGAGCCTTGGCTTCCATTGGTGACAGCCACCTTGGGGTCTTGTTCTCTAATAAGTCTTTATATTTTGTCCAGACATTAAACACTGCCTTTCTGACAATATGGTTCTTAAAAGCCTTATGCATTTTAACCTTGTCGTACCACAAATATGCATGCCATCCAAAAGCATTGTTAAACCCTTCCAGATCCAGGACATCAGTGTTCTCAATGATAGACTCCTACCTTCAGGAGCACTGTCTCCCTCCCCCACATTAGTCAGTTTAAAGCCCTCCTGATGAGGTTTCTGAGATTTTTGGCAAAAACATTTCTCCCAACCGTTGTGAGGTGCAGCCCATCGCTTGCCAGAAGTCCATCTTCAAGAAACTGCAGTCCGTGATCTAAGAATCCAAACCGTTCCTGTTTACACCATTTGCGAAGCCAGCTGTTCACTTCCACTATTTTTCCCTCTCTCCCTGGGCCACGTCGTTCAACTGGGAGGACAGATGAGATGACAATTTGTGCATTTAATTGCTTCAATTTCCTGCCGAGAGCCTCGTAGTCTCTTTTGATCTTCTGGAGGCTATTGCTTGCAGTGTCATTGGTTCCCACATGAACCAAGAGGAAGGGGTATTTGTCAGTGGGTTTTATGATTCCTTGCAGTCGTTCAGTTACATCTTGGATCTTAGCCCTGGGGAGACAGCACACTTCCCGAGACATCTTGTCAGGCCCACAGATCACTGCTTCTGTTTCCCTCAGTAGGGAATCCCCTATCACCACTACATGCCTCCTCTTAGGTTTGGTCTTCTTCGCCGTCGCTATCGCCACTTGGTAGGCTCGACGTTGAGCTCTAACCTGTGTCCGGTCAGATTCGGAATGAGTTATCCGCCACCGGCGCTCTAGCCGTCTCAACGATTGTTTCATTGCCCTCAGATCCGTGGAAAACCACGGGGCTGTCTGGGCTCCATGCAATCGGAGAGGGCGCTTCGGAGCCAAACAGTCAATAGCCCTGGTTAACTCCACATTCCAGCGGGCCACCAGGGAATCGGCTGAAAGGCCATCAACATGGGATAAAGCATCCCCTACCACTCTCTGGAAACCATTTGGATCCATTAAGTGGCGTGGGCGGACCATCTGAATTGGTCCCACCTCCCTGCAGAGGGGATGGGTCGCAGAGAAGTCCAGTTGCACCAGGAAGTGACCTGACCATGGCACTTCTTTCGTTTCGCTTTTACTTAGTGTCAGATCACCAACATCCATAGAGGTAAACACCAGGTCCAAGGCATGTCCGCGGCTATGGGTTGGGCCAGACTTATTCAGGGACAGCCCCATGGAGGCCATGCTTTCCACGAAGTCCCGAGTGACCCCTTGTAAGGTCGTGTCGGCATGGATGTTAAAATCCCCTAGGACAACCAAGCTAGGTGTCTCCAGGAGAACATCCGCCACAACCTGAAGCAGCTCAGGCAGGGAATCCTTGGTGCAGCAGGGAGGTCGGTACACCAAAAGGAATCCTGTACTGCCCCTATTGCCCAACTTCCAGAACATGCACTCGGAAAACTGGGTCTTCCCAATAGGATGCCTGGTGCAAACTAATGACTTCCTAAAAATCACTGCAACCCCCCCTCCCCGCCCACATGACCTGGGTTGCTGTGCGTAAGAGAAACCTGGTGGACAGGCAGCGGCAAGGACAGGCCCATCTGCTTCATCCAACCAAGTCTCTGTTTCACGTGCCAGGTCAAGTCCTCCATCCACAATCAAGTCATGGATGGCAGTGGTTTTATTCATCATTGACCTGGCATTGCACAGCAACACTTTCAGGTCATGTGGGTATCCCTTGCTGATTCTAGTATCCATCCGGTCAGGACCAGACCCGGAGGCAGGAATAGTCCTCAGACTAAACCTGCCTCCTCTGTAATGACATGGTCTGGTCTTAGCGTAACTCCTCCTCCTACCCGTGATCACTGAGATCGGTTGTCCCAGTGCATCCCCCCCTGTGGAACATGCCCCAGCCATTTTGTTGGCTGGGACTCACTCCCCGGCAGCCCTGACCCCTCCTCTTAAGAACAAAATAACACCTTAAAAAAACACCAATAAAACAATACAAACAAAAAACAGTAAAAATTACAAAAACATAAAATCAAACAAATTCCCAGGCCCAATAAACATCCACCCCACCCCCCACTTACAAAAAATTCAAAAGAATTTTTTTAAAAACATTTTAAAAACACTCTGCACCCCTCCAGCAGTAACAGCAACTGTCCTAGTGAGGCCCGTCAGGCCCTGCCCTGGGCCAGGTGGTAAGTGGCAGGAAGGAGCAGGGCCCCCAGACACTCACACAGGAGAGTCCTCCTGGGCAGCAGAGCACAGTAGTCCTTGTGAGGCTTCAGGCCCCGCCCCGAGCCAGATGGTAAGCACATGAGCAGGGCCCTCAGACACTCACAGGAGAGTCCTCCTGGGCAGCAGAGTGCAGCAGTCCTTATGAGGCTTCAGGCCCCGCCCTGGGCCAGGTGGTAAGTGGCAAGAGCAGGGCCCTCAGACACTCACACAGGGGAGTCCTCCTGGACAGCAGAGCACAGCAGTCCCTGTGAGGCTTCAGGCCCCGCCCTGGGCCAGGTGGTGAGCGGCAAGAGCAGGGCCCTCAGACACTCACACAGGAGAGTCCTCCTGGGCAGCAGAGCGCAGCAGTCCTTATGAGGCTTCAGGTCCCGCCCCGGGCCAGATGGTAAGTAGCAAGAGCAGGGCCCTCAGACACTCACACAGGAGAGTCCTCCAATACTTTGGCCACCTCATGAGAAGAGAAGACTCCCTGGAAAAGACCCTGATGTTGGGAAAGATTGGCAAAATTGGCTAAAAATATGTCCATCAAGATGTCTATAAATAAATAAATATATTTATTATTGCCTCATAAGGAAAGGTTTTAAATAGAGGGTGAATTGATTGGGGGGGGGGTTGGAGGAGAGGCGGAAAGAAGAGCTAACTTGTCCGTGGATAGGGGGCGCAATCTGGATGGTTCTGCTGGGGTGCAAGATCACTGTGATGGCCTGGGATTCGGACTCAGAGGCTGAACCTGAGGAATCCCAGCCTGCACAGGAGTCCCCGCCTCCAGAACCAGCTGAGCCGGGGCTGGGGCATGAGCCTGAAGGGTCCTCACCTGTGCTGGATTCTCAGGTGCAGGCACCAGCTGAGTCTGCTCTTGCTCCTGAGGTGATGGAGGACCCATTGCCTGCAGGTGCTCCTCTCTCATCCCTGTCAGGGGAAGGTGAGGTTGCCTCTGGGTCTGGTAACCCTCCAGCCTCTCCTGAGCTGCAGAGGCTCAGGGCAGAGAGGTGGAGGGAACTAAGATCCCACGGGGCCTTAAGCCCAGGAGAGGCGAGTCACCAGAGGATCGGGGCCGCCCTATGCCTCGGGACAGATAAAAGCCGGCCAGCCCCAGTCCCAAATTGCGGGAGTAACATTGTTGGTTGCTAGTTCCTGCCTGAGCTCATGACCTGCCCTGGCTCCCTGTCTGCCCTCATGGACCGGCCAGAATCCACTGGGCAAATGCTCATCTTGCCAGAGTCTGGGTCTTCTGCCCTCGAAGTATAGAACTTCTGCTGTTGCTCTCTCAGAAACCGTGCCCAGGTGGGATGTTTCATTTTTCGTAGCTGCTTCATCCCTGAGGAAGTTGTAGGTGATGCAACTCCTGCATCTCTGACGTGGGAAGGTTTGGGGGTATAACAAATTCCACCCTTCTTCCTTGGCTCCGTGGAAAGAAGGCATCTTTACATTTTGAGCGCATTTCACAGGCCAGGAGCCAAGCACCCCTTCCTGAGGGGGAGAAGAGGCCCAGAAAAGATGAGCCCTTCCCAGCCCAAAGGCGTTCCCCTGAGATTCAGCTTCTGGGCTATGTCTAAACAGGTTTGGAGCAGGAATATTGGGAGCGGGAAGGAATTGATGTCATCTGCCAGAGCAGCTGGCTAATTGAAGGGAATGAGGTGATAACAAGGCTTTCAAATCTGAACTCTTGTTTGAGGCTGATTAGGCTAGAGGGAGGTGGAGAACAAGGGCAATCGGAAGCAGACTCTGGGTAGTTTGTTTCTTTTATTCGTTTGGGTTCCTACGTCACACCAGCAGTTTAAATGGCAACACTCCTTTGCAAGATTGTCCGCCTTTTTAATTGTTTGTTATGGAAAATCAATAAAATGATAAGTTGCCCCTGCCAAAGGGTTGCATGCCATTTGGCTGAAGACTTTTTGTTAAAGTTCAGGTGTGCTAAAAGTTGAACCTATGCTGGGGTGTGTGTGTGTGTCCATGTGGCCACTTCTAGCCACCTGCTGAAATCAGGAGTGGGGAGGAAAGCCCTCTTCTTTCCTTCTGAGCTTTCTCATGCCCCAGAGGACCACACATCATGGTGCCATTCAGTTAGACCTGGAAATCAGCCAAGTTTTCCCCCAGTTCTGGGGACATTAGCTTTCTCCCTTCCAGTCCAACCCCCAGCTTAACTCCCGGGCTTCAAAACATATAAGGTGGGTTTGGTACCCTATGACACATGACCTCAAGGAAACCATTCCTGCATATCAGAATCTCTATGGTTTGTGTTGTAACCTTGCCATGGGCAGCGTTGTGCAGGAATGTTTGAGTGTGATGGTTTTTTCTCACTCCAGAGCAGTTTGTGTTTAACCTGAAGGTCACCAGGAACTCACATTAAGATTGTGGTCATGCATGTGTTGTCTCCAAAGCTAAATCCCTCTGTGTTCAGCAGGGCTGTGTATTCACCATTCCACCCCCTCCAAAGAATCCTAAGAACCTTAGTTTTCCTTTCACAGTGCTAGGATTCCCAGCACCCTTAACAAACCATTGTTCCCAGGACTTTTTGGGTGTGGGTGGGAGGAGATGTGCTTTACATGTGCAGTGTGCAGGCATCTCCCAGCACATGTGTGTGGGGATTCAAGACTAACTCTTATGCTTTTCTTCCTTAGACCAGCTTGACGTTGAACGAGAGGTTCTCTGGGTTGAGGAACACACGCCATTTCACAGCGAAGCAGAACACGGGCCTACAATTGTGTAGGGTGGGGGCAAGGAATCTTGTCGGCTCCCAGATATTGCCAGATCCAATGGCCTTCTGCCCCAGCCAGCATGGCCGACGGTCAGGGGTGATGGAATCCAACAACATCTAGAGGGCCACACAATTCCCCATCCCTGGTCTAGTGAATTTGAGGTTTTTGGTTTCTCTCCCTCTGCCCCCTTTTGCCTGGAAAAGCACTTTGGCAGATTCCTTTGGAGGATTTGGGTGTGACAAGCTGTAGCAGCACACTGAATAAAACAACTTTGAGAAGCTGAAACACCGGGCTGTTTTCTTTTCTGATAAAAATATTCACTGTGGAGTTCACAGGCACAAAACACAATGTTGATATTGTCCAGAAAATGGGGTTTCAGTTGGAGGGCATGGGTTGCATGAGAGTATGTTGTGTGGAATAACCAGTTTCATATAACCAACATGCTTCAGTCTAATTAGTGCATTAAGGGGTTAACATCATAGAGTAAGCTGTCCTACCATCTTAGCCATGCCTCTTCCCCTTACCTTGGGAGGAAATAGGTAGTCAAGGCTATTGTCCCCTCACCCCTAGTGTACCTGAGAAACTCCGCGTGCAGAGAGAGGTGAGCTAGTTGCTCCAGCTTAACCACATGGCTCTCACCAGCCACTCTGGAGCTCCTATACCAATAATCTTTTGGACGGATTTAGAGAAGTAGGAGAAGATACTTTATTTTGCCATTATCCTTCCTCTTTCTCATTTGTGTGAGAATGCAAATGATCTGTTTCAACAAAGTTAAATCTCACCATCCATGTGCAGCTGGGAAAGTGCATGATGATCTAAGCGTTTGCACTGGCCAACATCTTGCAATGTCCTTCATCCCAGTCCCAGAAACCTTCCTGCTGCACCATGGAAGATCTCTCATGAGATCCTCAGCATAGCTGTCAACTTTCCCCTTTTCTTGTGAGGAATCCTATTCAGAATAAGGGAATTTCCCTTTAAAAAGGGGGAAAGTTGACAGCTATGATCCTCAGCAGTGAACATCCAAAGAGTCTTCTGGATCAGGCCAGTGGCCCGTTCAGTCCAGCATTCAGTCCAGCATCCTGTTCACCCAGAGGCCAACCCACAAGGAGGATTCGCACACAAGACCGCTATCTCCTTCTGTGGTTTCTAGCAACTAGGATGCAGAGGCACCACTGCCTCCAACAATGGAGGCAGAGCCTAGTCATTATATCTAGAGCCATCAGCAATCCTCTCCTCTAGCCATTTGCCTAGGTTCCTGCTGGTATTTGTCCATTGGACTTTCATTTATTCAAGATGTGCATTCTCTGGCCTTAAAAGCCCTCAAGGAGAACCTTTTCTTGCTGAAGCAGAAAAAGAGCCCCAATGGGTGGCAATGCCTTTCCACAGGTCCAGCATCACAGGGCAGTACTGGCTGAGGCTTCTGGGAATTGGACTCCTGACTGGGGGGCCTGGCTGTGTGGTGTAGTGGGTAGTGTGTTGGGCTGGGACCTAGAAGGCCAGGGTTCAAATCCCCACACAACCATGAAGTGGTCTGGGTGAGCTTGGGCCAGTCCCTGCCTCTCAGCCTAACTAGATGCCTCTGGGAAACCCACAAGCTGGGCAGGAAAGCAACCTCCCCACAAGCTGCTTCTCCCCAACAGCTCATCTCCAGTGGCATTCTGTGTCTTGGGGCAACAATTTTACATGGAGGTCCTAACAGCATGGAACTGGGCCAGGCCCACAAGAGGTCGGAGGGGGCAGTTCTAGGGCTGTTGGGAAGCTGGCATCTGCTTCCTGGGTCAGGAAGGAGTTGCTCTGGAGCTCAGTGCTATGAAGGGAAGCAGCTCAGAATTGAGGGGTACTGTTACTTCCCCTGATCTGAATGCTAGACTTCTGTGGATAAAATCTAGAATTGCCTTAGCGCTTTTGCTGCTTCTCCACGATGGGGACTCAGGTTAAGCTTGAGGCCCAAGAAGACCCCTAGATCTTTTTCACATGCGCTGCTGTCAAACCAGGTGTCCCCATCCTATATTTGTGCATCTATCTTCTTATTCCTGCCTAAGTGTAGAAGCTTTGGAAATTCATTTTGTTACTTTGCACCCACTTCTCCGATCTGTTAAGGCCACATTGAATGCTTTCTTCTGCAGCATTAGCTGTGAGGAGAATCAGAACTTACAGGGTTAAACAGTTCTGTGTGACGTCTCACAATCTGAGGTGTGGTTTTGTTCCCATCTGGGAATTTTCCTTTGTGTGTGAGTTACAGGAAATCTGTGTCTGAACTGGTAGTAAAGTTTGGGGAATCTCTGGTTGGGTGGAAGTCCTGGAAGCAAGGTCTTATTGCACTTTCCTCTACTGAAGCTGAGTTCAGTACGTTGTCTGATTTGTGCTGGGAGTTGGACTTCTACCAGTGTTTGATCCAAGAGATCTGTGGGGATTGTTGCTTGCCCATCACTGTTTGGGAAGACAATCAACCCTGTCTTAAGTTGGCAGAGTCTGGACAGTTTAAGTCCAGAACCAAGCATTTGGACATACGTTTCCAGAATGTGTGTCAGAGTGTCCAGGCAGGTAGGATACGGCTCAAGTATTGTTCGAGCCGGGAGAACCTAGCTGATGGGTTTACTAAACCCTTCAGCTTCAAGCGTCATGGGGAGTTCTGTGAAGGGTTGTGTTTATGGTAAGTGGTTGTACTTACAGTTTCCCTCAGTATGCGAGACGAGAGGGGGTGTGAGGAGAATCAGAACTTACAGGGTTAAACAGTTCTGTGTGACGTCTCACATTCTGAGGCGTGGTTTTGTTCCTATCAGGGAATTTTCCTTTGTTTGTGCGTTACTTTCGTTTTGGCTGTCGAGCTGAGAAGATGTCCGCTTGATCTCCAGGTTGATTTAGGATGTTTTTCTACTCATTAAAGACTGTTTAGATTAGCAAGAAGTCTGCGTACAGTCTTTGATTTATCACCCACACAAGGCACCTTTCTGCTGCTGTGATACTCTGCTAAGAGCCAGGAAGAGAGCTTGAGGCTCAGGTTGGCACAGGGAAGTGTACCGGGCTCCGTTACATTCCAGCAGGCTATGGAAGCTTTTGCCACGTCATGCCTGTGTGGTGGGGAGATGCAAGACCAGCTGGAGCTCCTGCCTAACGTTTGAGGCAGCGAAGCTCGCTGGGACCCAGTACCAAGAGGAGCTGCTGGAATGTGAGTAGGCTCAGCCCCAGGGGAGAAGATGGCAGATGCCCAGGAATCTTTCACAGTTCCTTTTGAGAGATTAAATGGACATAACTAGGAGGAGTGGTCCAGGAAAGTGAAGGCATGGCTCATAGCCAAAGGTCTGTGGGAGGCCACGCAAGGAGCCCCATTGCAAGCACCAGCTGGGGCTGCAGCAGTGATCGTTACAGCTGCCCATGCTTCACAGAGGAAGGATCAGGAAGCCCTGGGTGATGGGAAGTTTTGCTTCCCAACCTTTAATCTATTGATGATTAATGCCTATATGCAACCCTATATGCAACCCTTGCATTGTACTTGTGTTAACCAATCAGCAACAAGCACATATGTGGCAATGCTGTAATATTCAATAAAAGGGACTCCCCGAGACTTGCTCGGGAGATGCCTCCCATGACACTTGCCACTCATCTGTCGTTTATTTCAACCCAACATCTGGTGACCCTCGACGTGCCAGATCCCTTCACGCAGCCTCCGTACTTCACTCGACTGGAAAAGTCTCAGCGCACTACTTCGTGAGTATGGGGGGGGGGGACTGACAAAGTTCCAACAGGAGCATGCCAGGGAGCTGCTTCATCTCGTTAGACAGCGGGTGGCGGGTGCTCATATTTCTTTGAAAGAAATTGAACAATTGTTATGTGAGATTGCTTGCCAGTGCCCCTGGTACCCAGAATCGGGCTCTCTGGGTTCAGAAGCTTGGCAAAAGACCGGAAAAACCCTCTTCTCAGAACCGAGGGCTCTGATTCATTGTCTGCTCACTTGGCAGAAATGTGCAGATGCCGTTGCTAAGTTAGGACCACAGGCATCTCCGTCGGCCCCTGCTCTTTTAGCCGCAGCAGACAATCCCCACCTTACCCAAAGCTTCTGCCTCCATTGCAACCTTGCCAACCCCTCCCTACGCTTCAGCCCACATCCACCCCCCATCCCTCCTTCGCCTGCCTCAACCCCTGCACGCTCTCCCACAGGAGCTGTGCGCGCCACGCTTTCTCAAGCTAGGCAGCAAGGGCTCCTCTCCTTAGAGGAAGAGGCTGGATGGGCCGGCGAAATGCCATCTGCTTTCCCTATCTCCTATGCGAACCCCGGCACTGCACAACAGCAGGTTATGTATGAGGCGCTTCCTTATTCTGTTCTGAGAGAATTAAGGAAAGCCATTACTGATTCTGGCCTAAAATCTTCTTATGTGCTGGAGATGCTGGAGGGGATCGCAAATGGTTACACAATGCTACCTCAAGATTGGAAGGATTTGATGTGCATGCTTTTATCTCCTGCTCAGTATGTGGTTTTTGCAAGTGAATTTTTATTGTTTTCCTTACATATTCTTTTCCAACAAATTGTAATAGCACCATACATTTCCTTTGACTCTGCCAAGTCACGACCCCCCTCCCTCCCCACAACTGGTATATTTATCCTCTTTCCATCACACACATCATTCTCAAGTTAGTACTATTATACATTGGAGGTATTATGTCAATCCTGCTAGTGTCTTGACCTCTTTACAATTCTTCTTTAAGTATTCAATAAATTTACTCCAGTTATTTTGGTATCTTTGATCTCCCTGGTCCCGGATGCTCCCTGACAGTTTGGCAAGTTCTGCATATTCTGTCAACTTCGCCTGCCACTCCTGTATAGTTGGTATATCTTGTACTTTCCATCTTTGGGCCAGAAGGGTCCTCGCGGCAGCTGTAGCATACATGAACAAATTTTGATCTTCTATTTTAATTTCTGTTCCTATTAAGCCTAATAGACACGCTTCTGGTCTTTTGGGGAAAGTATATCTAAATATTTTTTTGAGTTCATTATAAATTGCTTCCCAAAATTTTTTTACCTTATCGCAAGTCCACCACATATGGAAATAGTCCCCATCTGCCTTTTTACATTTCCAACACTTTCTTTCTTTTTTCCTATACATTTTAGCTAATTTTACTGGCGTCAAATGCCATCTATACATCATTTTTAGCAAGTTTTCCTTCAACGCCATGCATCCTGTGAATCTCAAACCCTCCTTCCATAGTCTTTTCCACGCATCCAATTCAATGTTATGCCCAATATCAATTGCCCATTTTATCATTGATTCCTTTACTTCTTCATCTTTTGTATACCATTCTAGCAATAAGCTATACATTCTTGATAAAGTTTTATCTTTACAGTCTATTAACTCGATTTGGAATTTCGATTTTTTATCTTCGAACCCATTTCTTTTTTTGTCTTCCTTTAATAAATCACTGATCTGATGGTATTGCAGCCACCCTGTTAACCTCTTTTCAATTTGGTCGTATGGTTTGAGCTTTATCCCTTGGGCTGTTTTCCTAGTAATATCCTCATATGTTATTCTTTCCCCTTCCATGTTTGCTTTTTTTGTTGTCAGCACCTCAATTGGTGATATCCACCACGGTGTCTTTCTTTCCAGGAGGTTTTTATTCCGATCCCATACTTCATATAAAGATTTCCTAATCACATGGTTTAGAAAACCTTTATGTACCTTTACTTTGTTATACCATAGGTACGAATGCCAACCATAACTATTATCATGGCCCTCTAAATCTAATAGGTCGGTGTTTTCTAAGGTCAGCCAGTCTTTTAACCATACCAAGCACGATGCTTCATAATATAAACTCAGGTCTGGTAAATCAAAACCTCCTCTCTCTTTCTTATCTACTAGTATCTTCATTTTTATCCTTGGCCTTTTTCCCTGCCAAACAAACTTCGCTAAGTTTTTTTGCCAATCCTTAAATTGTCTTATTCCTTTTACCACTGGTATTGCTTGAAATAAAAATAGCAGTCTAGGTAATATATTCATTTTTATCACAGAGATTCTGCCTAATAATGACAATTTTAGTCTACTCCATATATCCATATCTTTCTTAATTTCTTTCCATACCACCTCATAGTTGTCCTTGTATAGGTTTATATTTTTTGTTGTCATCCAAATTCCTAAATATTTTATTTTTTTAGCTATCGCGATTCCTGAGTCTGCTTGTAATTCTTCCATCTCTTCTTTCTTCAAATTTTTCGCTAGCATTTTCGTCTTATTTTTGTTAAGTTTAAACCCTGATACCTTCCCAAACTCTTCCATTCTTTTTATTGCCTCTTTCACACTTTGTCTTGGTTCTTCCAACGTTAAGACTAGGTCATCTGCGAAGGCTCTTAACTTAAATTCTTTTCGTCCCACCTTAATGCCTCTGACTTCTGATGATTCTCTTAGCTTCTTATTCAAGACCTCTAGAACTGTAATAAATAGCAAGGGAGACAAAGGGCACCCCTGCCTAGTACCTTTAGTTATCTCAAAGTTATCTGATATGTTGTTGTTAATTATTAACTTTGCTTTTTGGTCCGAATAAATCGTGCCAATACCTCTCAAAAAATTTTCACCAATTCCTAGTACTTTTAAGTTTTCTTTCATGAAATGCCAAGAAACATTATCAAACGCTTTTTCCGCGTCTATAAACAATAATACTGCCTGTTTCTCATTTCTGACTTCAAGATATTCAATTATATTTATCAGGTTTCTTACGTTGTCCCTTAGTTGCCTCCCCAGCAGAAAGCCTGTTTGGTCCTTGTGTATCACCTTATTTAACACCATTTTTAGTCTATTCGCTAGTATATCCGCAAATAGCTTATAGTCGTTATTCAATAACGAAATTGGTCTGAAATTTTTTACATCTAATATATCCCCCTCTTTCTTCGGGATCAGTGTAATATAAGCTTCTTTCCAGGTGTTTGGCATCCTTCCTTCCCTTAAAACTTTATTCATTACTTCACTTAGAACAGGTGTCAGGTATTGCGATAGTGTTTTGTAATACTTTGCTGAGATACCGTCCGGTCCTGGGGCCTTCCCTATTTTCATTCTTTTTATTGCCTTCGTGACCTCTTGTTCTGTTATCTCCTGGTTAAGCGTTCTTTTTTCTTCTTCTGAGATTTGATGTAGTTTATGGTCATGGATATACTTTTCTATTCTCTTATTGTCTTCTTTATCTTTCCTATAAAGATCTCTATAGAATCTCTGAAATACTTTTCTAATTTCTTTTGGGTCCTCAATCATTTTATCCCCGTCTTTTATTTTACAAATTGTGTTCTGTTTTTGTCTTGCTTTTATTTGCCAAGCCAAGAATCTCCCAACTTTATTGGCCGACTCAAATTTTTTTTGTCTCATACTTTTTATTTTCCATTCGATCTCCTGTCCCACCACCATGGAGAACTGAGACTGCAGTATTTTTATATTTCGTTTTATTATTTCATCTTTGGGTTTTGTTATTAGCTGTTTTTCGTTCTCGATGAGCTGGGACAGGATCTCCTCTTTCTTCTTCTCTCTCCCTCTTTTCTGGAAGCTGTTTTTTTGAATCAGGAAACCCCTCATCACCGCTTTGCTCGCGCCCCAGACTGTTTCAATTGGTGTTTCTTTGTTTAGATTCCATTTAAAATAGTCTGTTATTGTCTCTTTTGCAGTTTCCACTACTCTCAGGTCATTAAATAAGCTCTCATTCATTCTCCATCTATGTGTAGAAGGGTCCTTTCCTTTTAATTCCATATATAGCGGATTATGATCTGACAAGGTTCTTGGGAGGATTTCAATTCTAGTTACTCTTGGTGTTAGAATCTTAGAGACCCAGATCTGATCTATTCTGCTGAAGCTTTGGTTTGGTTCAGAGTGGAATGAAAATTGTCTTACTGTTGGGTTCCTTAATCTCCAGATGTCAATTACTCCCAATGTATTGGCCATATCAAAGAAGGCCTTCGGGAGTTTGCCTTCATATGTATTTCGCCTCTTTGTTAATCTATCTAAGTCCGGTACCACTACTCCATTAAAGTCTCCCAGTAATATCAATTTCTGATCTAAATACTCTAACATTATTTCATTCAACTTTGTGTAGAATTCCGCTTTCTTATCGTTTGGGGCATAGATCCCCACAATCAGCCATTTTCCCCCTTGGAACCCAATTTGTACAATCAATATTCTTCCCTCATCGTCCTTAAAAATTGTCCTTGGATTAATGACATCCTTGAACCCATGGGGCCCTTGCAGTGTGGTCTGCCTAATCCGAATGTGATCCCCCATTCTTACCAATTGGCTATCATAGATTTGCAAGATTGCTTCTTCTCCATCCCCTTACAGGAGAAGAATCGTAAATTCTTTGCTTTCACTATTCCTGTGTTAAATAACAGCCAGCCCACGGAACGGTATCAATGGAAAGTCCTACCGCAAGGAATGCTGAATTCCCCTACCATGTGCCAATCTTATGTGAATCAAGCCCTTCAGCCTTTCCGTCTTCATTATCCACACTTCTTAATTTAACATTACATGGGTGATATATTAATTACTGGCCCCCACCTTCCCCCTCAATGGAAACGTGATATGGTAGCCTGTTTGTCACTTTATGGTTTGCAAATTGCTCCCGAAAAGGTGCAGGAATCCTCTCCTTTTCATTACCTGGGACACAAAATGATAGCTAGCTATTCCATTCCCATAGTCCCTGAGCTTCATGTTCCGAAAACAATGAAATATGTCCAGCTACAACAATTGCTGGGCAATATCAATTGGATAAGACTTGGGATCAATTGATCAATTGGATCAATTGGGAGGAGCTTATCAGAGTTTGCAGGGCATCAGTTGAAGAAGGAGCAAAAAGGGTTTTCTTGTGTCTGTGTGTTTCTTTGTGGCTGATTAGCTGTTTTCCCTGTGTAAAGGTCAGAGGGGGCAGGGTTTCTGTTGAGGCAGGGGATTAGCTGTGGGAGGAGCTTATCAGAGTTTGCAGGGCATCAGTTGAAGAAGGAGCAAAAAGGGTTTTCTTGTGTCTGTGTGTTTCTTTGTGGCTGATTAGCTGTTTTCCCTGTGTAAAGGTCAGAGGGGGCAGGGTTTCTGTTGAGGCAGGGGATTAGCTGTGGGAGGAGCTTATCAGAGTTTGCAGGGCAGCAGTTAGATCCATCTTTTAGATTTAGGGGAGCTAGTCTCAAACGTTTGTTGGGGAGATCTAGGTGTTTTTTTTTTGTGTGGGGGAAGTTATTTGTCCTGTCTTCAAGCTTTTTATGATGGAGGACCTCTGTAGCCAACCCCGATGACACGATCTCAAGATGGAAGGGGAGGGAACAGCTGCAGTCGCCTGCGATTCCTGCGCAATGTTTGCCATCTTGCCAAAGGTTGCAGGCAGCTTTACCTGCAGCAATTGCATGTTGATTGCCCTCTTAAAAGACAAAGTCCAGCAACTGGAGGAACGTGTAGCTACGCTCCAAAGAATTAGAGAGGAGACAGGGGACTCCCCTGAGAAGGAGGCTAGTTCACCAACACAGGAGCCAGATATATGGAGAAACGTGACTCAAAGAAGTAGGAGGCCCAGGGTTCACTCTGATTGCTTAGAAATACACAATCGCTTTGAGGTCCTCTCCCCTAGCATGGAAGACGAAGAGCAGACTCCATTTGAGGATCTCTCCCTCATTACAGTCGATCAGGTATATGAAGACGAGCAGCAAAGTCAGTCCTCAGGGAATGTGCAGGCGACCTTGGAACGGACAGCTCACGGAAGAACCCCGACCAAACCCAAGAGGAGGCGTGTAGTGGTGATAGGGGATTCCCTACTGAGGGGAACAGAAACAGTGATCTGTGGGCCTGACAAGATGTCTCGGGAAGTGTGCTGTCTCCCCGGGGCTAAGATCCAAGATGTAACTGAACGACTGCAAGGAATCATAAAACCCACTGACAAATACCCCTTCCTCTTGGTTCATGTGGGAACCAATGACACTGCAAGCAATAGCCTCCAGAAGAACAAAAGAGACTACGAGGCTCTCGGCAGGAAATTGAAGCAACTAAATGCACAAATTGTCATCTCATCTGTCCTCCCAGTTGAACGACGTGGCCCAGGGAGAGAGGGGAAAATAGTGGAAGTGAACAGCTGGCTTCGCAAATGGTGTAAACAGGAACGGTTTTGATTCTTAGATCACGGACTGCAGTTTCTTGAAGATGGATTTCTGGCAAGCGATGGGCTGCACCTCACAACGGTTGGGAGAAATGTTTTTGCCAAAAATCTCAGAAACCTCATCGGGAGGGCTTTAAACTGACTAATGTGGGGGAGGGAGACAGTGCTCCTGAAGGTAGGAGTCTATCAATTAATGAAGATGATCATCCAAATGTCATAGACCAAATGGAGCAAACAGCACGCGGACCTAGTGGTGGGAGGAAAAAATCCTTAAATAAGAGACACGGGGGAATGATTAATGGACTTCAATGTCTGTACACTAATGCGCAAAGCATGGGAAATAAACAAGATGAGCTTGAGCTCTTGGTACAGCAAACTAAATATGACATAATAGGCATCACTGAAACCTGGTGGGATAAGTCCCACGATTGGAATGTAATAATGGGGGGATACAATCTATTTCAGAGAAACAGACCAGACAAGAAAGGAGGAGGAGTGGCGTTATATGTCAGGGATGTGTATACCTGTGAAGAGATCCAAGATTTAGATCCTCAAAGCCAAAGTGAGAGCATTTGGGTCAAAATTAAGGGAGAGAAGAATAACAGAGACCTCATTGTGGGAGTTTACTATAGATCCCCAAGCCAAACGGAGGACATAGGTGATGCCTTCCTGGAACAGATGGCCAAGCATGCAAAAGGAAGGGAGATAGTAGTAATGGGGGACTTCAATTACCCGGATATTTGTTGGACGTCAAACTCAGCCAAGAGCATAAGGTCAAACAGATTCCTCACTGGCCTTGCAGACAACTTCATTGTCCAGAAAGTGGGAGAAGCAACAAGAGGAACAGCCATTTTAGATCTGGTCCTAACCAATGTTGATGACCTGGTTAGTGGGGTAGAAGTGGAAGGATCATTAGGCGCGAGTGATCATGCTCTTCTGAAGTTTACTATACAGCGGAAAGGAGCAGCCAAGCATACTAGGACTCAATTTCTTGACTTTAAGAAAGCCGACTTCATAAAACTTAGGGAAGTGCTGGGTGAGATCCCATTGACAACAATACTAAAAGGAAAGGGAGTTCATGATGGCTGGGAGTTTGTTAAGAGGGAGATAGTAAAAGCACAACGTCAGGCAATACCAATGAGACGGAAACATGGAAGGTGCCTAAAGAAGCCAGGGTGGCTATCTAAAGAACTTTTAACTGAATTAAGATTAAAAAAGGATGTGTTCAAAAAATGGAAAAGGGGGGAAACCACCAAAGAGGAATTCAAACAAATAGCCAGCACGTGTAGACACAAAGTCAGAAAAGCTAAAGCACAGAATGAACTCAGGCTTGCTAGAGAGGTTAAAAGCAACAAAAAAGGCTTTTATGGGTATGTTCGTAGCAAAGGGAAGAACAAAGAAACAGTGGGGTCACTCAGAGGAGAAGATGGTGAAATGCAAACAGGGGACACAGAAAGGGCTGAACTCCTCAATGCCTTCTTTGCCTCAGTCTTCTCCGATAAAGAAAACAATGCCCGACCTGAAGAATTTGGAGCAAATGATTCAGCAAAGGAAACACAGCCCAGAATAACTAAGGAGATAGTACAAGAATATTTGGCTAGTTTAGATGTATTCAGGTCTCCAGGGCCAGATGAACTGCATCCAAGAGCATTAAAAGAACTGGCAGATGTGATCTCAGAACCACTGGCAGTCATCTTTGAGAATTCCTGGAGAACAGGCGAAGTCCCGGCAGACTGGAGGAGGGCAAATGTTGTCCCTATTTTCAAAAAGGGGAAAAGAGAGGACCCAAATAATTACCGCCCAGTCAGTCTGACATCAATAGCAGGGAAGATTCTGGAGCAGATCATTAAGCAAACAGTCTGTGAGCACCTAGAAAGGAATGCTGTGATCACCAATAGTCAGCATGGATTTCTGAAAAATAAGTCATGTCAGACTAACCTGATCTCGTTTTTTGACAGAATTACAAGCCTGGTAGATGAAGGGAACGCAGTGGATGTAGCCTACCTTGATTTCAGCAAGGCATTTGACAAGGTGCCCCATGATATTCTTGTAAAGAAGCTGGTAAAATGTGGTCTTGACTCTGCTACCACTCAGTGGATTTGTAACTGGCTGACTGACCGAACCCAAAGGGTGCTCATCAATGGTTCCTCTTCATCCTGGAGAAGAGTGACTAGTGGGGTGCCACAGGGTTCTGTCTTGGGCCCGGTCTTATTCAACATCTTTATCAACGACTTGGATGATGGACTCAAGGGCATCCTGATCAAATTTGCAGATGACACCAAACTGGGAGGGGTGGCTAACACCCCAGAGGACAGGATCACACTTCAAAACGACCTTGACAGATTAGAGAACTGGGCAAAAATAAACAAGATGAATTTTAACAGGGAGAAATGTAAAGTATTGCACTTGGGCAAAAAAAATGAGAGGCACAAATACAAGATGGGTGACACCTGGCTTGAGAGCAGTACATGTGAAAAGGATCTAGGAGTCTTGGTTGACCACAAACTTGACATGAGCCAACAGTGTGACGCGGCAGCTAAAAAAGCCAATGCAATTCTGGGCTGCATCAATAGGAGTATAGCATCTAGATCAAGGGAAGTAATAGTGCCACTGTATTCTGCTCTGGTCAGACCACACCTGGAGTACTGTGTCCAGTTCTGGGCACCACAATTCAAGAAGGACACTGACAAACTGGAACGTGTCCAGAGGAGGGCAACCAAAATGGTCCAAGGCCTGGAAACGATGCCTTATGAGGAACGGCTAAGGGAGCTGGGCATGTTTAGCCTGGAGAAGAGGAGGTTAAGGGGTGATATGATAGCCATGTTCAAATATATAAAAGGATGTCACATGGAGGAGGGAGAAAGGTTGTTTTCTGCTGCTCCAGAGAAGCGGACACGGAGCAATGGATCCAAACTACAAGAAAGAAGATTCCACCTAAACATTAGGAAGAACTTCCTGACAGTGAGAGCTGTTCGACAGTGGAATTTGCTGCCAAGGAGTGTGGTGGACTCTCCTACTTTGGAGGTCTTTAAGCAGAGGCTTGACAACCATATGTCAGGAGTGCTCTGATGGTGTTTCCTGCTTGGCAGGGGGTTGGACTCGATGGCCCTTGTGGTCTCTTCCAACTCTATGATTCTATGATTCTATGATTCTAAGACCATATTTTAAAATCCCTCTTGAAGTTTTACGGCCGCTTTTTCAGGCTTAAAAGGCCATCAATCTCCTGGTGAGCAAATTACCTTGACCTCCTCTCAACAGAAAATCGTTGCCCAGTTAAAGGAAATTATGCGTCTCCACTGGGTTGACCGAGCAATTCTTCATGTTTTGCCAGATGTAGTTATAATGACAGATTCTGTCCAACCTTTTGCGGCACTTATTCAGTCAGGCCCATCAAAAGTTCATATTATTGAATGGTTGTATTTACATCATACACCAAAAAATACGGTGACTCCTTTAGTGGATCTCCTTGCTCAGCTCATCAGCAAGGGTCGCCGTCGATGCAAAAGTCTCTTTGGTATCGATTGCCGCCAAATTATTGTGCCCATGTCCCTGGAGCAATGGGAGACTGTTCTTTCCACTAGCATGGATTTGCAGTGCACTTTAGCCGATTTTGTCGGCTTGGTGGACTGCCATGTCCCCGCCGACCCTCGCCTGCAAATGGGTAGACAATTTTCCCTATCTTTCTCCTCCATATTGTCTCCTGTCCCTTTGGATGCCCCTACTGTTTTTACTGATGGAGCCCCCTCCAGGGGGGGGGGGTGGTTGTATGGCAACAAAATGAGGGATGGCACAGCCTCTATACTCTCCCACAAAAATCAGCTCAGCGTTCTGAGTTAGCAGCTGCTGTTAAAGCTCTGCATCATTTCTCCTCACAGCCAATTAATTTGGTAGTGGACAGCCTTTATGTTGCAAATGTTATAACTCATTTACAGGGCAGCTATGTAAGTCCCTTATTGGATGACAATTTATTGAGTCTTTTCCTGTCCTTACAATTGCTTCTCTCCAATCGCTCCCACCCACTATTTGTGGTGCACATTCACTCTCACCAACCCTTCCCAGGCTTTCTCACTGATGGCAATGCAAAAGCAGACGCTTTGCTTAGGGCTTTGCCTGTCTCCCCCATTGAAAGTCATGCTTTCCATCATCAGAATGCAAAAGCTCTTAGCCGCCAATTCCAAATTCTGTTGGAAGCGGCTCGTGCAATTGCCCAACAATGCCCTCAATGTTCTAATCAGATTGGCCACCCCAACCCCTGGTGTTAATCCCCGTGGACTGGAGGCCAACCAGTTGTGGCAAATGGATGTGACTCACTTCTCCCCTTTCTCACCTTGGAAGTTCATACATGTTTGCATTGATACGTTTTCTGGCTTTATTTGGGCCACCCCTCAAAGGGGAGAACAGGTTAAACATGTTTGCAATCATCTTGTTCGTACCATGTCAGTCATGGGCAAGCCTCATTCCTTAAAAACTGACAATGCCCCAGCGTATTGTGCGAAAACCTTTGCTCAGTTCTGTGAAACATGGAATATTCACCATTTATTTGGCATCCCCTACAATTCTCAAGGCCAAGCAATTGTTGAACATGCCAACCGCACCCTAAAAACTGCCTTGATTTGACAGGAAAAGAAGGCCGGAGTTCCAGCCTCCCTTTCAGAAAAGGAAGGCTGGTTGGCTAGTGTTCTCTTTACTCTCAATCATTTGAATGTCTCCATACAGGATCATCAACCCTATACTCGCCTCCAAAAATATTTCCAGCAAAAAGAGATATTTCCAGCCCCGCTGGTCCATTATAAAATATTACCCTCCAACGAATGCAGTGAACCAGTAAAACTGATTACCTGGGGAAAGGGTTATGCTGCAGTTTCTACTCCACAGGGTGCTCGCTGGGTTCCCGCACGCTGCGTCTGCCTCTACCATGGCATGGCAACAGGCCCTGCAGAATCCAATACCGCAGTTTGACTGTCAACTCCAGATCGCCCAGGATGCGGCGCCCGCCCCCCCCCAGGACTCGCAAGTGGGGAAATCGTAATGGACCAGTGACGTGGGGCCAGATAAAATCACTCTCATTTCAAGCTGAACAGCTTAGAAAGGAAAAGCAGCATGGTAGTGCTCATTCTCAGCGTTTTGTTTTTGCCTCTCTCTGCTTCCACTCCTAACAGCGGTGGTTCCACACCAATAAATGTGTAGGAATCTTTTGCAAAAACCCTCAATGTTTCTTCCTTTTGTCTAACCCAGCAGGTATCAATAGGTGAGATCCTTGGCTCTTGCCTTATCCCTGTTTGTCATGACCCTTCTGATATGAAAATGATACCTGGTTTTATTCATCCCTACCCCAAAATGATTCTCTCCGCACCCTTGGTTATTCCGGTTACCATAACTGGGGTACCCAAGTGCGCCGATGCCCACCTCTGGCCATTGATTTGTTGACCCCATACGTGGCTTCTTTTAATGTCACTTGTGCCCATATGGTCAATTGCACAAAAACCAACTGTGTGAAAATGGGCACGGATAATTTCAACTGCTCTAATTATGTAAATATTTCCTATGTATATAAATATACAGAGCTGCCTGAAGGCTGGTTCTGGTCGTGCCCAGGCTATACATTCAATTATATTACAGCAAACATCAGCCATGGCACACCCTGCTGCTTAAGCCGTTTGTCCATCATTTCACCCAAATGGCATCATTTGTCCAGCTCTAGATATCGCCACTCTGTGGAATTGACTAATGATTGTGACGATTCTGTCTCTCTTCCCAGTAGATCTGAATATATTTCTTTAGCTGTTTCTCTCTTAGGAGTCCCTGGATTGGCTGTACGGAATAGTATGAACATTAACTCTTTAGCTTGCTCTGCAGCAAAAGCTCTGAATTTTACTTCACAAGCTCTCCACCTTTTGAATAAAGAACAGAGTGAACTCCATCACGGACTTCTACAAAATCGTGCTGCTATTGACTATTTACTCATGCTTCATCATTATGGCTGTGAACAAGTGAATGACATGTGTTGCTTCAATATTACTGATAATTCTAAAGCCATTCAAAAACAAATCTCTCACTTGCAAAATCTTACACACCATATTAAACAGGACGTTGGATTTTCTGGCCTCTGGGATTCGTTTGCCCAGTGGCTCACTGGTTGGTTGCCAAATCTGAATTGGCTTCGTAATCTTTTTCAATATGCTATTGTCATAATATGTATATTAATTTTGCTATGCTGCTTCATCCAATGCATTCCTGGTCTCATGCGTCTTTGGTCACAGCTTTTCTCTCCTCCTCAGCCACCTACAAAAATCATTGCTGCCTACTTTACGAAGTGGCAGCACCAACTGTAAATAATAGGGGGGATATGGGCGGACTTATTTTGGGCATGCGCTGGCATACCACGTATCCCGAAGTATTTTTGTCCCATTCACCCTGGCGAACTTATTTCAGGTCGGGCATGCGCTGGCATACCACGTATCCCGAAGTATTTTTGTCCTATTCACCCTGAAATCATATAGCAACACCTCGCAAAAAAGAAAGAAAGGGGGAGATGATGGGAAGTTTTGCTTCTGTACATTTGCTTCTGCACATGAGTCTGGCAAACTGCTCTGAGCTGAAACATTCCTTCCTAGAATGTTCAGTTCACACTGAGTTCATGAAACATACCCTGACCTGTTCTTAAAGCATGGTTGACCACATCTATGGAATACAATAGTTATGCCCTGTTAAGTTTCCTATATCAATCACTAGTTATAGTTTAAGTCTTGCTATATCAATCATTAGTAATTGTTTAATTACGAGGTCTTCACGCTTGTCCAACTCTGTGTTCCCTTTCCCAACCTTTAATCTATTGATGATTAATGCCTATATGCAACCCTATATGCAACCCTTGCATTGTACTTGTGTTAACCAATCAGCAACAAGCACATATGTGGCAATGCTGTAATATTCAATAAAAGGGACTCCCTGAGACTTGCTCGGGAGATGCCTCCCATATGACACTTGCCACTCGTCTGTCGTTTATTTCAACCCAACACTGGGAGCTATAGTGCTCAGTTTGTAGGGCTCACAGTTGCTGCTTGTGGAGGGTCTTGGAAATGCCCAGGCTGTTTGGCAGGCGCTGGAGAGGCTTTACCAAAGAACCACAGCGGAAGCCAAAGGCCACGTCCCCAGGAGCAGTACAGCCTTGAGGAGAGCTGCTGGCAAGGTTGGGGGGCAGAGAAGACCAAAGGCAAGCTGCAAAAGTTTTCCTCTCGTCGTTGTTTTGTATGCTGTTCAGACCAGCACCTGCGTCGTTCCTGCCTGAGGAAAGCTGGGCAGGATGTCTCCAAGGTTGCTTCTCATGGCAGCCAGCCAAGTCCTCGTGGCAGCCAGCCAGATTTCCATGGCAGCCAGTCTAGGAGAGGAGGCCAGCGTGGGAATGCGAAGGGAGGGCATGACAGAGGAAGTGAGAAGGACAGCACTTCTTATCATCTTGCTGCTTCCATGGCAACAGTTAAGGACAACTCCAGTAAAGGCAGCATGCTGCAGTGGATCATTGACTCAGGAGCCAGTCATCATCTGATGCCCTCTAGCGGTCAAATGTGGAATTGCAGGGCTGTTTCAGCTGGAAAAGCAGTCACTCTTGCAGATGGAACACAGAGACAGTTAACTACTGTTGGCAATGTGTTTGTTTCTTTTCTACAGGCAGAGCTGGAAGTGTATGTTGTGCCAGAAATACAATTTTGTTATCCATTTCTGCTCTTGTACAGGATGGCTATAAGGTTTTACTTTGAAAATGATGTATGTTCCATTTCCAGGGGTGGGAAGCAACTGGTCAGTGTTGAATGTCAGAACAGGCTCTATGTTCTGGAAACACCTCTGGAAGGTAAGGGGGACGCTGAGACAGCACAGGCACAATGTGCTAACGTTCCCACACACAATATGTGTGCACATCTGTGGCACAGGAGAATGTCTCACAGCTGCTGGAAATACATCCAGAAGCTGCCAGAGTGCACTGAGGGGTGCAAAATCAAGGCATGTGATAAGTTCTTGGATTGCAGAGCATGCAAAAGAGCAAAGGTTAAAAGATGCAGTTATCCGAGGTCTGAGAGAGCAACCACAAAGCCTTTTGAGTTGGTACATGCAGACCTATGTGGACCGATGCCAGTGGCCAGTCTGGGCGGAGCCAAATTTGTGCTCACTTTGACAGATGATTTCTCGAGAAATGGTTGGCTGTTTACACTGAGACACAAGAGTGAGGCTGCACCACTGATCAGAGACTGGATGGCGGCAGTGGAACTGCAATTTTCCACACACGTGCAGAGTTTTCAGAGTGACCGTGGTGGGGAATTAACTGGGTCTGCTTTGCAGAGTTTCTTCCGCCAGAAGGGGATACGTCACAGGTTGACGGTCGCTTATTCTCCCCAGGAGAATGGCGTTGCGGAACGCAGGAACAGAACGCTACAAGAGGCAGCTGAAGCTCTACTGTTTGATGCTGGCCTGCCCCCACTTTTGGGGGGAAACTTGGAAATCGGCCAACTTCACGATTAATCGCTCTTATAACTCTGTTGTAGGGGACACGCCCTATTTCCTGCTGCACGGTAAGAAGCCCAAGGTGCATTTCTTCCGTGTGTTTGGTTGTGAGGCTTGGGTTCTTGTGCCAAAGGCCCAACGCAAGAAGGGTGACCAGAGGTCGCGGGAAATGATCTTTTGTGGGTATGAGCCTGGGACAAAGGAGTGGAGATTTGCCTATCCAGAAGGCGATCAGTCCAGGATTCTAGTCAGCAGGAGTGCTGAGTTCTGTGAGCAGAGTGGGTGGACACGGATCCATGGGAATCCTGACATTCTCTCAGAGAGTCTATCTGATTCTGCTGAGGAGGAAGATCTAGACGCTGAACCTGATGCTGAGGATCAGGTCTCTGACCTGGAGCAGGAACAGGGAAGGGCATCTCCACAGGCTAGCAAGAGAGAGCCAAAAAGTCAGCCTTCATCTCCCGTCAGTCAAGTGCAGAAGGCAAAAAGATGCAGTAAGTCACAGGGGAAGTCTTCTGATGACAAGGACACACTAGCTGGCCCCAGTGGGTCAGAGGAGGCACCTGAGACAGTGCTCAGATGTTCCACACGCGCTACAAAAGGGTTACCTCCTGAGAGGTTCAAGGTCACTAGCATGTGGGTTGGTTTAGCGCAGTGCGAACCAGAGAGTTTTGAGGAAGTTCAACAGTTGCCTGAAACAGTAGCCAGGAAATGGAAGAGGCAATGGGAAACGAGTTGAACTCAATGAAGTCTTTAGGTGTGTTTTCCACCACAAAGCTGCCGGCAAGCAAGCAGGCCGTGAGCTGTCGCTGGGTTTACAGGATTAAGCCCACAGTGTCTGTAGAACCACAGTACAAGGCTAGGCTAGTAACCAGAAGGTTCACGCAGCAGAAGGGGCTGCATTACACCGAGGTGTATGCTTCTACTTCCCGGAGTGAAACTCTGCGCATGCTTTTAGCAGTAGTTGCTCAAAGAGGGCACCAAGTGCACCACTTTGATGTAGATGTGGCTTATTTGAACGCAGATCTGAAGGAGGATCTGTACATGCTTCCTCCTCCAGGGTTTGAGGGCAATGAGCCAGGTGTTTTGTGGAAATTGCACAGGTCCATTTGCGGTTTAAAACAATTGGCCAGAAATTCGAACATGTGTCTGAATGAAGCTTTGGGAAGTTTGGGTTTCCAGAGGAGTCTTGCAGACAGTTGCCTGTACCTGAAGGGGTCAGGAGAGACACAGGAGGTGGTCCTGGTGTTTGTGGACGACCTTCTGTACACGGCACAGACAGGTAGACAGGTGCAAGGTTTTGCCAAAGAGCTTGGTAAGCAGTTTAAGCTCAAAAACCTTGGTCCCGTTCAGGTTTATCTGGGAGTTAAGATATCTAGGTCTGAGAACGGAAGCTTTTTCCTCAGTCAGAAAAGCAAGATTGAGCAGTTGATTGAGAAGTTCAGGATGTCTGACTGTGCAGGGGTCAGAACGCCCATGGAGACAAGCTACGTGAAGGACAGTCAGCTTGGGGAGCGTTCTGAGTTCCAAAACCCTGAGGTGTTTCAGTCAGCGCTAGGGAGTCTGTTGTATCTCTCTCGGTGGAGCAGACCAGACATAGCGTTTGCTTTGAATCTGCTCAGCCAGGAAGCTACAAAGCCCAGTGTGAGTGCCTGGCAAGGCATCAAGAGAGTGATGAGGTATTTGCAGGATACCAAAGATTTTTGCCTCACGTCAGCTGAAGGTGACGCACGGCTAATGTGCGGACTGACAGCGACTGGGCAAATCTTGGAAACAGGAAATCTGTGTCTGGACTGGTAGTAAAGTTTGGGGAATCTCTGGTTGGGTGGAAGTCCTGGAAGCAAGGTCTTATTGCACTTTCCTCTACTGAAGCTGAGTTCAGTGCGTTGTCTGATTTGTGCTGGGAGTTGGACTTCTACCGGTGTTTGATCCAAGAGATCTGTGGGGATTGTTGCTTGCCCATCACTGTTTGGGAAGACAATCAACCCTGTCTTAAGTTGGCAGAGTCTGGACAGTTTAAGTCCAGAACCAAGCATTTGGACATACGTTTCCAGAATGTGTGTCAGAGTGTCCAGGCAGGTAGGATACGGCTCAAGTACTGTTCAAGCCGGGAGAACCTAGCTGATGGGTTTACTAAACCCTTCAGCTTCAAGCGTCATGGGAGTTCTGTGAAGGGTTGTGTTTATGGTAAGTGGTTGTACTTACAGTTTCCCTCAGTATGCGAGATGAGAGGGGGTGTGAGGAGAATCAGAACTTACAGGGTTAAACAGTTCTGTGTGACGTCTCACATTCTGAGGCGTGGTTTTGTTCCTATCAGGGAATTTTCCTTTGTGTGTGAGTTACTTTCGTTTTGGCTGTCGAGTCGAGAAGATGTCCACTCGATCTCCGGGTTGATTTATGATGTTTTTTCTACTCATTAAAGACTGTTTAGATTAGCAAGAAGTCTGCGTACAGTCTTTGATTTATCACCTACACAAGGCACCTTTCTGCTGCTGTGATACTCTGCTCGTTTCTCTCTGGTCGGGGACAGAGGGTGGCGCTTGGGGGGGAACTGTCATCGCGCCACTCCTTGGTGTGTGGAGTGGCTCAGGGTGCGATACTCTCCCCGGTGCTTTTCAACATCTTTATGCGCCCCCTCGCCCAGCTTGTCTGGAGTTTTGAGCTGGGCTGCCATTAGTAAGCTGATGACACCCAACTCTATCTGTTGATGGATGGCCATCCTGACTCGGCCCCAGACACACTGATCAGATATTTGGAAGCTATGGCTGGATGGTTACGTGGGAGCCGGTTGAAGTTAAATCCTTCGAAGACAGAGGTCCTTTGGCTGGGAAGGGACGATATGGGATTGGGGGGGGGGCAACTCCCATCTCTTGCGGGGGTGCAATAAGTGCCAGCACCGTCCATTAAGAGTTTGGGTGTAATTTTTGTTGGTTTCTATTTCCCTCACTGAGCAGCAAATGCATGTCACAAGACATTGTTTACATTCCACAGTCCAAGTTACTGTTGGGTTCCCACGGGAAAGGGAGACTGGATGTGATGTACACTGGTTTCCTGTTTTTCAGTGTTCAGTCGTTTTCTTTGTTAGAGAGTTGAGAGGGTTGCTCTCTGCTCTCACAGAGGCAAGATGTATGTTTGTGTGTTCTCGGTATAGATGAGAAATAAAATTAGCATGTAGTACAATACCTGCTTATCCTTTCGTCTGCGAACTATACTCTGCTGTACCAGCTCTAGATGGGCCGGAGCTGGACAAACTAACATTTTTGGGTTCCTGGCCCAGAAGTCGGATCGGAATGACGAATGGCTGCCGGCAGAGGAACGGAACGGTGTTATCTGCTCTGCATGTCAAGAAGATTGATGAGAGGTGTCTTGGATAGTTTTATTGCATTATTGTTCGGCGTCCAGCCACACTTCCCCTTGCGAGCCTCTGCAGGTCGTAAAGCAATTAGAAATTAGCAAAGTTGCACAGCGGTCATGTGTCGAAAGAGCAGTAAATCAGTCCCAAACGTTTCTTCTGTCCTAAAGTCTCTTTATTGAAAACAAATAGCGTATTTACAATCTCCAACAGCCATCCGTGTTAAGCTGCATCTTCTCTCTCTGCTTGCAGCGTCTTAACTAACTGCTTTCGATTTCCACTCAGCTCACAGCATTCCAAGCTGCTTTCGTCATGTCCTGGCTTACTTCCCTTGTAAGCCCCACCTCTCAGGCTCGAGGCATAGAAGGTTAACCCTTCACTACATCCAACAAGGTATGTGCTCTTGCCCCGGGAAGCCTGCCAGTTCCTAATTAATGGCTTTAAGGCTGGACTTTGAACTTTTAAGCCAAAGCAGCCGTTTGCTGTGGCAGAGGCTTGAGAGGCTTGAAATCGAAAGTGCTTTTGGAATGCAGCTGCTGTAAACAGATGCAGCTTGCTTTAAAGCAGCAGAGATGGCTAATGCAAGGCTCGCTGATGCTTTTGGAATTCCAAAGCTCAATAAAAAGAATTACGCAGAATGGGTGTTGTATGCAGAAGCACTGCTACGAAAAGAGGGTCTATTCAATGTCATAACAGACGCCCCCCCCAGCTCCGATGACGGATGAATGAAGAGCTAAAGATTCAAAAGCAAGGGGAACTCTTACGCTGATTGTATCCCCAGAAGAGCTATGTCTATTGCGTGATAAGACCTCAGCCAAAGAAATCTGGGGCACTTTAAGAGATTCTCATTTGAGAAGAGAAGCTGGTGCTTCTTTGTTCTACTATGCCAAGCTGCATGATATGGCACTTGTTGAAGGTGCAGATGTGCGTGCTCATCTGATGGAGATGCAGAATCTCAGACATGAGCTGCAACAGAGAGGAATCACTTTTCCAGAGGCTGTGTATTCCTTCATGATACTACATTCTTTGGGTTCAAGCTGGGAATCCATTGCCACTCAGATTGCTGCTCTGCCAACTGCTCAGCTCACGGTAGCGCATGTTACTGCCGTTGTTCTGAATGAAGCGGACAGGCGAGGTGCTAGCTGCATCGGTAAGGGGGAGTCTTCACAGACAGCATCCCAGTATGCAGTGGAACCACTAGATGGCGCCAAAGCTTTGAAGGCAGAGAAATGCTACTCGTGTGGACATCTGGGCCATATGAAAAGGGAATGCAAGTATCCCAACAAGGCCAAGACAGAGCAGCACAGCGAAAGCTCATCGCATGGCAAAGGCAAAGGTCCGGTGTCCAGGACAACGCAACACAATATGGTCTCACACTTCACTCCAAAGGTTGCAAAGGTCCAGAAGACGTCTAGATCTTTCTTCATCATGGATTCAGGAGCCACCCGCCACATTTGCAACGACAAGGGACTGTTCGTGTATTTTACACCGCAGGAAGGTGCGATTCACCAGGTGGATGACCACACGATCTCCAGTCAAGGCTACGGAACTGTTGTTCTTCACAGTTTGGACTTGTCGATACATGACATTCTCTACGTTCCAGATGCTGCACACAATCTACTCAGCGTCGCGCAGGTGAATGAACGGAACATTGACGTTTCCTTCAAGAACAAGAAGTGCACCATCACAAAGAAAAATGATTATGTATTGCATGCTGAATATGTTGATCGTTTGTTTGTATTGTATTAGGATGATGTTGTGCAGGATGAGGCTTGTTGCATTGCAGGTTCTAACAAGGTTTTGCATGCAGGATGTATTCATGATTTTCACAGAAAATTTGGTCATTTACACTTTGAGGCAGTATCCAAAATGCCTGCCTTGGCTGAAGGTATGACTATTAAACCCTGCAGGTACCACATGAAGTGTAAGGCATGTGCAGCAAGCAAGGTGAAAATGGCTGTGAAAGGTAAGGTATCTAGTAGGCAAACCACAGAACCATACCAGGTTATGCATGCTGATCTAGTTGGTCCACTATCGCCCTCTTTGGGTGGAAACAGGTACTTCATGGTTCTCATTGATACATTTTCCAGGTATATTTATGTGTTCAATCTCAAGCAGAAATCAGAGGCTTTTCAAAGGTTTAAGGAATTCTGTGCTTGGTTGGAAAATGTGCATGGTAAGAAGATAAAGATTTTTTTCACTGATCGCGGGGGGGAATTCACTTCTCAGCAGTTTGAAGCTTTTCTGACTGAGAAAGGAATTCGACACGATTTGTCTAGTCCTCGTTCGCCATGGCAGAATGGACTTTGTGAGAGAGCAAATCAGACATTGCTTCAAGGGTTGAAAACCTTGCTGCATGATGCCAATCTTCCAGAGAGTTATTGGGCAGAATCTTTGGCCTGTTTTGTTTACAGTTATAATCGGAGATTATCATCATCGATTGGTTGTACCCCCTATGAAAAGATGTTTGGCAAGAAACCATACATCAAACACGTGAGAATTTTTGGTTCTGACATGTGGGTTCACACACCACAAAGCTCCAAGTTAGGCAAGCGTGGATTGCATGGTATCTTTCTAGGGTATCAGAAAGGTTCTTACAGAGTAATGATGACTGACTCTAAGACAATTAGGCTCACTAGAAGTGTTGAGTACAATGCCAAGTGGGGGGAGAATGTGGGAATTTTCCAATGTTATCCTGATGACAGTGAAGAGACTGAGGATAAGCAACAATCACAGCAATAGCCACACCCTACACCCACTGATGAAGGTCCTGATTCTGAATCTGAGACTGAATCGGATGATTCAGAGGATTTCAAGAGTGCAAAAGCCTCTATGCGACCCTCTGAAGGCTCTGATCGAGAATTGGAGGAACCATTGTTCACTATAGGTCACTATTCTCCTAAGAAGGAAGAGGAGAGTGTTGAAGACTTACGGCTAATTCACAGGTCTGAGAGAGCCACTAAAGGTAGACCTCCAAAGAGATTTGCTGATGAATTTGCTAAAACAGCAGTTGCAGCTGTTAAAAGCTCCAAGAAGGTATTTGAACCTTCAAGCTTCCAAGAGATCCAGGCTTTGGATTCAAAGGATGCTGAGCCATGGTTAAATGCCATGAAGGCTGAGCTTGATTTCTTAGAGAGGAACAAAACATGGGGGCTAGTTCCAGTAGTTCCAGGAATGAAACTGCTTGGAAGCAAATGGGTCTTCAAAGCGAAGACAGATCAAAATGGCAAGATAGTCAGACACAAAGCCAGATTGGTAGCCAGAGGTTTTTCACAGGTACCAGGTGAAGACGATCACGAGACCTACTCACCCACCATGAGATATGAGAGCATTAGGCTTATGCTCAAATTTGCTGCAGAATAGAATCTTCACGTTTCTCACCACGACGTGAATACAGCATTTTTGTACGGATCTCTAGGTGAATCACTTTATATGCTTCCACCTGATGGCGTACAGCTAAAACAGGGATTTGTTTGTTTTCTGAAGAAATCCCTTTATGGTCTCAAACAGAGTGCACGATGTTGGCACACTAAACTCACTGAGGTATTGTTTTCTCTAGGTTTTCAGCAAGGGAAAGCTGATCCATGTGTATTTGTCAAAGAGGAAGGGCAAAAGAAGCTGTATTGCTTGTTTTATGTTGATGATATTCTTTTCTTTTGGAAGGATGTCACAATGTACAATAACGCCCTAGCTCAACTGAAAGAGCACTTTGACATGAAAGATCTTGGTGAGGTAACCAACTACCTATCTCTGGAAATAGAGAGAGACCAGGATGGTAACATTCTAGTACACCAGTAACGGAAAATTGCTGATGTGTTAAGCAAGCTAAACCTGATGGATGCTAACCCTGTAGACACACCGATGACAACAGGTTATCAGGTAGATGACACTGAAGGAGCATTTTCTGACACTACACTGTACAGAAGTGTGCTAGGCAAACTAAACTTCATTGCCAGATGTTCAAGACCTGACATTGCTGTTAGCTGTAATTTACTAAGCAGACAAGTCAACAATCCTACTGTTAAGGATTGAAAAGCTCTGAAACGCATAGCACGCTATTTGAAAGGCACTATGCATGAGGGGCCACTAGGGGCGCATCAGAAAATGGCTGACAATAACATCTCTCCGACCCACACGAGGTAATTTGGAGGCTGTGATGGGAGTAAATAGCCTCCCTACCCCCCCCCCGATTGGGGGGGCTGCCCTTGCCTGCTGTGCCCTATACCACTCCCGAATTTGTGGGGATGGGGGCACTAGGCAGAATGCCCTTCTGTGGATATCGACGCTCCTGGACGCTGCCTCTGATCCGCGCCTCTAGCTGCAAGAACTTCAAAAGAAACGATTAGGATGAAGCGAATGCACATATTTCAAGGAAGGAGGGGGAGTAAAGACTGCTAACAGAAGAGATCTCTGATAAACAAAATGAGTCGGAGGAACAAGAATTAACCAGATGAAGATACACCAAGACTCGGTATGGCAAAAGGACTGGATGGGGGAGGGGGAAAAAAACTTTCCTTTCTTTCCTCTATGTGATTAAACAAGAATCCCCCCCCTCACAAGTCAGAAATGTCGTTTGAAGGACTTAAGCTGTGGATTTATGTCTGTGTGGAGATAAACTTTCTAACCAAAGCATGTTTCAAGAAGAGCGTGGAATGTATAAGGGCTTTGCAATGACGCAGTTAAAAATACCGTCGCCATATTGGGAAGTTATGTGGGAGGACTTAAGTCTGGGAGGAGAAATAGAGAAATAGAGCTGTTTTTATATTGTGGGTGAAACTCCTCAGAGGGACTTAAGAACGACAGTTCTGTGATTAATGATGGAAAGAGCGATGTTATCTATGAATGCGATGATATATGGAAATCTCGATTTGAGGATTGGATGAACGGAAAAATTCACACAGGATTATTATTGGTGTTTATCGTCTTAAGGAGATTGTTAGAAGAGATCATAAAGAAAAAAGAGAAAATGTACGAACAAGATGAGATATGGAAACAGCAAGATAAGACTGGATAGAATTATGAACTTTGTTTGGACTGATTTGGACATTAACACAGTAGCAAGAAGATGATCAGAACCCCCCTTCGGATCTTGAAATATGGGTCCCCTCAACAAAATTTAAAATTTGGCTTTGTAATTCGGAATTTATGTGATATGATATGATTTGATTTGATTTGATTGGTCGGTTAATAAAAATTATTTTTTTAAAAAATGAAAGGCACTATGCATTACAGACTGAGATATAACAATCAGAAGTCTGGTGGTCTTGAAATATTTGCAGATATTTGCAGATGCAAGTTTTGGTGGTGACACTACAGATAGGAAAAGCAGGTCTGGAGTTTGCTACATGTACAATCAGGGTCTTTTTGATTGGTCATGCAAGAAGCAAACAACAGTTAGCTTAATTACTTGTGAAGCTGAACTGAATGCACTGTCTTATTCACTTAAAGATTGTGAATGGTTGTTGTTGTTTAGTCTTTTAGTCGTGTCCGACTCTTCGTGACCCCATGGACCAGAGCACGCCAGGCACTCCTGTCTTCCACTGCCTCCCGCAGTTTGGTCAGACTCATGTTTGTAGCTTCGAGAACACTGTCCAACCATCTCGTCCTCTGTCGTCCCCTTCTCCTTGTGCCCTCCATCTTTCCCAGCATCAGGGTCTTTTCCAGGGAGTCTTCTCTTCTCATGAGGTGGCCAAAGTATTGGAGCCTCCAGCTTCACGATCTGTCCTTCCAGTGAGCACTCAGGGCTGATTTCCTTAAGAATGGATATGTTTGATCTTCTTGCAGTCCATGGGACTCTCAAGAGTCTCCTCCAGCACCATAATTCAAAAGCATCAATTCTTCGGCGATCAGCCTTCTTTATGATCCAGCTCTCACTTCCATACATCACTACTGGGAAAACCATGGCTTTTACGATGCGGACCTTTGTTGGTAAGGTGATGTCTCTGCTTTTTAAGATGCTGTGAATGGTTGTTACAATTATGCAAAGACATGAAAATTCCTGTCAAATGTCCAATCCAGGTTTATCAGGACAACAAAGCATGTTTGGCTTTGCTGAATTCTGAAGGTTGTAAGCAAAGCACGAAGCACTTGCAATTGAAACTGCAACATGCTAGGGAATGTGTTCAGAAGGGACTCGTAACGGTGTCCTATATGCCAGGTAATGAAATTCCTGCTGATGTATTGTCCAAGATTGTATCAAGGGATCAACACTGTACCTATGTACGAAATTCAACCAAAGGTACTTTCGGATCATAATGCATTAAAGTTTGTAATGAAAGGATTTGAGGGAAAATCTTTTAGGTGGAGATTAAATGAATATCTTCTTGATGACCAAAAGATTGTGGAGAAAGCCCCCAAAAATTAACAGACTATTTTGTAAATAATTGTAACAAAGGTACAAAAATGAGTACTGTATGGGATGCAAGTAAAGCTGTAATGAGGGGCTTCTTTATTCAACAAAATTTGATTAAGAATAAATACAGAGAAAAAGGAAAGAAAGAGATTTTAAAACAGATAATGGAAAATGAGAAAAAATTAATTAAAAGGCCAAACAATGTGAAAATAAAACAAAACATAAAGATTCTACAATCACAATTTGCAATGATAATTAATAAAGAAGTAGAATGGAATATAAAGAGGATGAAACAAAAAAAATTTTAATTTGCAAACAAATCAGGGAAATTGTTGGCCTGGCAGATTAAGAAAAGGAAGGAACAAAACACAATCAATAGGATCATCGTAGAAGGAAAGGAAATGGAGAATCCAAAAGATATCAGAAGAGGATTTGTGGACTTTTACTGGAATTTATACCAAAAAAAGGAGAAGAGCAACAATAAAAAATTGAAGATTTTTTAAGGACGAAAGGGGTGCAGAAGATCCCGATTGATAGAAAAGACCAACTGAACACCCCAATTGAAAATGATGAGCTTGATAAAGCAATTAAAGAGTTGAAAAAAGGAAAAACTCCAGGACCAGGTGGACTTACGGCAAGATATTATAAGGAAATGAGACACATCTTACTTGGGCCTTTAAGAGAAGTTATGAGCAACATTTTGAAGGAAAGAGAAATCCCTGACACTTGGAAATATGCTTTTATTACATTCATTCCTACTGATACTGATTGATTTATTACGGCCATTGGCCCATATCTAAAACAATACATCAAGATTTATCCATAAGCAAACAATTTAAACAGTTCCAAGTTAAAACACCCATATAAAACCAATTTTACTTCAATTAAGTAAACACTATATACAATAAGCTCCCTCTATGTCAACCGTAATTCAAATCCCTCGGGGATATGCGTCTTAGTTCTGGCACTTATTGATGGTTCTTAAGTTTGGCTAAGCTGTCAGAGTCATACAGTGATCCATTTCTCCTCTTATGAAATAAGACATTAATCAGGTATCTAGCGACTGCAAGGGATCTACTTGAGTCTTCGTCGTTTAATAAGTATATTATTTGGGCTTCCTGAGGTCTGTCAGCAATTCTCGATAAATATGGGGCCAGAAACTTAGACCGTGAAGCCAAATGTAATGGACAACAGAAGATTATATGATATAACGATTCTATGGATCCACTTTTACAGTCACAGAGGAGTGAGATCTGTCCGTTGGAGAGTCTGTTACCCAACACATTTGATGGGAAAACATTGAATCTAGCCTTTATAAAGGCATACCTGTGCATCACCACAGATAAGGTAGTTAAATAAGATGGGAGTTTTGTTGGTGGTGTTAAGCCAAGGTTTATCGGCGAACAGGTGCCACCACCTGTCGCAATATTAAATTGTAAATCAATCTCCTCTAATCTGTGAGTTATAATTCTCTTGGCAGAAATTAAATCCAATTTTAGTAGTTCAGATGGGGATAGTCCTAAGGACACAAGTTTCCCATGTATTATTTTTGCCCAAATGCTAGGGAAGTCATCTCTCCAGAGACACTGTATCAGGTGGAGATTTGGGAGTTTATGCCATAATGCCAACCAGTAACAGAGGATGCATTTCCATAGTGTGGTTTCTAGAGATGTCACATTTAGTTCGAGTCGTATAGCTGTATTGCCTACACACCTGGGTAGTTTTAGCAACCTTCTTAGCAGTTGGTTTTGGATTACCTCCAATTGGGTTAGATTAACAAAGGACCCCCATATTGGGATTGCATATGCTATTGTTGCAATCACCTTTGCCTTGAAAACTTTTAACACTGATGGAATATGGAAAGCCCCATCTGAAAAGAAAAAACGCAGTAGCCCAAATGAAAGGGCTTTAGCTCTATTTAATACATATGCAAGATGGACCTTCCAGCCCATGTTGTGTTGGAGAAGGACTCCCAAGTATTGAAATTTAAAAACTTGGTCTATGGCTTTCCCGTCTATTCTCCAATTATAGGTTTTTCGACTCTTGGTGAAAATTAGGACTTTGGACTTTGCATGATTGATTGTAAGAAAATTTGATTTGCAGTAAGCATCAAAAATTTTTAAGGCCCTCCTAAGGCCAACTCTTGAAAAAGATAGGATCACTGCGTCGTCTGCGTAGAGTAGAAGGGGGCAACGATATTGGGCAAGACGGGGGGCGTGGATCGTCTCTTGAGAATCTATAAGAGGCGCCCTCATATCGCTTATAAATAGATTAAAAAGGGTCGGAGCAAGGATACATCCTTGACGAACACCTCTATTGATGGTTACTGGATTTGAGAGGTCGCCTGCCGTGCTAATTTCCCCCAAAGTAGTCCTCTGGGGATGCTGTCAAAAGCGGCCTTTAAATCAATAAAGGCCGCACAAAGTTGGCCTCTTTTTGGGGCGGAATATTTCCGGGCAAGGTGGTATAAAACTAAGACATGATCGACATTCATTCCTAAACAAGACTCAGATTTGACACAAGTTAAAAATTATAGGCCAATATGTTTATTAAACAATGAATATAAAATATTTGCAAGAATAGTAGCGAAAAGGTTGGAAAAAATATTGCAAGATTATATTCATAAAAATCAAGCGGGTTTTCTACCTGGCAGACAGATGAAAGATAATATAAGAAATATAATAGACATTGTGGAATATCTCACTGCCAGGAATGATAAACAAGCTATGCTAATATTTGTGGACGCTGAAAAGGCCTTTGACAATATATTGTGATGGCCTGGGATTCCGAGTCTGAGAGCGATCCGGAGGAATCCCAGCCGGCACAGGAGTCCCCGCCTCCAGGGCCGGCTGAACTGGGGCAAGGCCTAGATGCTGAGGAAACTCAAGAGCAGGCACCAGGTGAAACCATTCTGGCCCCAGAGGTGCTGGATGACTCAGTGGCCACAGGTGAGCCTCCTCCAGGGCCCAGTAACCCTTCGGCCTCTCCTGATCTGCAGAGGCTTAGGGCAGAGAGGCGAAGGGAGCTGGTTGCCCCCAGGAGGAGTGCTCGCCTTAAGGCCAGAGGAGGCGGGGCTCCTGGGGGTCGGGACCGCCCCTGACCTTAGAAGAGGATAAAAGCCCAGTCAGGCCGGCCCCAGGTTGCGGGAGCAACGTCGTTGTTGGCTTCGGACCTTCCTGTGTTCTTGATCTCTGCTCGGCCTCCTGTTCCTGACTATCCAGTACTCCTGTTCCCTGCTCGGCCTCCTGTTCCCGTCCATCCGGTGTTCCTGCTACCTACTCAGCCTTCTGTTCCAGCGTTCCTGTTCCCCGCCCGGCTCTCTGCATCGGACCTCGCCCCTCTTCGTGTGGACTCTGCTACACTCACGGTACCTTACCCCCGGGACCAGCACATATATCTTGGGAATTTATGTTGAAGAATTTAGAGATGATGGATTTAGGTCAAGGGATTTTCAATGGTATCAAAGCAATATATACCTGTCCCTGCCTTGGACTCTGTCCCTGTGGGAGACCCTGTTGCTCTGGACCATGGTCCCCAGCAACAAGTTCCTCTTCTTCCTCAACGTCTGAGTCATAGAACGGCTGTGGAATCACATCTGGATTAGCGTGCAGACGTTTCCACCCGGCTTGCTCACAGAACTCAGCGCTATTGCTGATCACCAACCTTGACTGGTTTCCACTTCCGTACGCAAACCGCCAGGCCTTTGAGCCAGGCTCATACCCTACAAAGATCATTCTTTTAGATCTTGGCTCACCTTTCTTGCGTTGAGCCTTTGGAATATGAACCCAGGCCTCACAACCAAACACACGAAGGTAGTGTACCTTAGGCTTCTTTCCATGCAGCAAGAAATAAGGTGTATTTCCTACACTAGAGTTGTACACTCTGTTCTGCATAGGAACTACGTAGCGCCAGGCCTCAGACCAGAACCTCTGGGGTAGCCCTGCATCCCACAAAACAGAAGATACCGCTTCCTGCACCGTCCTGTTCTTTCTCTCTGCCAGCCCATTCTGTTGCGGAGAGTAAGGAGCGGTCAATCGATGGCTAATCCCCTTCTCCCTAAAGAAATCCTGTAAAGCAAAACCTGTGAACTCAGAACCTCTGTCACTTTGAAAGCCATGCACTCTGGTGGAAAAGGTTACTTCAACTGCGGTGATCCAATCCCTGATTATTTTAGCCGCCTCCCCTTTAGTTTTCAGGGCAAATGTCCAAGCAGACCTCGAGAAATCAGCAATCGGAAGCAGAGAGTACTTTGATCCCCCCAGTGACTCAACTGACATGGGGCCACACAAATCTGCATGAATTAACTCAAAGGGTTGCGTGGTCTGTCTCTCTGACTTTGGATAGGAGCATGTCACAATCTTTGCCTGCTTACAAGCATTACAGTCTAAAAATTTGTCACAAGCTTTAAATTTGCACCCTTGTGTCAGTTCTGGCGCCTTCTTAACGAACCCCCAATTCAGATGGGCAAATCTGCGGTGCCATAAATGTGGACAACCATCGTGGGGTGCCACATTCACACATTCCCCTTTGCATCTTCAGTGTCATCCTCTTCTGTAGAAACAGGCACATTTACAACAAACAAATTGCCCTTGGACTGCACTGTGTACATGTGCTTCCCATTCTTAGAAAACTCACATTGGGTACCTGCAAAAGACACACACAAACCATCAGCAAGTAAATCATGCACACTTAACAAACAGTTGGCTAAGCCTGGCACCGCAAAAGCTTTGACTTCATGTTTTTTTTTTTTTTTTTTTTTTTTTGCAAGTAAATTTTTATTCAGAATTTGTAGAAGAAAAAAAAAAGGACAAACAAATACAAAAATAGACATTTTAACATAAATTATTCATCCTATTTTCATGCTATACAAAAAGTAAGCATACAATCATACAAAAAAAATAATATAAGCATTAGGCTCTACTTAGCCTTTGACTTCCCTCCACCCTTTTGGTAAGTATCAAATAAATCCCGGATTGCGTAATTAGTTTATTAAAGTTTATACTTATTAGCTGATAAAGTTTTTCTAATACCGCCAGTTCCTCCTATATATCCGTTCCAATATATTTCCAAAATTTACTCCAATTTTTTTGAAATTTCTGGTCGTCTTGGTCTCGTATTCTGCCTGTTAATCTATCTAGCTCGGCATAGTTAATCATTTTGACCTGCCAGTCACTTACGTTAGGTATATTTTCTGTTTTCCAGTTTTGTGCCAGCATAATTCTTGCGGCTGTGGTGGCATAGAGAAAAATTTTTTTATCTTCATTTTTTATTTCCTTACCCATAATTCCCAGCAAAAAGGCCTCAGGTCTTTTGGGAAAAGTATATTTAAAAACTTTTTTAAGTTCATTATAAATTGCTTCCCAAAAAACCTTCACCTTGTTGCATTGCCACCACATATGGTAGAGGTCTCCCTCCACTTCACCACATTTCCAGCATGTCTTATTTTCTGATCTATAGATTTTAGCTAATTTTGCCGGCGTGAGATACCATCTATAGAGCATTTTCCAGACATTTTCTCTCAAACTCGTACAGGCCGTAAATTTAATATCTCTATTCCACAATTTCAACCACTTTTCAAACTCGATGTTATAGCCGAAGTCAATTGCCCATTTAATCATTGCCTCTTTGACTTCCTCGTCTTTTGTATGCCATTCCAGTAATATGTTGTATAATTTAGACAATGTTTTGTTTTTACCTTCTATTATTTCTATATTGAATTTTGATTTCTTGTCCTCAAAGCCCATTTTTCTTTTATCTTGCTTTAACATATCATTCACCTGATGATACTGTAACCAACCGGTGAATTGATCCTTTATTTCCTCATAAGGTTTAAGTTTAAGCCCTTGTTCTGATTTTCTTACCAAATCTTCGTAAGTGGCTGTCTTCTCTTCCATGTTGGTTTTTTTTTTTGTTAAGACCTCTACCGGTGAGATCCACCATGGTGTTTTTCTTTCAAGAAGGTTCTTATTTCTTTCCCAGACCTGATATATTGGTCCCCTGAAAATATGATTTAAGAAAGCCCTGTGGACTTTCACCTTCTCATACCAGAGATATGCGTGCCACCCGTACCAATTATTGAAACCTTCTAAATCCAACAGGTCTCTGTTCTCCAGTTTTATCCAATCTTTTAGCCAAAGTAGGCACGCTGCTTCATAATATAAACTCAAATCTGGGAGAGCAAAACCTCCTCTTTCCTTTTTATCAGTTAATATTTTCATTTTAATCCTTGGTCTTTTCCCCTGCCAGATGAATTTCATCAGGGTTCTCTGCCATTCTTTACATTGTTTTAAACCTTTAATAACTGGAAGAGTTTGAAATAGGAACAACATTCTCGGCAAAACATTCATTTTAACCACTGCTATCCTTCCTAAAAAGGAAAATTTCATCCTCTCCCATATTTCCAGATCTTTCTTTATTTTTTTCCATGTAACTTCATAATTATCTTTATATAGGTTTATGTTTTTTGCCGTGATCCACACTCCCAAATATTTCACTTTTTTCACCACCATGATTTCCACTTTTTGTTCTAGATCTTTCGTTTCTTCCTTAGTTAGATTTTTAACCAGCATTTTAGTTTTATTCTTATTTACCTTAAAACCTGCCACCTCTCCAAATTCCTCAATTTTTTGTAATGCTTCTTTTACACTATCTTGTGGATCTTCCAAAGTCAGAACAATATCGTTGGCGAAGGCTTTAATTTTAAATTCCTTCTTTCCTACTCTAATTCCTTTCACTTCTGTTGCCTCCCTCAGTCTCTTATTAAGTACTTCCAAAATTATAATAAATAATAAGGGGGACAGGGGGCAACCTTGTCTGGTCCCTTTATAAATGTTAAAATATTCTGTTGTATTATTATTTATCACCAGCTTTGCTTTCTGTTCTTTGTATATTGCTTCTATGCCTCTTCTAAATTTTTCACCAATTCCCATCCTCTCCAAAACCTTCTTTAGGAAGTTCCAGGAAACATTGTCAAATGCCTTTTCGGCGTCTATGAAAACCAGTGCAGCTTTTCTGTCTATTTTCATGTCCAAATATTCAATAATGTCAATCAAATTCCTTACATTATCCCGTAATTGTCTCCCTGGGAGAAATCCTGTTTGGTCACCATGGATTTTATTAATCAAGACCTTCTTTAATCTTTCCGCCATTATATCTGCAAATAGCTTATAATCATTATTTAATAATGAGATTGGCCTATAGTTCTTTACTTCCATAGTGTCCACCTCTTTTTTAGGAATCAAGGTAACATAGGCTTCCTTCCAGGTATCAGGTATCTTTCCTTCTCTCAATATATTGTTCATAACCTCTCCCAGCACTGGTGATATTTGGTTAATTAATATTTTATAATATTTGGCTGGAAGACCGTCCGGTCCCGGCGCCTTCTCAGCTTTCATCTTTTTGATAGCCTTTTTTATCTCTTCCTGTGTTATTATCTCATCTAGTGCTGCTCTTTCATCTTCTACAATTTGTTCCAGATGGTGTTTTTGCAAAAATTGATCTATTTCTTGTTCTGTTTCCTCTCCTCTTTTATATAAATCCTTATAATATCTTTGGAATATTCTTTTTATTTCTTTTGGTTCTTCCATAATCATATCTCCTTCTTTTATTTTGCTGATCATACTCAGCTTCTTCCTTTCTCTCAGCTGCCACGCTAGATATTTCCCTATCTTATTTGCGGACTCAAAGTTCTTTTGATTCATCCTCTTAATTTTCCACTCTATCTCTTGGTTAATTATTGTGGCAAATTTAGCTTGTAATATTCTTAAGTTCTGTTTTAAACTCTCTTCACTAGGGTTAGCAGTTAATTTTCTTTCATTTTCCATAATCTGTGTTAAAATCTGCTCTTTCTTTTTTTCCTTTTCTTTTCTTAGTTGGCTATTTTTCTGAATCAAGAAACCCCTCATGACCGCTTTTCCTGCGTCCCACACCGTCTCTATGGAAGTTTCTCCATTTAAGTTCCACCTAAAGTATTCTTCAATTGTTTCTATAGCCTTATTTACTATCTTTTGATCATTAAATAAATATTCATTCATTCTCCATCTGGCTGTTTTAACCTCTCTACCTTTTAACTCCATGGAAACCGCACTATGATCAGATAGAGTTCGAGGCCAAATTTCGGACTTAATTAAGTTCTGTACCAATTCCCTCGAGACCCAAATACTGTCTATCCTCCCCCAGCTCTGATTCGGATTTGAAAAAAAGGTGAATTGTTTTACAGTAGGATTTGACTTCATGTTTAAGGAAGGAACAGTAAAAAAGGCCTGACTGTGTGAGCCTTTTTCTACTTCCATCCGCAAGCGTCACATATTTATCAGTTTTTACTGTCCTGCAATTCCTTAAAAGACCAGCAGATGGCACAAGAGTGTTTGTGGCTCCACTGTCGAGGACGACAGTAAGAAAGTCTTGTTGTTGACATTCCTGGATCATTGCCATAGCAACACTCCCCTTGCTGCCCCCCTCTCTGGGGCCTCTGCAGACGTCCTCTCTGGTTGTCACGGCAACAGACTCCCCCCCGGCAGGGAGACTTGCCCACGACCTTCACAGCTTCCGTAGATGCAACTCTCTCAGTTGCCATGGAGACTGGACTTGTCTCGGCATTCCCACACTTCTGCGAAGCTCTTATCTGTGCTGCCTGCAGGTGGCTGGCCTTGGAGCCTGTAGCCTTACTCAGCTTCCCATGGCTATGCTCCGGCTCATGAAGTAAACAACACTTGGCAGCTTTTGGAGAAAGAGGCTTCTCTGAGCTTTCACTGCTCACTGCCCCCCCCCCTGCTCACAGGGCTTCCAGGACCTTTGCCTGCACCCCCTCTGATGGGTACGGGGCTCCCAACTCTTGGCCTCTCTCCTGGCTTTTCACACAGACACGTTGCAGCATCCAGACAGCTCTCAGGCACACCAGCAACAGCAACAGTCCCTTTGCCCCCCCCCCCCGTGGCTCTCTTGGCTCTCTCTCTTTGTTGCAGCCACGTCTCGGCCCTTGCTTCCCACCCCAGCTTCACTAGCTTTCCGGAGTGCTTGCCAAGTGGCCTCTGGCTTTCTTGCACCCAGTAAAACTGGCACTAGATAAGCTTCCACATGTTCAGCCAAAATTTCTAACACACGCTGCTCCAAATCACTTTGAACTGCAGCCGTCTCTGCCTCTGCTTTCCCAGTTGCAGACTGTGAGGGCTGGACCAAGTCCCATAGCTGCTCCCCCACCAGCAAGAATTCCATTTCAAAACTCCATTCTAGCCAATTTTGGCTAGTCAGTTTCTGACATGGCATTTTAAAATCAAAGCCATGTCCCTGGGGCTGAGCCATGCTTTCCCTCTCCCTTCTGTGGCTTGAGTACTCACTCATTTCTGCCAACCGGGCGTCCTAGAAAGCCTTGGCATCGAAGCTCCTTCTCTCCGTCAGCCTCCTCCGATCTGCCCTCTGATCTCTGAAACCTTGGCAGTCGATCAAGCTGACGTCCAGTCTTTTAAAGTCTTCCAAGCCCTTTCTCACACGCTTCGCGTTGACCCATAACCTCTTGATAGATTTATTGCTTTATTGTTTGGAAGTGTTTGTTATTTACTGTTGTATGTTGATGATATCTGTCTAATAACAACTGCACAAAAGCAAGTGTCTTGGTTTATAAACAGCCTAGGTAACAAATACAAACTGAAGTATTTGGGAGAGATTCAGAATTACTTAGGAGTAGAGGTTCAGAGAAATGAAGAGGGCGTTTACTCTCTGAGTCAGAAGGAAAAAATTGAAAAGTTACTGAAGACATATGGAATGGAGAGGGCAAATGAGGTTGACACTCCCATAACTACCCAGTACAAAAATGAACCAGAAGGGCAAAAATGTGAGAATGCAACAGCGTTTCATTCTCTGTTGGGTTCTCTGTTATATTTAAGTTGTTGGACAAGACCCGACATAACATTGGCAGTGCACATGTTAAGCCAAAGAAGTGCAGACCCGGCTCAGAGAGATTGGGTAGCACTTAAAAGAATCCTAAGGTATCTGAAAGGCACAAAAGATTACAAACTGGTGCTGGATACAGGATATGATCAGCAAGTGTATGCATACGCTGAGGCCAGCTGGGGAGACAGAGAAAATGGAAAGTCTACCACTGGCTATGCCATATATATTGGAAATGCCCTGGTTCAGTGGAAATCCCAGAAACAAACATTTGTTGCCACAAGTACTTGTGAAGCAGAGTACTCGGCCATAAGCGAATGTGTATCACAAATAGAGTGGTTTGCTTGCCTAACAAAAGAGCTTGGAATACCTTCTGAAATGCCAATCACTGTGCTAAGTGACAACATGGCTGCACAACAGCTTGCCAACCAACAGAACTTTAAAAGCAAAAGTAAACATATTGCTATAAGATACGGAAATGTGAAAAATGCTTTGGAAAGAAATGTGTTAAAGGTACAGCACTGTAACACAAAATGTAATGTGGCAGATTTGTATACAAAATGTTTGGATGCTCCTAAATTTCGAGACTTAAGAGAATTATTGGGTCTCAAGCCTTTGACTTAAGGAGGAGTGTTGGGATTTGCAGGATACTGGATAAGTCTGCAGGCTTCAACAGGATGATGCAATACTCTGCTGGGTCAGAGTGACTCAGCAGGAGTGTGATTAGTGTAATTGGCTATCACCTGTTTTAAAAAGGAAAGCCTGTTTAACAGTGGGTGGTGGTGGTTGTGCTGTAGTGTGGTGGTGCTGTGGTGGAGAGTATTTGTTTGTAAGTACTCTGTATGGACTGTTTCTTTTGTAAATGCCTGTATATAGCTCACAATAAAAAAGGACTGCACTGAAAAACCTGGAACTCTTAGTGTTTCGCTGAAAACGCCGTGTGGAGTACGCGACACTCTGTTCACAGCATAACAAGCTGTTTATGTCACGTCCTGGCTTACTTCCCTTGTAAGCCCGTCCCCTCAAGCTCAAGACACAGAAGGTTAACCCTTCACTACACCCAACAAAACTGAGTGAGACAAAAACTTCTCATGCTACGGCACCCATCCACCTGCAGATGTTCAGGACGTCAAGGACACCTTTATCCAAGTTCTTTTAAAAAATCAATTTTTATTAAAACATTTCAACGTAATATACAATATATGTCTCTGCTGTGCCTCATTCTGAAGGAAACGGGAATCCTGGGAAAGTGCCTGGAAGCCCTGGAACCTCGTGTGTGTGCATATGTGCTTGTGAGTATGAAATAGAAATTTGGGTCTACTTCTGGGTGTTCAGGAGGAAGAAAATACAGAGAGCTCATTTCCCATGGTCTGTCCAAGTAGAGCTGACCATTAGATTAAAACATTGTACCCTCTGCCACAGCCACAGGTGTCAAGATGAAGCAGAGCTGTGTATGAGCAACATGTTGCTGACAATGTAGACAATGTACTTCAAAACTCTGGATGACCACATTCAAACAATGACTAGGGCTGCCTAGACTTACACATTGACGTTCAGGGAACAAAGTGCATGCAGTATGCTACTTGTGAGGTGCTCAGAAGGAATAATATGCAGAAAAATCATTCCAGGTGACCTGCAAAATGTAAAGATGCCTTCTTTCCACGGAGCCAAGGAAGAAGAGTGGAATTTGTTATACCCCCAAACCTTCCCACGTCAGAGATGCAGGAGTTGCATCACCTACAACTTCCTCAGGGATGAAGCAGTTAAGAAAAATGAAACATCCCACCTGGGCACAGTTTCTGAGAGCAACAGCAGAAGTTCTGTACTTCGAGGGCAGAAGACCCAGACTTTGGCAAGATGAGCATTTGCTCAGTGGATTCTGGCCGGTCCATGAGGGCAGACAGGGGATGGCTGCGGTGGTTGCCAACCCCTTCCCACTCCATCTCAGATACAGAACACATTGGATCTGCCATTCCTTGGCTCTGGCACCACCTACTGCTGGCCTCCTTGCCTTCCACCCTACCGTATCAATGAGCATCATCCACCCCTGATTGGTCCAGAGGCACAGAGCCGTAGCTAGGTGATCTTGCGCCCCAGCAGAACCGTCCAGATTGCGCCCCTAGCCACAGACAAGTTAGCTCTTCTTTCTGCCTCTCCTCCAACCCCCCCTCCACCCATTCAATTCACCCTGGAGGTACAAGTATCAAAAAGTAAAATGTTAGAGGTTTCCCCCCACTCCATAGCAATATAATTTGATTCAGCTAGTTGGTCGGTCTACTTTCGGTTTCACTCCTGGCTCCTTGTTAAATTAATACTGTGTCAGATACCTCACAAGCAGATACCTGAAGTTCTTTGGCATTTCTCCAGTTGTTAATGAGATGTCTCTTCTTGTCCAGGGGAGTCTTTTCATCTTCTTCCAGGAAACCAAGAGTCGAAAGCCTTGATTTTCCTTTTTTTCCAGTCATTTCCACACGGTTAGTCATTATTAGAGTTATTAAAACCTTATTATATCAACAAATGCAAAAATTTTAGTCTCCCTTGCTTCCTGGTGATCTTCAGCTTAAACACAAACTGCTCTGGAGTGAGAAAAATCCATCACACTCAAAAACCCCAGCTGGGGGAACCTGGAAATGTGTAGGGAAGAGCAATTTTGTAGTGGGTTTGTTGCACAGGAGCACCAAGTTCACTAACTGGCTGATTCAGATTGAATCCCATTCAAAAAGAGTTCAATGGTGTGTGTTTCAGCCAGCCATCCGGCTGCTGCAACTATTCCTTGGGTGCCACCACACTGTCCTGTCTGTGTGTTTGGAAGGGAATGGGAGCTATGCTCCCCCCAGAGACACTCCACTCCTTCTTCCTTAGCTGTGCTGCTCAACAGTTGAGGCAACCTTCACAGTTCTGGGATGCCGATGCCAAAGACCTGTAAGTGTGCTGTCAATATATCTACAGTGCAGGGGTTCCTCCATAGGAGACGACCACTTGATTGTTTTCCGTTCATGTCTTGCTTGCCCAAAACTTAACACACTGGTTAGACTCTACTAAGGGAATGGTCAGAGTGCTTTAATCCATTCTCATTGGAAAAGCTGAAGCTCTGGGCTGGACCTGAATCCCTCCCACAAAATACTGACAGTCTGGAAACACCCTGGGTGCAAACATGTTTTACTGGGGAAAGGATCTTTGCCTCTTCATCCTTCCTAACCTACAGTAGTGCCCTGGCAAATTACAAAGTGCAGGCTCCCTTCATGGTACTCACAGCCACACCGCTTCTAAGATTATACAAATTTAATATAGCAATAACTAATAAATACAATAACGTTATAATCTGAATCATTAGGGGTGCATTGCAGCAGTCATTGCAAATCTCCATGAGTTGCCTTTCAGCCAGAAGCTCTGCAGCACATGTGGTTCTGATGATTCCCCTGTAAGGAAGGCTTACAATGTATGAGGCTTTGGGGCTTTGCGAGACGGGGGAAAGTGGGGACATAATAGAAGTAAGCATGATGTTGGAAAGGTGCAGAGCGATGTTTTCTCTCTCATAATATCAGAACCTGGATCTCTTTAAGAAAGTGGAATGTTGGCAGATTCAGGCCAGACACAGAATGCCTAGTGACACTGAAATTTTCTCCTTCCAGAGGCACTGACGGGGATGGCTTTAAGAGAGGATTAGTCAAATTCATGGAGGGTTAGACCATGTTGCACCTCCAGCCGCAGAGGCAGTCTACCTCTGCATACCAGCTGCGGGCATCCCAAGTGGGGAGAGTGGGGCTGCATTTGGAGTCTGCTTGGGGCTTCCCTTGGACATCTGCTGGGCTGCTGAGAGCTGGACTAGAAGGGCCTTGGTCTGATCCCGCAAGGCTGTGACAATAAGAGCCTGGCGTATGGCTGCTTCACGAGCAATTCAGTGAACAGTAGTGCAGAGTTTCATCTCCCTGGGAAGGGGTGTTAGGTTTCTGTTATGCCACTGTGCAGTTTTTGGAGTCACAAGACTCTGTTGACATTCAAGACTGTTGGAAGTCTCATGGGAGACAGGAGACGGATGTTGATGTTACTGGTTTCCTGTTTCTTTGTTCCTGTTGTTTTCTGTCTCTCACAGAGAGCAGACACATATTCTTTTCTGTTCTGCATAGTTAGAAATAAACGTAGCAATGTAGCACATATTTCTGGCTCCTTCTGCTGTCCGGGTACTCTGTGTAATGGGGAGCGTGCCTGCAGCCTCATTCAAAGGCTTAGGTCATTAATCACTGTCAGAGGAGATTCCGAAGACACTACCGGTGGAAGAGCCATTTCAACTTGGTCGTACGGCGGAGGCTCCGACACAGCCACTTTCGAGCTAGAGAGGAGGTGGGGTTGCGGGCTTTATTCCCCCCCCCCCCATGTGTGCGGGGGCTGGCTCACATGCATGAGGGAATCCTCGGCCGCGTCATTCCGCTTGCCAGCCAATCAGCTGGCCTGGGAGGCGTGGTTTGCGCTATGTAGCGCAGCCGAGGAGCTTCCTCTTTCAGCGCCCCACCTGCTCCAGTTTGTAGGCTAGGTTCCAGGTTGCCACTTTGTGTTTCGTCTTACTTTTGCTGTCCGATTCTCTTTCAGGCTTTGCATCCAGTGAAGCGCGCTCTGCTTCATTTGCCATCGAGCTGTGTAGAAGGCTCGGGCGGGTGCTCCTGCCGGCATCGCTCGGCAAGCTTTGAGAAGCTCGCTGCCCCATCTCGCTACCTCCTTCCACTTTTTAGGCGCTTTAAGCAGCAGGACGCAGGAATCCCCTCGCAGGTTCCACAGAAGGCTCGGGCTCAGGAGAAACGCAATGCCCATCGTGCCGCTGAGCCCCCTACTTTTAGCTTGCAGGGCAGCAGTTGAAGAAAGAGCAAAAAGGGTTTTCTTGTGTGTGTGTGTTTCTTTGTGGCTGATTAGCTGCTCTCCCTGTGCAAAGGTGAGAGGGGGCAGGGTTTCTGTTGAGGCAGGTGATTAGCTGTGGGAGGAGCTTATCAGAGCTAGCAGGGCAGCAGTTGAAGAAGGAGCAAAAAGGGTTTTCTTGTGTGTGTGTGTTTCTTTGTGGCTGTTTAGCTGTTCTCCCTGTGCAAAGGTCAGAGGGGGCAGGGTTTCTGTTGAGGAAGGTGATTAGCTGTGGGAGGAGCTTATCAGAGTTTGCAGGGCAGCAGTTGAAGAAGGAGCAAAAAGGGTTTTCTTGTGTGTGTGTGTTTCTTTGTGGCTGATTAGCTGCTCTCCCTGTGCAAAGGTCAGAGGGGGCAGGGTTTCTGTTGAGGCAGGTGATTAGCTGTGGGAGGAGCTTATCAGAGCTTGCAGGGTAGCAGCGCATGCCTAGCGGCGCGCACAGTTTGATCCATCTTTTAGATTTAGGGGAGCTAGTCTCAATCGTTTGTTGGGGGACACCTATGTTTTTTTGTGCGGGGAGTTATTTGTCCTGTCTTCACGCTTTTTATGATGGAGGACCGCTGTAGCCACCCCCAACGACACGTTCTCAAGATGGAGGGGGAGGGAACAGCTGCAGTCGCCTGCGGTTCCTGTGCAATGTTTGCCATCTCGCCAAAGGTTGCAGGCAGCTTTACCTGCAGCAATTGCATGTTGATTGCCCTCTTAAAAGACAAAGTCCAGCAACTGGAGGAACGTGTAGCTACGCTCCAAAGAATTAGAGAGCTGGAGCTCTTCTTGGAAGCAACAGAGCACACCGTCTCCACCAAGGAGGAGACAGGGGGCTCCCCTGAGAAGGAGGCTAGTTCACCAACACAGGAGCCAGATATATGGAGAAACATGACTCAAAGAAGTAGGAGGCCCAGGGTTCGCTCTGATTGTTTAGAAATACACAATCGCTTTGAGGTCCTCTCCCCTAGCATGGAAGATGAAGAGCAGACTCCATTTGAGGATTTCTCCCTCATTACAGTCGATCAGGTATATGAAGACGAGCAGCAAAGTCAGTCCTCAGGGAATGTGCAGGCAACCTTGGAACGGACAGCTCATGGAAGAACCCCAACCAAACCTAAGAGGAGGCGTGTAGTGGTGATAGGGGATTCCCTACTGAGGGGAACAGAAGCAGTGATTTGTGGGCCTGACAAGATGTCTCAGGAAGTGTGCTGTCTCCCCAGGGCTAAGATCCAAGATGTAACTGAACGACTGCAAGGAATCATAAAACCCACTGACAAATACCCCTTCCTCTTGGTTCATGTGGGAACCAATGACACTGCAAGCAATAGCCTCCAGAAGATCAAAAGAGACTACGAGGCTCTCGGCAGGAAATTGAAGCAACTAAATGCACAAACTGTCATCTCATCTGTCCTCCCAGTTGAACGACGTGGCCCAGGGAGAGAGGGAAAAATAGTGGAAGGGAACAGTTGGCTTCGCAAATGGTGTAAACAGGAACGGTTTGGATTCTTAGATCACGGACTGCAGTTTCTTGAAGATGGACTTCTGGCAAGCGATGGGCTGCACCTCACAACGGTTGGGAGGAATGTTTTTGCCAAAAATCTCAGAAACCTCATCAGGAGGGCTTTAAACTGACTAATGTGGGGGAGGGAGACAGTGCTCCTGAAGGTAGGAGTCTATCAATTGATGAAGATGATCATTCAAATGTCATAGACCAAATGGAGCAAACAGCACGCAGACCTAGTGGTGGGAGGAAAAAATCCTTAAATAAGAGACACGGGGGAATGATTAATGGACTTCAATGTCTGTACACTAATGCGCAAAGCATGGGAAATAAACAAGATGAGCTTGAGCTCTTGGTACAGCAAACTAAATATGACATAATAGGCATCACTGAAACCTGGTGGGATAAGTCCCACGATTGGAATGTAATAATGGGGGGATACAATCTATTTCAGAGAAACAGACCAGACAAGAAAAGAGGAGGAGTGGCGTTATATGTCAGGGATGTGTATATCTGTGAAGAGATCCAAGATTTAGAACCTCAAAGCCAAAGTGAGAGCTTTTGGATCAAAATTAAGGGAGAGAAGAATAACAGAGACCTCATTGTGGGAGTTTACTATAGATCCCCAAGCCAAACGGAGGACATAGATGATGCCTTCCTGGAACAGATGGCCAAGCATGCAAAAGGAAGGGAGATAGTAGTAATGGGGGACTTCAATTACCTGGATATTTGTTGGATGTCAAACTCAGCCAAGAGCATAAGGTCAAACAGATTCCTCACTGGCCTTGCAGACAAATTCATTGTCCAGAAAGTGGGAGAAGCAACAAGAGGAACAGCCATTTTAGATCTGGTCCTAACCAATGTTGATGACCTGGTTAGTGGGGTAGAAGTGGAATGATCATTAGGCGCGAGTGATCATGCTCTTCTGAAGTTTACTATACATTGGAAAGGAGCAGCCAAGCATACTAGGTCTCAATTTCTTGACTTTAAGAAAGCCGACTTCCGGGGGCGGCGCGAACGGCAATGGCGGTCTCCTTCCAGCTGTGAAGGGGAAGCTCCGCAGAAACGGGTCGTCCGCTACGGCGAAGCGGAGACCCACATCGCAGAGTTACCCTGCGGCCGTGGGACTCGGCGGGCACCATCAGCGCCCCCTAAAACGTAGAAGGAACCTCCTAAGGGGATCCGGAACATGAAAGGGCTGGCACGGTGCTGTGAGTCGATCGCTCTTTCTGTGGAGTGAAGCCGCAAAGCTGCTGTCAGTGAGCGCTGACCCTTTTCCTGGGACAATTCGGCAAAAGAATGCAACAACCCGTGAGTAGGGGAAAGATCGATTTGGGAACCAACTTTAAATTGAAGTTTCGGCCAAAGCGGGAGACGCAACCAGGAAGTCCGTCTCCCGGTACTGCTTAAAAGATCTAAAGCAAAGATTTTAAACTTTCTAACACCTTTGAAGTTGTGCTTTAAAAGGAACTAATCCGAGCATCAACTAAACTTGATTTTGTTTTGGCACTATTTGATTTTATCTCCTTATTTTTGGATGTTATCGTACCTCTTCCTCAGTGGATTTATAACTTTTTCAAGAAACCCTGGCAGTCGGGCTGCCAGACTGTCAAAACTGTCAGTTTGTGGACTTGACTATTTGGATTGCTACATTGGATTGTTACCTGTGCTGCTGAACTGATACATTGTTTTTTGGAACCTGGCACTCTTTGAGACATTGTAAGTAACCTAAGGATTAACTCTGCTAAGATTTAAAGTTCTGAAGGACTTTTGGGATTTTGAAGCTGTTGGATATTGTTACAAATTCTTAAGGGATTTTGGAGAGTGTGAGAAATTTTACATGAACAATAACTTTGTCTTCTCCCTTAAGATACATTTAAACTCCCTCTAGAGCAATTGTGGATTATAACTACTGGGGAACTGTTTTTCTTCTTCTTCTCTGCTTATCTCCTGGTTTGTGGATTCCCATGGGAATAGTTCACTGACTGACCTTGACACGTAGACAGAACTGGGATGAGTGGAACTGGGAGAACAAGATCAGCTAAAACTAAAACACAACAAACTACTGTAATCTCACATCTGCGCAGATCATCGGTTCCCATTGTATTGGCACAAGAGGAATAAATAAACTCCAGGAGTGGCCAAGGGTAGAAGAAGTGGAAATTAGAGAGATAGTTAAAAATTTCAAATCGGGGAAATCGCCTGGGCCAGACGGTCTACCAATAGAATTATTTAAGACCTATATAGATTGGTGGGCAGAACCCCTAGCTCAATTGTTTACTCTCATAGACAAAGATGGGATCATACCGGAGATATGGTTAAGATCAATAATTATCCCAATCTTCAAAAATGGCGACCCAAAAGAACCAAAGAATTACAGACCGATAAGCTTACTATCAGTGATAGGGAAAATCTACGCTAAGCACCTCCTATCTAAACTCCTTATATGGATGAAAAATTTAAATTTACCAGGGAAAGAACAAATAGGTTTCTCTAAAGGTTGCTCTACATTAGACCACTGCCTTATACTTATGCATTTGGTTGAAAAATATAGATCCCAAAGGCAATCTAAGATATATGCTGCTTTTGTAGATTTTCGTGGTGCATTCGACTCAATTGACCGCCCAAAGCTGTGGAGGAAACTCGCAGAACTAAAAATTGATCAGCGCTTATTGATTCTAATACAAAATCTATACTCTTCCAATGTCTGTCAAGTCAAACTTAACACCATAGGTCATCTTTCATCAGACATCCCAATCTCGAAAGGGGTAAAACAAGGATGTATTCTTGCCCCCTTTCTATTTAACTTATTCTTATCAGACTTGCCAGATCACCTTCAAAAAATAGAATCACATGCCCCTAAACTAAATCAGAAACCAGTTCCTCTCTTATTATACGCAGACGATGCAGTCCTACTATCATTAACGAGCTTGGGTCTGAAACGTCTTATATCTTCTCTGACCCTTTACTGCGAATGTAATAAACTCTCTATAAATTACGAGAAGACAAAAATTTTGGTCTTCTCAAATGGTTGGAAACTAGAGAAATGGAAAATAAGAGGGCAAGAAATCCAACAAGTAAAAATCTATAGGTATCTGGGAATCTTATTCCAGAGCAATCTAGGGTGGGCAAGTCATCGCACAAATGCCATAAAACAGGCAAAGTGCACCTCATCAGCAGTTGCCCGTTTTTATTATCAGAAAGGTAATCAATTTATTCCTGCGGCCAATCAGATTTTTCAAACAAAAGTGCAAGCCCAGATATTCTATGGAATCCCGCTATGGATTCAAGCATATAAGATTCACTCCAGCTTTCTGAGACGTATTCTTGGACTCCCAGCTGCGATCAAATATGAAACAATGTGTGCAGAAATAGGCATACACACAATGGAATACTGGGCCTGGTCCACCTCAATAAAGTACTGGTTACGCTGCCATTTTCGCTGCTCTCCATCAAGCCTGCTCGCTGATCTGCTCAAAGACTCCTATAAATCAAGATGGTATCAGTACCTCGAAAAAAAGATTGAATCTTTAGGCATCGAGCTGGAGCCCCTGTATAATTCTAATGAGCAATACATTTTCCATAATATCCTAGCTAGACTAAAGGATGTCGAGAGACAAAATATTATGGCAGCTGTGAATAAAATTTGCTCCCCCATATTCTATGATTTAAATATCTTAGATAGCAGAGTCAATTACGTTACTAAATTAATAATCCCAGCCCAACGTAGGGCTTTTATGCTGGCCCAGTTGAATGTCTTTCCCTCAGCATTTGTCTGGGGAAGATATCAAAACATCCCTAGAAACAAGAGATTCTGCAGATGCTCTATGAATGTCCCGGACACTGTAGAGCATATTCTCTTTCATTGCCCATTGTACAGTACGCTCCGTCAACACGTGCTGTCCCCTCTTTTGGGTGGTCTGGAACCCCAGCAAGGTGAATGTGCGGGATTCTGCCTATCCAACGTTGACCAAAGGGTAACGGCGGGGGTAGCCGAGTTTTTGGCTGCAGTCCTCCAAGGAGCAGGTTAACAAGGAAAACCACTGATTTTATATGTATATATATATATATATATGATTGTAGCCAACTGCTGCCTTTTTATATATATTTCAAGGCTTTTACATGTTATTTTCCTTCTTACGGTTTTTATTTGCATAATGCCTAATAAAGGTTTGATTTCACAAGAGGAAGAATCAGAGCAAGCCAGGCCAGAAGGAATGGCTGCAGGAGGGGATTCCCCTTCAGTGCTTGATAAAATTTTCGAAAAATTGGAAGGCCTGAGCAGACAAGTATCTGAACAATCATCCAAGATTGATCAAAACACAGCTAGTGTTAACAATCTGACTCAACAAGTGGCTCTGAATGCACAATCAATTGGGAAGTTATTTGAAGCTACCACAGAAAATCGTAAAATAGCTGAGGAGGCTAAACAGAAAGCAGAGGCCGTACAACAGGAAGTCAAACCTATGCGCAAGCAGATAGGTGAACAGCAGGCCTATCTGTCTATGATAGAATTACGAAGCAAGGAGAATAATCTGAGATTGAAGTCAGTCCCAGAACTTGAAGAAGGGGATTTAATTGATTATTTGACAAAAGAATTTACAAAATTTTGGCCTTTGGAAGAAGATAAAGATTTTAAAATTGTAAGTGCATTCAGACTTGGAAAAGTAGTGAAGAAGGGCAGGCCTAGAGACTGTCTGATTTCTCTGAGAAAAAAGGAGGAAAGAGGTAAAATACTGAGTGCACATTTCCAAAAATCACTTGAAATTCAGGATTTGAGAGTGGAAATCTACAAAGACATTCCGAAACATCTACTGGAACTTAGATCTTGCTACGCAGACCTTGCTAAATTGCTGAGAAGCAACACAATCGCTTTTAGGTGGGAATTTCCCCAGGGACTATCTTTTACCTTTAGAGGGAAGAAAGTGAAAATCAAAACAGTTGAAGATAAGGAAAAGTTTTTGAGTGACCACAGAGAAGACCTTCAGAAAGGGACTGTAGAAGAATTGGGAGCCTCAGGTTCTGGGTTACCAAAACTGTTACCTACACCTTCGGGGCCTGAAGACCAGGAGAAAGAGACACCACCACAAAAGGGAGAATAGTACTGTCCAGGATGTCTCTGCAGCTTTTAAGTTGGAATATTAACGGCTGTAATTCCCCAGAAAAAAGGAGGAGGATTTTTCATTTATTAAAAAAGGAACAGTTAGATATTATCTGTCTGCAGGAAACACATGTGATCAGGCTCCACAGAAAAGTGTTAATTAACAAGAGACTAGGTCAAGAATTTATTTCATCGGACCGAGTGAAGAAGAGAGGAGTTGTGATTTATGCAAAGGAGAGCCTGTCACCAAAATTCCTTTTTAAAGATGAGCAAGGAAGAATTTTGGCAATCAAAGTGCAAACACAAGGGGAAAAATTTTTAATTTTGGGAATTTATGCACCGAATGAGGGGAAATCGGAATTTTACAAGAAGCTGCATGAGACAATGTTGGACTTTATGGACTATAACAACATCATTATGATGGGAGATATGAATGGAGTGGTGTCTACGAACATGGACAAAGCCCAATATCAAAGTATAACAAAAGAGGGCAGACTGCCAAACACCTTTTTTGAACTAACTGACAATATGGACTTGGTGGACATTTGGAGGACAAAGAACCCCTTGGGAAGAGAGGGGACATTCTTCTCTGAAGCCAAAATGACATGGACAAGAATCGACCAAATCTGGATAACTAGAGGACTGGCACCTAAGACTAGAAAGGTGGAAATCTGCCCAAAAACCTGCTCCGACCATAATGCAGTAAAGATGGAAATGAGACTAATTACAACCGGCTCCTTTAGATGGAAGATGAATGACACCTTATTAAGAGACCAGGAGATTGTTAAGAAGGCCCAAAAGACTCTGAGTGACTATTTTGAAATAAATTTGAAAACTACAGTGGAAAAAAGAGTAATCTGGGACGCAAGTAAGGCAGTTATGAGGGGGTTTCTGATACAACAGAATATGATAAAGAAAAGAGCTCAGAATGAGAAAAAAGATAAGATCTTGGAGAAAATAAAAGAAGGAGAGAAAAAGTTGAGATTGAAACCAAAGTCACAGGAGATTCTGAGAGAAATTAAACTCTATCAAGCACAATATTCAAAATTGATAAAACAGGAAGTTGAATGGAAAATCAAACAAATGAAACAAAGGACTTTTGAATCGGCAAATAAATGTGGAAAACTGCTAGCATGGCAGTTGAAAAAGAGGCAAAAAATGAATACGGTTACCAACCTAGAGGTTGAAGGGAGAAATATTCAGAACCCCGTGGAGATCAGAAAATGTTTCCAGAGATACTTTAAACAACTTTATACCCAAGGGCCGCAAAAAGAGACTGAGATAGACCAATTTCTAAGGAACAACGGATTCCCAAAACTATCTCAAGAAAATAAGGCAATATTGAACTATAAAATAACAGAACAAGAGATTGAAGGTGCCATTCAGAATATGCAATTGGGCAAATCTCCAGGGCCGGATGGGCTTACCTCTAAGTATTATAAGACTTTGAAAGACTATTTGATTCAACCATTGAAAGAGGTCTGCAATGAGATTATGGAGGGGAAGAAGGCACCGGAGTCGTGGAAGGAAGCTTTCATCACACTGATACCTAAATCTGAAACTGAAAAGACACAACTCAAGAACTACCGTCCCATCTCCCTTTTAAATGTGGATTACAAAATTTTTGCAGATATTCTAGCAAATAGATTAAAAAGAGTGTTAAATGAAGTGATTCACAAAGACCAGGCAGGCTTTCTCCCAGGTAGACATTTGTCTGACAATACAAGGAACATTATTGACATTTTGGAACTTTTGCAAATTAACACCAATACAAAAGCAGTATTGATTTTCATTGATGCGGAGAAGGCCTTTGACAACATCTCATGGAATTTTATGAAGAAAAATCTTAAAGGGATGGGAGTGGGACGGGGGTTTGAAAACGGTATAGAAGCAATTTATTCAGAACAAAAGGCAAAATTGATAGTTAATAATGTGGTGACAGAAGAGTTTAAGATTGAGAAAGGAACATGACAGGGTTGCCCTATCTCCCCACTGTTATTTATTTCAGTCCTGGAGGTGCTCTTGAACATGATCCGAGGGGACCGGTTGGTTGAAGGAATCCAGGTCGGAGCTAAACAGTACAAACTTAAAGCTTTTGCAGATGACTTGGTTTTGACATTACAGGAGCCAGAATCTAGTACGAAAAGGGTGTTAGAATTGATTCAAGAATTTGGTCGGGTGGCGGGATTTAAATTAAATAAGCAGAAAACTAAGGTTTTGGAAAAAAACTTGACAACTTTAGAAAAAGAAAGGTTTCAGAAGGAGACAGATTTAAATGTGGTTAAAAAGGTGAAATACCTAGGGGTTAATATGACGGCTAAAAATCTGAATCTATTCAAAGATAATTATGAAAAATGTTGGTCAGAAATTAAAAAGGACTTAGAAATTTGGTCAAAACTGAAGCTTTCCTTGTTGGGTCGAATTGCTGCTATAAAGATGAATGTATTGCCAAAAATGTTGTTTTTGTTTCAGACCTTGCAGATTGTGGACAAGATGGAGTGTTTCAAGAGGTGGCAGAGAGATATCTCTAGGTTTGTCTGGCAGGGCAAAAAGCCCAGAATAAAATTTAAAATACTAACTGATGCTAAGGAAAGAGGGGGGTTTGCCCTGCCAGACATGAAACTGTATTATGAATCAGCAGCTTTCTGCTGGTTAAAAGATTGGCTACTTCTAGAGAACACTGATATTTTGGATTTGGAAGGGTTCAACAATGTATTTGGGTGGCATGCATATTTGTGGTATGACAAGGTTAAAGCTCACAAAGCTTTCAAGAACCATATTGTCAGGAAGGCAGTGTTTAATGTCTGGACAAGATATAAAGATTTATTAGAAAGTAAGACCCCAAGGTGGTTGTCACCAATGGAAGCTAAGGCTCAGAAAAGACTCAATATGGAGGCCAACTGGCCAAAATATTGGGAGATAGTGGAAAAAGATGGAGATATATGGAGATTGCAGAGTTTTGAGAGACTGAAGGACAAAGTGCGGGATTGGTTACACTATGGTCAGATCAGGGAAGTTTTTAATAAGGACAAAAAAATAGGTTTCCAGATGGAAAAATCAAAACTAGAAACAGAACTGTTAGAACCAAAAACTAAGGTACTTTCAAGAATGTATAACTTGCTGTTAAAATGGAACACTCAGGATGAAATGGTTAAATCAGCTATGATAAAATGGGCGCAAGACATTGGCTATAACATTATGTTTGCTGACTGGGAACAGTTATGGACCACCGGTGTGAAATTCACGGCATGCAATGCCTTGAAAGAAAATATTATGAAAATGATTTACAGGTGGTACATGACCCCAGTCAAGCTTGCAAAAATATATCATTTGCCAGACAATAAGTGTTGGAAATGCAAAGAAACTGAAGGAACATTCTTTCACCTTTGGTGGACATGCCCAAGGGTTAAGGCCTTCTGGGAAATGATTTATAATGAATTAAAAAAGGTATTTAAATATACCTTCCTTAAGAAACCAGAGGCCTTCCTTTTGGGCATTGTTGGCCAGAGAGTGCCAAATAAGGATAGAACTTTTTTTATGTATGCGACGACAGCTCCAAGAATACTTATTGTAAAACACTGGAAGACAGAAGATTTGCCCACTCTGGAAGAATGGCAGATGCAACTGATAGACTACATGGAATTGGCAGAAATGACTGGCAGAATCCGAGACCTGGGAGAAGAGACAGTGGAAGAGGACTGGAAGAAATTTAAGGACTACTTGCAAAAGTACTGTAAATTGTATGAATGCTAGAATGATGCAGGATATAAAGATAACTTGGCATTAGTAACTTAGTGGAAAGAAGTATGAAAATAACTGAACTATGAGAACAAAGATGAAATTTGATTAATATTATGTCAAGCTTAAATATTTAAATATTTGATAACAAAGGGTAAAATTGGAGACATAATATTTGAAAGTTACAAATTAAAGCAAGATTTGAGAGAAGGTGAAGTATTGCTGAATATGACTTTGTAAACAGGAACGCAGGAAAGGGAGATGTGAGGGAGTCTGAAAAGAAGGTTATGGAAATTTGGTTTTTGAAATTTAACTATGTTGTATTTTTCTTGTTCTGTGTGTATTTTTTATTATTTTGGTGATGGTGTTTTATGTGCTTGGTGTTATATTGTTTAAAACCTTTAATAAATATTTTATATATAAAAAAAGAAAGCCGACTTCATAAAACTTAGGGAAGTGCTGGGTGAGATCCCATGGACAGTAATACTAAAGGGAAAGGGAGTTCATGATAGCTGGGAGTTTGTTAAGAGGGAGATAGTAAAAGCACAACGTCAGGCAATACCAATGAGACGGAAACATGGAAGGTGCCTAAAGAAGCCAGGGTGGCTATCTAAAGAACTTTTAACTGAGTTAAGGTTAAAAAAGGATGTGTACAAAAAATGGAAAAGGGGGGAAACCACCAAAGAGGAATTCAAACAAATAGCCAGCACGTGTAGACACAAAGTCAGAAAAGCTAAAGCACAGAATGAACTCAGGCTTGCTAGAGAGGTTAAAAGAAACAAAAAAGGCTTTTATGGGTATGTTCGTAGCAAAAGGAAGAACAAAGAAACAGTGGGGTCACTCAGAGGAGAAGATGGTGAAATGCAAACAGGGGACACAGAAAGGGCTGAACTCCTCAATGCCTTCTTTGCCTCAGTCTTCTCCGATAAAGTAAACAATGCCCGACCTGAAGATTTTGGAGCAAATGATTCAGCAAAGGAAACACAGCCCAGAATAACTAAGGAGATAGTACAAGAATACTTGGCTAGTTTAGATGTATTCAAGTCTCCAGGGCCAGATGAACTGCATCCAAGAGTATTAAAAGAACTGGCAGATGTGATCTCAGAACCACTGGCAGTCATCTTTGAAAATTTTTGGAGAACAGGCGAAGTCCTGGCAGACTGTAGGAGGGCAAATGTTGTCCCTATTTTCAAAAAGGGGAAAAGAGAGGACCCAAATAATTATCGCCCAGTCAGTCTGACATCAATACCAGGGAAGATTCTGGAGCAGATCATTAAGCAGACAGTCTGTGCGCACCTAGAAAGGAATGCTGTGATCACCAATAGTCAGCATGGATTTCTGAAAAATAAGTCATGTCAGACTAACCTGATCTCGTTTTTTGACAGAATTACAAGCTTGGTAGATGAAGGGAACGCAGTGGATGTAGCCTACCTTGATTTCAGCAAGGCATTTGACAAGGTGCCCCATGATATTCTTGTAAAGAAGCTGGTAAAATGCGGTCTTGACTAGGCTACCACTCAGTGGATTTGTAACTGGCTGACTGACCGAACCCAAAGGGTGCTCATCAATGGTTCCTCTTCATCCTGGAGAAGAGTGACTAGTGGGGTGCCACAGGGTTCTGTCTTGGGCCCGGTCTTATTCAACATCTTTATCAACGACTTGGATGATGGACTCAAGGGCATCCTGATCAAATTTGCAGATGACACCAAACTGGGAGGGGTGGCTAACACCCCAGAGGACAGGATCACACTTCAAAACGACCTGGACAGATTAGAGAACTGGGCCAAAACAAACAAGATGAATTTTAACAGGGAGAAATGTAAAGTATTGCACTTGGGCAAAAAAAATGAGAGGCACAAATACAAGATGGGGGACACCTGGCTTGAGAGCAGTACATGTGAAAAGGATCTAGGAGTCTTGGTTGAGCACAAACTTGACATGAGCCAACAGTGTGACGCGGCAGCTAAAAAAGCCTATGCAATTCTGGGCTGCATCAATAGGAGTATAGCATCTAGATCAAGGGAATTAATAGTGCCACTGTATTCTGCTCTGGTCAGACCTCACCTGGAGTACTGTGTCCAGTTCTGGGCACCACAATTCAAGAAGGACACTGACAAACTGGAACGTGTCCAGAGGAGGGCAGCCAAAATGGTCAAAGGCCTGGAAACGATGCCTTATGAGGAACGGCTAAGGGAGCTGGGCATGTTTAGCCTGGAGAAGAGGAGGTTAAGGGGTGATATGATAGCCATGTTCAAATATATAAAAGGATGTCACATAGAGGAGGGAGAAAGGTTGTTTTCTGCTGCTCCAGAGAAGCAGACACAGAGCAATGGATCCAAACTACAAGAAAGAAGATTCCACCTAAACATTAGGAAGAACTTCCTGACAGTAAGAGCTGTTCGACAGTGGAATTTGCTGCCAAGGAGTGTGGTGGACTCTCCTACTTTGGAGGTTTTTAAGCAGAGGCTTGACAATCATATGTCAGTAGTGCTCTGATGGTGTTTCCTGCTTGGCAGGGGGTTGGACTCGATGGCCCTTGTGGTCTCTTCCAACTCTATGATTCTATATTTGTTATAATTCCTCATAGCAATCCCACCTGATCACTACAATGACAAAGAATTGCTGGCTATTTTTGCGGCTTTTAAGCAGTCAAGGCACTTCCTGATTGGGGCGAAGCACCAGATTCAGGTGTGCACGTATCACAAGAAGCTGGAGTTCTGGCGGACCGCTCACATGCTTTGCCAAAGACAAATACGCTGGGTGGAGTTTTTTGCCAGCTTTAACTTTAGTATCCAGTACGTTCCGGGAGAGCAGAACGTGAGGGTGGATGCACTATCTCACAAACCAGAAAACCTGGAGGAAGAGGGACCTCCCATGGCCAGGCTCATGTTCCCAGAGGACAAATGGACTTGTGGAGGGGCACTAGCAGAGGAAGATGAACTAGTGTGACTGACTAGACACAATGCCTTTGCTCAGAGGAAGCTGAGTAAACTCAAGGAGGGAGTGGGAGCAGAGGGGGGCTTTGAGGAGAAAGGGGGGCTGTTGTTCTACCGAGCGTCACTGTATGTGCCAGGAGAGTCCCTAAGGGCCAAAGTTCTCAAACAGCTCCATGACAAACCTACTGCGGGGCATTTTGGGCAACACAAGACCATGCTGTTGGTTACGAGGGACTTTTGGTGGCCCAAAGTGAGGGAGGACGTGCGGGAATATGTGCGAGGTTGTGACACATGTCAGAGGGCTAAGGGAGAGAGGGCCCCTCCGGCAGGGTTACTAGAACCTTTGCCCACACCCGGGAGGCCATGGGAGGTGGTGTCCATAGATTTCATGACGGACCTGCCCGCATCCAGAGGTAAGATGGCAGTCATGGTGGTGATGGATCTCCTGACCAAGATGTGCCACTTTGTGGCATGTTCTCATGGAGTGACAGCGGAGGAAACCACCGAGTTGTTCATGGAGCACGTTTTTCAACAGCATGGAGTTCCTTCAAGGGTAATTTCTGATCGGGGGAAGCAGTTCACCTTGCGTTTTTGGCACAAGCTCCTGAGTTTGTTGCAGGTAGAGGTGAGCTTCTCAACAGCGAGGCACCCCGAAACCAACGGACAAGCCAAGAGAGCAAATGCCATTTTGCAGCAGTACCTGAGCTGTTATGTCAGTCAGATTGGGTGGAGAGGTTAGCACTGGCAGAATTCGCCTACAACAACGCTGAAAACGTGTCCACAGGGATGAGCCCCTTCCTTGCCAACTACGGATGTCACCCCAGGGCTTTTCCAGGGCGGGGAGAGGAGACATGGAGTGTGCCAGCTGCAGAACAAATTGCGGAAGAGATGGAGGCCATACACCAACAGCTCAAGTTGAACCTGGAGAGGGCCAAAGATGTGTACAAAAGGGAGGCAGACAAGCATCAAAGACCAGGGGAGGTCATCCGGGTGCGGGATAAGGTGTGGTTGTCAACTCAGGGGCTGCCCTGGAGGGGTAGGTGCAAGAAGCTGAAACCTAGGAGGGTGGGGCCCTTTGAGGTCATCCAACAGGTCAATCCTGTGGCGTTTAAGTTGAAGCTGCTGAACAACATGAGGATCCACCCAGTCTTCCACAGGTCACTGTTATTGCCCTACAGGGAGGGGGCGGCCGCCTGGGGAGGGGGCAGGTGGTGCCCACAATGCCAGACGTAGTGGAGAGGGAGAAATGCAACAAGGTCACGGAGATACTGGACTCCCGGTAGAACGGGCAGCAACTAGAGTATCTAGTGGCCTGGGAGGGGGCGCCCAGCTCAGAAAACGCTTGGATTCCAGAGAGTGGTATCACAGAGGAGTTTCTTGTGGAGGAGTTCCACGCTCTCTTCCCAGATAAGCCAAAACCCCCGGGGAGGTTCTTTAGGGAAGTGTTTGGTCCAACAGAGGATGAGGGGGATTTTGAAGGTTTCCCACCCTTGGAAAGGGATGACTGGGCACCTGAGGGGATCTCCAAGAACTTTGATGCAGAAAGACACCCCAACGATTATCCTAAGCTAACTGGGCTGTGGGAGGGCTGGGAGGCAGTTTTTGAGGACACAGAAGAGGACAACGGCGTCTTCCTAGGATTCCCTCCCTCTCCACATGAGACCAGTGAAGAAGAGGTAGCTCTCAATCCTGCCGACGGGGAGGGGGGTTTTGAGGGGGGTGGATGTCAGGGACCTGCTTGCAAGGGAGGGGGAGAGACAGGAACGTACAGAGAGCCTCCTCCTCTGTTGAGCAGCTGCACTTCATCAGAGTCTGGGGAGGGGGACCTTTCAGGAGACACGGAAGACAAGAAAAGGAGGAGCCAAAACACTGCTACCAGGGAAGGGAATGTGCAGCTTCCGTCACATAGTTTTCCACGTAAGGAAAAAAGGCGGAGGGGGGGATCGTGGAGAGTGGAAGCCGTGCGCCTTTTTCTCGAGGAAACTGAATAAGTCCGAACAAAATTACACTGTGTATGATCGGGAACTGCTGGCCATTCATGAGGCCTTTCGGCGATGGAGACATTTTCTAATAGGTGCACAGCACAAGATCCAGGTGTGCACGGACCACAAGAACCTAGAGTATTGGAGAACTGCACGTGTCTTGAATCAAATACAAGTGCGATGGGCACAGGAGTTTTCAAAGTTTTTTTTTGAGATTAGGTACATACCGGGGAAGGAAAACGTCCGCGCAGATGCCCTTTCACGCAAACCAGAGTACTTGGAAGGAGAGGGAGTACCGGAAGTATGTCATGTCATACCAGAGAACCAATGGGTGTGTGGGGGAGTGTTGGTAGGGAGGCAAGAACTCGTGGGGTGGACGAGGGATGACCAGTACGCCCAAACCAAAATCAGAGAGATCCGAAATGCAGCAGAAGGTCAGGGCGGTTTTGAGGTAAAGGAGGGGGTTTTGTACTATAAGGGAGCGTTGTACATACCCGAAGGGGACTTGAGAGGAAAGATACTCAAACAGCTTCATGACAACTCCACGGCGGGACATTTTGGTCAACACAAAACCATGTTGCTAGTCACTAGGCAGTTCTGGTGGCCAAGGGTAAGGGAAGATGTAAGAGAATACGTAAGAGGGTGCGAATGCTGCCAGCGGGCCAAGGGGGAGAGGGCAGCACCAGCGGGGTTACTGGAACCTTTCCCAACACCAGAAAAACCACGGGAGGTGGTCTCCATTGACTTTATGACTGATTTACCTAGGTCCAAGGGTAAAACGGCTGTCATGGTGGTAGTGGACTTGATGACCAAAATGTGTCATTTTATTGCGTGCTCGCACGCAGTGACAGCCGAGGAAACAGCTAGGCTGTTTGTTAATCATGTCTTCAGGTTGCATGGTGCCCCCTTGAGGATTTTGTCCGACAGAAGCCGGCAATTCACTTCCAGGTTCTGGAGGAAACTGATGAGCCTGTTAAAAGTGGAGGTGAGTTTCTCGACGGCCAGACATCCGGAGACCAACGGGCAAGCAGAAAGAGCCAATAGCATACTTCAACAGTATCTGCACTGCTATGTTAACGAAAGGGAGAACGATTGGGTGGACAAACTAGCACTGGCTGAATTTGCATACAATAACGTGGAACATGTGTCCATGGGGATGAGCCCTTTCATGGCCAATTATGGGTGTCACCCCAGGGGTTTCCCAGGGGAGGGGGAGGGAAACTGGAGTGTACCGGCAGCCGAGCAATTTGTGGAAGAAATGGAGGCGTTACACCAACAACTCAGGGTCAACCTGGAGAGGGCGAAGGAGGCGTACAAGAGACAGGCGGACAAGCACCGCAGAGAAGGGGAAACCATAAGAGTGGGGGACCAAGTGTGGTTGTCTACCCAAGGGTTACCGTTCAAAGGGGGGGGTGTAATAAACTACGGCCCAAACGATTGGGACCCTTTGAGGTAACACAACAGGTGAACCCTGTCGCTTTCAAACTCAGACTGCCTAGCAACATGAAATTGCACCAGGGTTTCCACAGGTCCTTACTCTCACCGTACAGGGAAGGGAGGGAGTTTATGGGACAAGAAAGAGAAACACCCATGCATCCATGGGTGGAGGAAAGGGAACTCAGTAGTCATGCAGTGGAGATCATTGATTCCAGGTGGAGAGGAAAGCGGGTGGAGTATCTGGTGGCTTGGGAGGGGGAACCCGAATCCGAGAACACATGGGTTCCAGCAGAAGAGATCAGGGATGAATATTTGCAGGAGGAGTTCCATCGCAGGTTCCCAAGAAAACCCAAACCTTTAGGAAGGTTCTGGGAGGAGCAATTTGGAGACACGGAGGAGGAAGAGGAGTTTATGCGATTTCCCCCCTCTGAAGAGGAGGAAGGGGGAAGATCCGAGGAGGAGGAAGACGAGTGGGCAGAAGAGGATGTGCAAAGAGATGGCAGCAGGTGGAGAGAGGTGTTTGAATCCTCTGAGGAGGAGGACAACTCCTTCCGAGATTTTCCAGCTTCACCGTCCCAGGAACGGACGGGGGAGTAAGTGGGGTCTGGGAGGGAGGTGGATGTCAGGGAACTGACATCAGAGACCAGCAGAGAGAGAAGTTGCCCCGATAGTGCAGGAGAGGGAACCATCAAGGAGAGAGAGAGGGTTTCCGAGGGGGAAGGGAATCAAGGTGACACCAAGAAGGAAGGAGGGAATGAGAGCACTTTGGAGGGAAGGCTCAGGGACTCTTCCAGTGAGATCAGCGGGGAGAGTGCCGGACCACCACTGGGCACGCCTACTCTGCGCAGAAGGCTTCCGCGCAGAGAGGCTAGGCGGAGACTGGCTGTCAAGGAATTCTTATGTTTGGAAAAATTTAGGAAACACCCACTAACGGATTCTGCCAGCGACTGAAGCAGACGCACAGGAGTGCGCTTCAGTTAGGGAAAGGTTTAAACAAGCAGTTTAGGGAAGTCGGTGACTTAGACACAAGCAACTACAATTCCCATTACACTTGGCTAGTTTAGATGTATTCAAGTCTCCAGGGCCAGATGAACTGCATCCAAGAGTATTAAAAGAACTGGCAGATGTGATCGCAGAACCACTGGCAGTCATCTTTGAGAATTCCTGGAGAACAGGCGAAGTCTATTTTCAAAAAGGGGGAAAGAGAGGACCCAAATAATTACCGCCCAGTCAGTCTGACATCAATACCAGGGAAGATTCTGGAGCAGATCATTAAGCAAACAGTCTGTGAGCACCTAGAAAGGAATGCTGTGATCACCAATAGTCAGCATGGATTTCTGAAAAATAAGTCATGTCAGACTAACCTGATCTCGTTTTTTGACAGAATTACAAGCCTGGTAGATGAAGGGAACGCAGTGGATGTAGCCTACCTTGATTTCAGCAAGGCATTTGACAAGGTGCCCCATGATATTCTTGTAAAGAAGCTGGTAAAATGCGGTCTTGACTAGGCTACCACTCAGTGGATTTGTAACTGGCTGACTGACCGAACCCAAAGGGTGCTCATCAATGGTTCCTCTTCATCCTGGAGAAGAGTGACTAGTGGGGTGCCACAGGGTTCTGTCTTGGGCCCGGTCTTATTCAACATCTTTATCAACGACTTGGATGATGGACTCAAGGGCATCCTGATCAAATTTGTAGATGACACCAAACTGGGAGGGGTGGCTAACACCCCAGAGGACAGGATCAGACTTCAAAACGACCTGGACAGATTAGAGAACTGGGCAAAAACAAACAAGATGAATTTTAACAGGGAGAAATGTAAAGTATTGCACTTGGGCAAAAAAAATGAGAGGCACAAATACAAGATGGGGGACACCTGGCTTGAGAGCCGTCCATGTGAAAAGGATCTAGGAGTCTTGGTTGACCACAAACTTGACATGAGCCAACAGTGTGACGCGGCAGCTAAAAAAGCCAATGCAATTCTGGGCTGCATCAATAGGAGTATAGCATCAAGATCAAGGGAAGTAATAGTGCCACTGTATTCTGCTCTGGTCAGACCTCACCTGGAGTACTGTGTCCAGTTCTGGGCACCACAGTTCAAGAAGGACACTAACAAACTGGAACGTGTCCAGAGGAGGGCAACCAAAATGGTCAAAGGCCTGGAAACGATGCCTTATGAGGAGCGGCTAAGGGAGCTGGGCATGTTTAGCCTGGAGAAGAGGAGGTTAAGGGGTGATATGATAGCCATGTTCAAATATATAAAAGGATGTCACATAGAGGAGGGAGAAAGGTTGTTTTCTGCTGCTCCAGAGAAGCAGACACAGAGCAATGGATCCAAACTACAAGAAAGAAGATTCCACCTAAACATTAGGAAGAACTTCCTGACAGTAAGAGCTGTTCGACAGTGGAATTTGCTGCCAAGGAGTGTGGTGGACTCTCCTACTTTGGAGGTCTTTAAGCAGAGGCTTGACAACCATATGTCAGGAGTGCTCTGATGGTGTTTCCTGCTTGGCAGGGGGTTGGACCCGATGGCCCTTGTGGTCTCTTCCAACTCTATGATTCTATGCCCCGTTCGCGCTTAGAGAGGAAGTCCGCAACTGAACTTCGGGTGCCTTCCCCCCCGCCGGAGTTGGGAGCAGCGTTGGCACTTCAGGCACCCTTTTTTACCTTGCCAGAGTTGGAAACAGCGTTGGTAGCGAGTTGCAGCGGCGCTCGCTCAAGGTTTAGTATCTCGCGGGGGCCCTAAGTGAGCGGGTGGTATTAAGAAACAATTGTGGTGATTTAGTCAGCTGGCTGCTAGCGGCACCACGGTCCCTCAAGCCTTTTAAAATAAAACCTTTCTGCTGGGGTTATATCGCTTTGTTGCAGTGGGTAGGGAAAGAAAAATCTTTTGCGTTTCAAATAGCAGCTGTGCTAGACTGAGTTTGGCTAGGGAGAGCTATTTATGGTTGCCAGGGGTCACCTCTGCCCAGCACCGCCATTTTGACTCACCACGTGGCAGGGCTGCAGCGGCCATTTTAGGTGAGGCACGTCCTCAGTGTTGGAGGCTGCTGAATCTACCTTTTGTTAAAGAAAATGCCTGTCTGCTTGACTGACTTATAATTTTCAATTACTTTAAACAAGTTGGGGCCTCTTAAATAATTGTGACGTGGGGGTAGCCTCGCTCCCGGGGGTGGTTTGCGCTGCTTACCCCAAATGCTCCATGCATTTGTTAGCTTATTTGTCTCATGTGAGAAGGGCATTTGCGCAGGCTGGGGAGTCTGCGGCATTGCATGGCGAGTTCCCGCCTCCCCACACGGAAATAAAGACACGAGACACCAGATTTTAAGGTTAATGGGTCAAATTAGGCCACAACTTTATTGATTACAGGAATTGAGGGGTATTGGCTTAGGCATTGGTCCTATCAGCTAACCGGCTTCAGCCCGCTTGGTTGAAGGGTTAACCACCAGTAGGGGGAGTTCTGCTGATGCACATCAACTAGGAGCTCCCCCGGGGTCACCAATCGGGGGCGTGCCGTAGGCCCACACCTCCATAGGCTTAGGACAAGGTGACGCCCCCTGGAATCCTTTACCGGACTACCCTTTGATTTGGGGGGGAAAGGTGATGGTGCTTCCTCCCCCCACCCTTTTCATCTGCATAACAATACCCCTACCAATGCCTAACTCCCAATACCCAGGAAGTTGTGACGATTGCTACGAGGTAGGCGAAAAACCAAATAGCTGGTGCCAATTTGTCAAATGGAAAAAATTCCTACCAGGCCCCTTGACGGCGAACAACCGAAGTCCATAGCAAAGTCAGAGAGCCTAACCTAAGGGGTGGAAAAACCTAATCAGCTGGAGCGCGGAGAGGAAAGAGGGCGGTCCTTGGCCGCGCCAGCCCTAAATAGGGCAGGCTACGCCCCCCGGACCAGCCAATTGGCTGGTCGGGGAAATGACGCGTCCGAGGATTCCCCTAGTATCACGGGGGCTGTGCGCCAGCCCCCACATGCATGGGGAGGGGCATGAAGGCCGCAACCCCACCTCCTCTCCAGTTCGGAAGTGGCTTTAACATATGATGAAGTTTTTCATAGAAATGCATCCTTGTTGCCTACCACTCGATGGGACCTGAGGGACCAGAATTATTGGATGGAGCACGTGGGTCCCTACATGGAAAAGAAAGCTCAGGACCCCTCTAAGTTTGGGAAAAGTGAAGTAAAACGACGAAAGCAGTGCTGGGAGTACAACAGGGGGGATTATATGAGGCCAAACTGTAAGTATATGCATGAGTGTGAGAAGTGCCTAGGCAACCACCTGGCCTCGGCTTGTTTCTAATAATAATAATAATAATAATAATAATAATAATAATAATAATAATAATAATTTATTTATACCCTGGGCGGCTTCCATAGAAACCAAAAATACAGTAAAATATCACACGTTAAAAACTTCCCTGAACAGGGCTGCCTTAAGATGTCTTCTGAATGTCAGGTAGTTGTTTATTGCTTTGACATCTGCTGGAAGGGCGTTCCAGAGGGCGGGCACCACTACCGAGAAGGCCCTCTGCCTGGTTCCCTGTAGCTTTGCTTCTCGCAATGAAGGAACCGCCAGAAGGCCCTCGGCGCTGGACCTCAGCGTCCGGGCAGAATGATGGGGGTGGAGACGCTCCTTCAGGTATACTGGACCGAGGCCGTTTAGGGCTTTAAAGGTCAGCACCAACACTTTGAATTGTGCTCGGAAACGTACTGGGAGCCAATGTAGGTCTTTCAAGACCGGTGTTATATGGTCTCGGCGGCCGCTCCCAGTCACCAGTCTAGCTGCCGCATTCTGGATTAGTTGTAGTTTCCGAGTCACCTTCAAAGGTAGCCCCACGTAGAGTGCATTGCAGTAGTCCAAGCGGGAGATAACCAGAGCATGCACCACTCTGGCGAGACAGTCTCCGGGCAGGTAGGGTCTCAGCCTACGTACCAGATGGAGCTGGTAAACAGCTGCCCTGGACACAGATTTGACCTGTGCCTCCATGGACAGCTGTGAGTCCAAAATGACTCCCAGGCTGCACACCTGGTCCTTCAGGGGCACAGTTACCCCATTCAGGACCAGGGAATCCTCCACACCTGCCCGCCTCCTGTCCCCCAAAAACAGTACTTCTGTCTTGTCAGGATTCAACCTCAATCTGTTAGCCGCCATCCATCCTCCAACCGCCTCCAGACACTCACGCAGGACCTTCACCGCCTTCACTGGTTCTGATTTAAAAGAGAGGTAGAGCTAGGTATCATCCGCATACTGATGAACACCCAGCCCAAACCTCCTGATGATCTCTCCCAGCGGCTGCATGTAAATGTTGAAAAGCATGGGGGAGAGGACAGAACCCTGAGGCACCCCACAAGTGAGAGCCTAGGGGTCTGAACACTCATCCCCCCCACCACTTTCTGAACACGGCCCAGGAGGAAGGAGCGGAACCACTGTATAACAGTGCCCCCAGCTCCCAGCCCCTCAAGACGGTGCAGAAGGATGCTATGGTCTATGGTATCAAATGCCGCTGAGAGATCCAGCAGAACTAGGAAACAGCTCTCACCTTTGTCCCTAGCCCGCCGGAGATCATCAACCAGTGCGACCAAGGCAGTTTCAGTCCCATGATGAGGCCTGAATCCCGACTGGAAGGGATCCAAATGGTCCGCTTCTTCCAGGCGTGCCTGGAGTTGTTCGGCAACCGCTCGCTCAATCACCTTGCCCAGGAATGGAAGGTTTGAGACTGGGTGATAGTTGGCCATCGTGGACGCATCTAAAGATGGCTTTTTAAGAAGCGGTTTAATAACCACCTCTTTCAGCGGGTCTGGGAAGGCTCCCTCACGGAGGGAAGCATTCACCACCCCACGAAGCCCATCGCCCAGTCCTTCCCGGCTAGCTTTTATAAGCCTGGATGGGCAAGGATCCAGGAGACAGGTCGTTAGTTTCACTCGTCCAAGCAGCCTGTCCACATCCTCGGAGGTAACAGATTGGAATTGATCCCACTCAACTTGACTAGACAGAACTCTAGCACTCTCCCGCCCTGGCCCTGCTCCCACGGTGGAATCTACTTCTTTCCGAATCTGAGCGATTTTATCTGCAAAAAACTTTGCAAAATCATTGCAGGAGAACATGTGGCCCGTACTGGGCCCCGATGTTGCAGGTGGTTCCGCTAAATTGTGAACCACCTGAAAAAGTCTCCTGCTGCTGTTTTTTGCAGATGCAATAGAGGCGGTGAAGAAATTCTTCGCCGTCGCTATCGCCACTTGGTAGGCTCAACGTTGAGCTCTAACCTGTGTCCGGTTAGATTCGGAATGAGTTATCCGCCACCGGCGCTCTAGCCGTCTCAACGATTGTTTCATTGCCCTCAGATCCGTGGAAAACCACGGGGCTGTCCGGGCTCCATGCAATCGGAGAGGGCGCTTCGGAGCCAAACAGTCAATAGCCCTGGTTAACTCCACATTCCAGCGGGCCACCAGGGAATCAGCTGAAAGGCCATCAACATGGGATAAAGCATCCCCTACCACTCTCTGGAAACCATTTGGATCCATTAAGTGGCGGGGGCGGACCATCCGAATTGGTCCCACCTCCCTGCAGAGGGGATGGGTCGCAGAGAAGTCCAGTTGCACCAGGAAGTGATCTGACCATGGCACTTCTTTCGTTTCGCTTTTACTTAGTGTCAGATCACCAACATCCATAGAGGTAAACACCAGGTCCAAGGCATGTCCACGGCTATGGGTTGGGCCAGACTTATTCAGGGACAGCCCCATGGAGGCCATGCTTTCCACGAAGTCCCGAGCGGCCCCTTGTAAGGTCGTGTCGGCATGGATGTTAAAATCCCCTAGGACGACCAAGCTAGGTGTCTCCAGGAGAACATCCGCCACGACCTGAAGCAGCTTGGGCAGGGAATCCTTGGTGCAGCGGGGAGGTCGGTACACCAAAAGGAATCCTGTACTGCCCCTATTGCCCAACTTCCAGAACATGCACTCAGAAAACTGGGTCTTCCCAATAGGACGCCTGGTGCAAACTAATGACTTCCTAAAAATCACTGCAACCCCCCCTCCCCGCCCACATGACCTGGGTTGCTGTGCGTAAGAGAAACCTGGTGGACAAGCAGCGGCAAGGACAGGCCCATCTGCTTCATCCAACCAAGTCTCTGTTACACATGCCAGGTCAAGTCCTCCATCCATGATCACGTCATGGATGGCAGTGGTCTTATGAATCATTGACCTGGCATTGCACAGCAGCACCTTCAGGTCATGTGGGTATCCCTTGCTGATTCTAGTATCCATCCGGTCAGGACCAGACCTGGAGGCAGGAATAGTCCTCAGACAACGACTAAACCTGCCCCCTCTGTAATGACATGGTCTAGTCTTAGCGTAACTCCTCTTCCTACCTGTGATCACTGAGATCAGTTGTCCCAGTGCATCCCCCCCTGTGTAACATGCCCCAGCCATTTTGTGGGCTGGGGCCCACTCCCCAGCAGCCCTGACCCCTCCCCCTAAGAACAAAATAACACCTTAAACAAACAAACAAAACCAATAAAACAATACAAACAAAAAATGTAAAAATTACAAAAACATCAAAATAAAATAAAAAATAATTCCCCAAGCCCCAAACATCCATCCCACCCCCACCCCTCACATACAAAAAATCCAAAGAAAATTTTTTAAAAACATTTTAAAAACACTCTGTGCCCCTCCGGCAATAACAACTGTCCTTATGAGGCTTCAGACCCCGCCCCAGGCCAGATGGTAAGTGGCAAGAGCAGGGCCCTCAAGCACTCACTCAGGGGAGTCCTCCTGGGCAGCAGGCAGCAAGCAGCACGCAGCCCTTATGAGGCTTCAGGCCCCGCCCCAGGCCAGATGGTAAGTGGCAAGAGCAGGGCCCTCAGGCACTCACTCAGGGGAGTCCTCCTGGGCAGCAAAGGCAAACAGCCCTTTCAGGGCGGCAGGGGGCATTCCCATCAGGGTGCAAGGGGTGCCCCCGGACCCTCCCAAGGGGCAGCCGGAAACCGTTACTAACAGGACCCTTGGTCTGGCCTTCTCACCAGTTAGGCTGGGACCTCTAAAAACCCTGCTCGATCTGTACCCCAATTAAAAAGCTGCAAATTACCTTTGGGAGGGGTTTTCCCTTGGTTTCAAAATCCCGGTTTCATTCCCACCTAACTCTGGGGACCCACCAAACCAAAAATCCATAAGAGAAATGCCGGATATTGCTAGGAAGAAAATACAGAAAGAATTCATGGCTGGGAGGGTGGGCGGCCCCTTCAGGGATCCCCCTATCGAAGGGTTGAACATTTCCCCATTGGGTATTGTCCCCAAGAAGACCCCGGGTGAGTATTGCATGATGCACAACCTTTCCTACCCGAGGGGAGGTTCAGTCAATGATGCAATACCACAAGAGCTTTGTTCTGTGAAATATGCCTCCTTTGACCAAGCAGTAAAACTTATTCGCAGATTTGGAAAAGGGGCATTGCTGGCGAAATGCGATATTTAGTCGGCATTCCGACTCCTTCCAGTGCACCCGGAGGACTTCGGATGGCTGGGTTTTAGATTTGAGGGGGCATATTTCATAGACAAAGCAATGCCAATGGGTTGCTCAGTGGCATGCGCAGCCTTTGAGTCTTTTAGCACATTCCTGGACTGGCCACTCCGTTATAAAACTGGTTCCGAGGGGTGTCGCTTTATTTAGATGACTTTATTCTGGTAGCGGGTAGTAGGCTCCAGTGCTCTGCCCTCCTGGAGGCGTTCACTTCCCTGGCCAATGAGCTTGGTGTTCCGTTGGCTGCTGAGAAAACGGAGGACCCTGCCACAACCATGGTTTATTTGGGCATTGAATTGGGCACAACTGCACAGACTTCCAGGTTACCAAGGGAAAAATTACTGGTGCTTAAGGATATAATTTTACAGCTTCTCCCTCTCAAAAAGGTTACCCTCAGATAAATTCAGTCACCGCTACGTCACCTAAATTTCGCTTGCCAGGTGGTGTCGTCTGGCCGCCCATTTTGTGGGCGCCTGGCAAGATTGTCAGCGGGTCTGCAAGCGCCCCAGCACAGAGTGCGCCTTTCTAGGGCGGTTAAATCAGACCTTGAAATTTGGTTAAAGTTTCTGGATGGGTATAATGACATCTCTTTGTGGCAGGACATCATGTTACTTCGAGCAGACTTTCAGATTCAGTCCGATGCAGCGGGCTCGTTGGGATTTGGGGTGTATTTTAAAGGGCAATGGTGCGCTCAGCGTTGGCCCCCTGCCTGGCAGGGAAAACCCATTACGTGAGACCTCACCTTCTTAGAATTCTTCCCCATCGTCGTGGCAGTACACTTGTGGACGGAGGAGTTTAGTAATGACCGAGTGTGTTTTTGGACAGACAATCAGGCGGTCGTATCTGTCCTAACAAAGCAATCATCACGCTCTCCCAGGGTTGCGAACCTATTACATTCCTTTGTCCTTTTGTGCCTTGAGCTAAACATTTATTTTTCCGCCAAGTTTGTACCTGGAGTTAACAATGACATCGCAGATGCTCTGTCTCGTTTTCAGATGGACCGCTTCTGCTCGTTAGCGCCAGAGGCACAGCAGTTGCCACGGCCATTCCCGGAGCACCACTGGAGCCTTGGGAACGAGAAGTCATGAAGGGAGTATTAGCCTCAGTGGCTCCATCCACGCTAAAATCATATAAGAGGGCCTGATCAGATTTTTTAAAGTTTCGAAATAATATAAGTAACGCTGGGGTAGACTCCCCCCCCCCTTCAAAGGCTGAGGTCCTTCGGTACCTGGTGCATTTGAAGGGATTGGGCCGGGCAGCAAAGACTCTTAACATACAGTCTGCTGCAATCTCTTTTTTCTGCAAGGCCGTCTACTCCTCAGACCCTTGTGCAGACTTCCTAGTGCGTAAGGCTTTGGAAGGTTGGCACAGGCTACAGCCTCCCAGCAGCGACAGGAGGAGACCCATAACTTATGACATCCTATGCCAAATTCATAGAAAACTAAGAGCGATATGTTGGTCAAAATATGAAGCCCGTTTATTCCATCGCCTTCTTTGGCGCACTTCGCATTGGTGAAGTTGTGTGCGAGGGTGGCCCAGATTCCAATTCACGAGGAATCCTTTTGAGCGACTTGACGTTATCCCGCTCAGATTTAGTTATACATGTACAAAGCTCAAAGACCGACCAACAGGGAAAAGGGGCCCTTATTCGGCTTTTAGCAACGCAGAAAACGGGGCCATGCCCAGTGAATGACACTAGACGTTTCTTTTATGTGAGACCTAATGTCGCCGGCCCATTCTTAATACATGCAGATGGCTCCCGCCTGGCAAGGCTTGCGGCCTCCCCCCGGCTGAGTTTGCAGCTCACTCTTTCCGTATTGGGGCGGCCACTTCGGCGGTACACTTAGGTCTCTCGGCAGAAAGGATAAAGGACATGGGTCGATGGAAATTGGATGCTTATAAAGGGTATGCTAGAAAGAATTTATGACAAAATGCTCCATACCTGAACAGAGCCTGTCGTTTCATTTTCTTTCCAGCAGGCGTGAGGGTACGCATTTGGATCGTGGGCCACAGTATCATCCACTGGGCAAGAAACCGCGGCATCAGCATTGGCCTGGGGAACGGGCTGGATTTACCTCCAAATGCTGAAGTGGCTTGGATTGCTCGGAGGGGAATGTGCTGGGCTGAATTTATGCCAGAGGTGAAGGCTAGAGCCGCTTCGGAAGGCCCGCTGGATGTCCTGGTCGTCCAGGCTGGGGGAGAATGACTTGGCCTATCGAAAAGGTGTGGATTTGATGTGGAGCATTTACGGGGACTTTGATGAGTTGATTGCCTCATACCCCAACATTACCATTTTGTGGTCATCGCTGCTGGAAAGGCGGGTCTGTAGGGACTGTCGGTGCCCGATTGCAATAAATAAAGCCAGAAAGATTCTGGAACGTGCCGTAGCGCATAGACTGGCAGCTCGGGGGGGGGGCGGGTCATCGACCACCCCAATATCCAGTTCAGCAAGGAGGCCCTCTACCGGGATGATGGCGTGCATCTTTCCGATGGGGGAAATGATGTTTGGTTGGAAAACATATCATCGGGGATTAGGGATTGGTTGCAGGTCAGAGGGTATTGCCGGCGAGCTCTTGCTCGAGTGGCGGTTAGGCATTGTTAAGGGTATTGTTATGTAGATGAGGGGGGGAGGAAGCGCCATCACCTCCCCCCATATCGGAGGGTAGTCCGGTAAAGGATTCTGGGGGGCGTGGCCCAGTCCGAAGCCTAAGGAGGTGTGGACCTAAGGCCACGCACCCGAGCGGTGACCCCGGGGGAGTTCCTAGTTGATGTGCATTAGCAGGACTCCCCCTACTGGTGGTTAACCCTTCCCGGACTTCAAGCAATCAGGCTGAAGCCGGATAGTCGGTAGGACCAATGCCTAATCCAATACCACTCATTACCTGTGACCAATAAAGTTGTAGCCAATTTTCTCCCATTAACCTAAAATATTGGTGTCATGTGTTTTTATTTCCGATGGGGGGAGGCAGGAACTCGCCATGCAAGGGGCACGTGCTCAGCAAAGCTGTCTCTTGCTTCTGGTCCTAAGAGTTGGGGTGGGGACATGGAGGTAAGGGGTGCAGCCTTCTGTAGAGGCTGGAGTCTCTCTCCTGCCTCTCTCTGCCACCTCTGAGGTGCCCTAAAAGGCAGATAGCAGAGGAAGTGAACCAATAGTCACGTTCATCTGTACTGGCTCAGTATGACCTATTCTGACAGATGCTGCCTTTCATATTCACGCCCAAGAGCCTTTCCGCACCAGAGATCTGGGGCTGAACCCGGGATCTGCACGCCAAGGCTGTAGTAAGAAAGAGCCCTTGCTAGCTGGCCACATTGGGCGCCTGCCTGGAGAGTGGAACCCGGGGGTTCGAGGGACACCGTGCTGCTCCTGGCAACCCCCACCCAACCTGACGTCCTCCTCCGCCTGAATCCCGTTTCCCCTGGGACGCACTTCCCATCCTGCAGCAGCTGGGGGGGTATTGCTCCCCACTTCCCTTTCCAGACCCCATTCTCCTTGTTCTTCTTCTTCATGCCCCCTCTTCACTCCTTCCAGCCTGGTCTCCCTCCCCATGTCCATGGCCTCGGGTGTTTTCCTGAGTGTATCTTCATAACAACCCTCTGTGAAGGAGGCTAAGCTGGCCCAAGGACTGGCCCAAGGTAGCTCAGTCAAGTTGCCAAGGTCAGTGTTTCAGATCATGCACACGCACACCCTTTCCCCTCAGATGAGAAAGCCGGGATGAGTCATGCTAGCAGCCTATGGCCTTGATGGGCTTTGAGGCAGCCCAGCCCAGCTGCTATATTCCACCTCTGAACCGAGGAAGCGCAACTGGAGAGACAGAGCCAAGCGCCATCAATGCAATTAGCAGCCACCTTAATGACAAGCATCCAGGACCCTTTCAGGCAAAAGCCACGCAGCAAAGCACATGGGCAGAGGCGTCGGAGGGAGGGCACCCCAAGGCCAGGCAGTATCTCTGCCTTCTGTCTCTGCCCCCTTGTCTGCAAGCAGGCTGCCTCCTGGGAGGATCAGCACTTTTCTCACAGGACAGAAGCGCACGACTTCCCCCTCCCACTTGCCGCCCGCCCCAGTCTTTCTCTGGCGGCTCAGTTTAGTGCATCAAGCGGCTCATCCCAGCTGGAAATTCGGGTGGCACTGCTTGCAGAAGGAGAAGTGGCTGGTGCTAGCGGAAACTCCCATTGTTCTTCTCAGGTAGGACTTCTGGGATCCAGACGAACGTTTTACCAAAAAGTATGGCTTGACTACTGATTTTCCATTTAAAGAATGGCAAAAAGACCTAAGTTTGTAGGACAGGTGAAAAAAGCCACGAATTACATTTAAAGTTCTGCAAGATGCAAAGGAAAGCTTGCATTTTAAACTTGTATTCTACGGCTTCCGGAGGCGGCACCAGCGGTAATGGCGGATTCCCTCTGAACTGGAGGGAGAGCTCCGCAGAAATCGGGTCCACCGCTGCAGCGAAAGCGGAGGACCCTCAAAAAACCCGCAGGCGGGAGAAGCCTGGGGCCGTGGGACTCAGCGGACACGTTTTGCGCACCCCCCGAACTGTCAAAGAAGCTCTGTAAAGAGCTTCGGAGCTGAGCGGGGGTTTCGCGCTGTGTTGTGAGTCGATCGCTACTTCTGCGGAGTGAAGCTGCACAACAGTTACCGGAGAGCGCTGACCTTTTTCCTGTGAAATTTCGAACTGAAACATCTACCCGTGAGTAAGAACTGGGGAATTTGGAAAAGATCAAAGAATAAGAACTGATATAAATGAACTTTGAATTTGACTCTGACTTTGATCTTGGACGCTATTATGGAATTTGGATCCGAAACCGGCAAAGTGTAAACAGGAAGCCCGCTTTGCCGATCCTGTAAATAGTTTGAAAGCAAGGGATAAAGAAGCTTTGAACCAAAGAATTTGACTGATTGTAAAGAGCTAAATTTCATTGCCTGGCAAACGACCCCCCCCCCCCATAAGCTGGGAAAGGGAGAAAAACCATCACTCAGTCTTTGATATTGGACTGCTTTAAACAACTTAAAGGTCATTCTGAGTGCACCGCTTTTATAGACATTGTAATTTTCACTGTGGATTTCTGCAAGAGACTGGTAACTTTTTAAAGGATACATCTGAGTCCATAACTGTTTCTACTGGTATAACATTTGGGAAGTTTACTGTTTAACAATCACCATTTTGAAACATTTTGCTACTCTGCTCCCCTAGAGGAACTTTGTGTCACTGCTGGGGATTTTCCACTGCAGCTGTCATTCTTGTAATTGCTAAAAAACAAGCCTGGGAGTGGTGTGAACTGTGTGAATGACCTTGACTCTCAGAGGCTAAGTAATGGATCAGGATAAACAACAAGATAAGACGTTGGAGAAGGCTCAAGAGAAAGCGACAAGAGCTAAAACTAGACAACAGCAGCAATTACAGGCACAGCAACAACAATCGTACAGAAGAGCATCTGTAGCAGGACTTTCCACCCCACAAGCTACAGAAAGAGAAGAATCAAAAGGAGCAGGAACGGATTCTACGACACTGGATAAGATTCTCTCAGCTATACAAAACTTGACAGCTAAGATTGATTTAAATACTTCAACCATCAATGATCTTGGGCAGAAGGTGAATGATGTGGGACGGAAAATGAACATTAATACCCAGGCTATTGACAAGTTGCTGCAGGAATCCAAGGAGACAAAGAAGACAGCAGAGGAAGCGAAAGAGAGGGTTTTGGCGGTGGAGGAGAAGATACCGTCAATAAATAGAAGATTGGATGACTATAAGGCACAATTCTCTCTGATTGAACTTAAAGAGAAACAGACTAATTTGAGAATAAGGGCGGTCCCAGAATCAGAAGAAGGGGAATTAATTGAATTTCTTACATCGGAATTTGAAGATTTCTGGGACCTGGATCCACAAAAGGAAGAATTTAAGATAGTGAGTGCGTTCCGACTGGGAAGGGTAAAAAGGAAAAACAGCGCAAGAGATTGTCTGATTTCGTTAAGGTCAAAGGAAGAAAGAGATAAAATCTTGAATCTCCACTATCAGAAAGCACTCGTGATAGAAAGTGAGAGAATTGAAATCTTCAAAGATATCCCAAAATACTTACTGGATCTCAGAGCTAACTACGCAGACTTGGTAGGCCTACTAAGGAAAAGCAACACTCCGTTTAGGTGGGAATTTCCACAAGGCCTCTCATTTACATTCAAAGGAAAGAAAATAAGGATAAGATCAAAGGAAGATAAAGTGAGCTTCTTGAGAGATTTTGGTGAGGACCTGCGAAAAGAGGCCAGAACAAAAGAACTGGAAGTACCAGGAGTGGGACCACTTGATTTGGGAAGACACCCCTTGGGGTTGGATCAACTAGAGAAAGAGACACAACCGTCAGAACAAGAGCAACTCTTAGGAGCGGTTGGAGGAACCCTACAGTAACCACAACATGTCTCTACAGATGTTAACCTGGAATATCAGGGGTTTGAATTCCCCCAGTAAGAGGAAGAGAATTTTTCACATCTTAAAAAAGGAACAATTAGATCTGATTTGTTTACAAGAAACACATATAACAAGACTCCACAGGAAACTGCTGATAAATAAACGACTAGGCCAAGAATTTACTTCATCAGACAAAGTTAAAAAAAGAGGAGTTGTGATATATGCAAAAGAGAAATTATCACCAAAATTTCTCCTTAAAGATGAACATGGATGATTTGTAGCAATTGAAATACAATTTCAAGGAGAGAAAATATTAATAATTGGAGTCTATGCACCTAATGAGGGGAAATCAGAATTTTATAAGAAACTGCATGAGACTTTGTTGGACTACATGGATCAAAATATCATCTTGATGGGAGACATGAACGGTGTTGTGTCGACAAATATGGATAAATCTGAAAGACAGTTAGTTACAAAAGATGGAAGACTACCAAAGACTTTCTTTGAAATGACAGACAACATGGACTTGATTGATATTTGGAGAACTAAAAAACCCCTAGGCAGAGAGGGGACTTTTTTCTCTGAAGCCCACATGACCTGGACACGAATTGACCAAATTTGGATCACAAGAGGGATGGCACCTAAGATTCGAAAGGTGGAAATCTGTCCAAAAACTTGCTCCGACCATAACCCTGTGAAAATGGAAATGAAATTAACACTGATTGGTTCCTTCAGATGGAGAATGAATGACACCTTGTTTAGAGATCCAGAAATTATTAAAAAGGCCCAAAAAACTATAAAAGATTATTTTGAAATAAATTTGAAGACTACGGTGGAAAAGAGAGGAATCTGGGACGCAAGTAAAGCTGTAATGAGAGGTTTTTTGATTCAGCAAAATGCTATAAAGAGAAGACTTCAAGAGGATAGAAAAGGAAAGATTCTAGAGAAAATTAAAGAAGGAGAGAAGAGATTAAGGTCTAAACCTAAGTCACAGGAGGTCTTGCGAGAAATTAAATCATATCAAGCACAATATTTGAAAATGGTTAACCAGGACATAGAATGGAAGATCAAACAGATGAGACAAAAAACCTTTGAATTGGCTAATAAGTGTGGAAAGCTGCTAGCTTGGCAGCTGAAGAAAAGACAAAAATTAAATACTGTGACTAATCTTGAAGTAAATGGGAGGAACATACAAAACCCAAAGGAAATTAAAGATTGTTTCCAGAGATACTTTAAACAATTGTACGCACAAGGGCCACAGAATGAGTTCAAGATTGAGAAAATTTTAGAAACAAATGGACTACAAAAAATATCTCAAGAGAACAAACTAATTTTGAATGAAAAAATTTCTGAACAGGAGGTTGAAGGTGCCATAAAGAATTTGCAACTAGGCAAGTCTCCAGGCCCGGATGGACTATCCTCCAAGTATTACAAAGTTTTAAAAGACTTTTTAATTCAACCGTTAATGGAGGTTTGTAATGAAATTATGGAGGGGAAAAGAGCGCCGGAATCGTGGAAAGAGACCTATATCACACTAATACTGAAAAATGAGTCTGAAAAGACACAGCTTAAGAACTACTGCCCTATATCCCTACTTAATGTGGATTACAAAATTTTTGCCGATATTTTGGCTAAAAGACTGAAAAAAGTTTTAGTTGGAATGATACACAAAGACCAAGCTGGCTTTCTTCCAGGCAGATATATGTCAAATAATACAAGGAATTTGATTGACATTTTGGAAAAATTGCAAGTTAATATAAATACAAAAGCTGTTTTGATATTCATTGATGCGGAGAAAGCCTTTGATAATATTTCTTGGAGTTTTATGAGGAAAAACCTGCAAGGGATGGGGGTGGGAGAAAGGTTTGGAAACGGTATAGGTGCGATTTATTCAGAACAAAAGGCAAAATTAATAGTGAATAATGCAGTTACAGAAGAAGTTAAGATAGAGAAAGGGACACGACAAGGCTGCCCAATTTCCCCCCTGCTTTTTATTTCAGTCCTGGAGGTCTTGCTGAACATGATTAGAAGGGACCAACAGATTCAGGGTATACAGGTCGGAGTTAAACAATATAAACTTAAAGCATATGCAGATGACCTAGTATTGACATTACAGGAGCCAATTCCCAGTACTAACAGAGCTTTGGAAATAATACAAGAATTTGGTCAGGTGGCAGGTTTTAAATTGAATAAATCGAAAACAATGGTCTTGGAGAAGAACTTGACATCGATTGAGAAGGAAAGGTTTCAGGGAGAAACAGGTTTATCATTGGTGAAAAAAGTGAAATACCTAGGGGTGAATATGACTTCAAAAAATGTTAATTTATTTAAAGATAACTATGAGAAGTGTTGGTCGGAAGTGAAAAAAGATCTTGAAATTTTGACAAATCTGAAGCTTTCCTTATTGGGTAGAATTGCGGTTATCAAAATGAATGTATTGCCAAGAATGTTATTTTTGTTTCAGACGTTACAAATCATTGACAAGATGGACTGTTTCAAGAAGTGGCAAAAAGAAATCTCTAGATTTGTCTGGCAGGGCAAAAAGCCCAGAATAAAATACAAAATCCTTACTGATACTAAGAATAGAGGGGGGTTTGCCCTGCCGGACTTTAAGTTATATTATGAAGCAGCAGCTTTTTGCTGGCTGAAGGAATGGCTACTTCTTGAGAACACCGACATTTTGGATTTAGAGGGTTTTGATAATGCTTTTGGGTGGCATGCATATCTGTGGTATGATAAGGTTAAAGCTCATAAAGGTTTTAAAAATCATATTGTCAGGAAAGCACTATTTAATGTCTGGATTAAATAGAAATGTCTGGATTTGTTGGAAAGTAAGACTCCTAGGTGGTTGTCGCCAATGGAGGCTAAAGCTGTGAAAAAGCTTAATATGGAATCTAAATGGCCGAGATATTCAGAAATTTTGGAACAAGAAGGGGACAGGTTGAAATTGCAGAGTTATGAGAAACTTAAGAATAAGGTGCAGGATTGGTTACATTACTTTCAAATAAGAGAGGCCTACAATTTGGACAGGAAAAATGGTTTCCAGGTGGAAAAATCAAAGTTGGAAACAGAATTGTTAGAACCCAAAGCTAAGATATTGTCGAGGATGTATGATTTGCTGTTGAAATGGAACACGGAGGATGAAACGGTTAAATCGGCTATGATAAAATGGGCACAAGACATTGGGCATAATATTATGTTTGCTGACTGTGGACCACCGGTATGAAATTTACGGCATGTAATGCCTTAAGAGAAAATATTATGAAAATGATTTATAGGTGGTACATGACACCAGTCAAGCTTGCAAAAATCTATCATTTGCCCGATAATAAATGTTGGAAATGTAAAGAAACTGAAGGAATATTCTTTCACCTTTGGTGGACGTGCCCAAGGATTAAGGCGTTCTGGGAAATGATCTATAATGAACTGAAAAAGGTATTTAAGTATACTTTTCTGAAGAAACCAGAGGCCTTCCTCCTGGGCATAGTCGGCCAATTGGTACCAAAGAAGGATAGAACTTTTTTCATGTATGCTACAGCAGCAGCAAGAATACTTATTGCAAAGCATTGGAAGACGCAAGACCTACCCACCTTGGAAGAGTGGCAGATGCAAGTGACAGACTATATGGAACTGGCAGAGATGACCGGCAGAATCCGAGATCAAGGAGAGGAGCAGATGGAAGAGGACTGGAAGAAGTTTAAAGTTTATCTACAAAAATATTGTAAAATTTATGAATGTTGAAGGCTCTGAAAACGAAATGAAGGGGTTCTAGCGATTAAGACAAATAAGATTATAAAGGGAGGGATAAAGGTTTAAAATGAATAACGAACGATCTTGCTGAACTAATTTTTAAAGTAGAATACAAGAAGGGAAGGTGGGTGGAAGCAAAGAGAATAAGGTTTTGAAAGTTATTAATATAAAAGAGTGTTCTTCTTTTATGCTAAAAATTTTTCCTTTGTATTTTTCTTTTTTTGTTGTTTCTTTGTTTGGATTTTCGATGTTTGTTGTTTGTTTTTTCTGATTTTTGTTGATTTTGTTGATGTTAACTTTTTGGAAAATTCTAATAAAATATTATTATAAAAAAAATTAAACTTGTATTCTACAGCTTGTTGCGTGGTGTGGTTAACGGAATGGGTGATATTGAGAAAGAAGAGACTTGGAAATAGAAAGTTAGGATTTCAGGGTTAGATGGCTTGGATATTTGTGGCAGATAAAGTTAAAGTAAACGCGCACCTTGAGAACCACTGTATTAGACGTGCGTGGCATATTAAGAATCTGAAAATAGATAAAAAGTTAGTTTATGCACAAAGACTCTATTTTGGGTTTCACCAGAAGACACTTTTTATAGAAAAAAGGGTGATGGATAAAGAGAAATGGTTAATCTATTGAGAGTTCTTAAAGTGGAAACGGGGAGAATGTAAAATTAAAGAAAGGGTTTTTTCTTTTACACTCCCCTGCGTGAGTGCCTGAGGTCCCCGCTCTTGCCACTCACCACCTGGCCCAGGGTGGGGCCTGACAGGCCTCATAAGGATGGTTGCTGCTACTGCTGCTGCTGTCCAGGAGGACTCGGAGGGGCGCAGAGTTCTTTTTAAAATGTTTAAAAATTCTCTTTTTCCTTTTTGATTTTTTTGTATGTGGGAGGCAGAGGGTGGGATGGATGTTTGGTTGGGCTTGGGAATTTGTTTGATTTTGATGTATTTGTAATTTTTACAATTTTTTGTTTGTATTGTTTTATTGTGTGTTTTATTGTTTTTTTAAGGTTTTATTTTGTTCTTAAAGGGAGGGGTCAGGGCTGCTGGGGAGTGGGTACCAGCCAACAAAATGTCTGGGGCAGGTTCCACAGGGGGGATGCACTGGGACAACCGATCTCAGTGATCTGACACTAAGTGCAGTGGTGCCTCGCAAGACGAAATTAATTCGTTCCACGAGTTTTTTCGTCTAGCGAATTTTTTGTCTTGCGAAGCACGGTGTCGGAAAAGTTTTGGAAAAATCACCAAAAACCTCAAAAAAGGCTACCACACCGCGTTCTATGAGTTGCTCCTCGAAGTCAAGTCACAACTGTATTAACGGTGTTAAGAAAAAGGAAACAAACTTGCAAAAAACGCAAGACGTTTTCGTCTTGCGAAGCAAGCCCATAGGGAAATTCGTCTTGTGAAGCAGCTCAAAAACCCCAAAACCCTTTCGTCTAGCGAGTTTTTCGTCTTGCGAGGCTTTCGTCTTGCGGGGCACCACTGTAAAAGTGAAACGAAAGAAGTGCCATGGTCAGATCACTTCCTGGTGCAACTGGACTTCTCCGCGACCTTTCCCCTCTGCAGAGAGGTGGGACCGATTCGGATGGTCCGCCCCTGCCACTTAATGGATCCAAATGGTTTCCAGAGAGTGGTAGGGGATGTTTTATCCCATGTTGATGGCCTTTCAGCTGATTCCCTGGTGGCCCGCTGGAATGCGGAATTAACCAGGGCTATTGACGGTTTGGCTCCGAAGCGTTCTCTCCAATTGCATGGAGCCCGGAAAGCCCCATGGTTTTCCACGGATCTGAGGGCAATGAAACAATTGCTGAGATGGCTAGAGTGTCGGTGGCGGATAACTCATTCTGAAGCTGACCAGACACGGGTTAGAGCTCAATGTTGAGCCTACCAAGTGGCAGTAGCGACAGCGAAGACTTTCTTCACCGCCTCTATTGCATCTGCAGAAAACAGCAGCAGGAGACTTTTTCAGGTGGTTCGCAATTTAGCGGAACCACCTGAAAAATCGGGGCCCAGTATGGGCCACATGATCTCCTGCAATGATTTTGCAAAGTTTTTTGCAGATAAAATCGCTCAGATTCGGGAAGAGGTAGACTCCACTGTGGGAGCAGGGCCAGGGCGGGAGAGTGCTAGAGTCCTGTCTAGTCAAGTTGCGTGGGATGAATTCCAATCTGTTACTTCCGAGGATGTGGACAGGCTGCTTGGACGAGTGAAACCAACCACCTGTCTCCTTGATCCTTGCCCATCCTGGCTTATAAAAGCTAGCTGGGAAGGGCTGGGCGATGGGCTTCACAGGGTGGTGAATGCTTCTCTCTGTGAGGGAGCCTTCCCAGACCCGCTGAAAGAGGCGGTTATCAAACCGCTTCTTAAAAAACCATCTTTAGATGCGGCCAGCTATCGCCCAGTCTCAAATCTTCCATTCTTGGGCAAGGTGATTGAGCGAGTGGTTGCTGAACAACTCCAGGCACGCCTGGAAGAAGCGGACCATTTGGATCCCTTCCAGTTGGGGTTCAGGCCTCATCATGGGACTGAAACTACCTTGGTTGCACTGGCTAGGGACAAAGGTGAGAGCTGTTTCCTAGTTCTGCTGGATCTCTCAGCGGCTTTTGGCACCATCGACCATAACATCCTTCTGAACCGTCTAGAGGGGCTGGTAGTTGGGGGCACTGTTATACAGTGGTTCTGCTCCTTCCTTCTGGGCCGTGTTCAGAAAGTGGTGGTGGGGGATGAGTGTTCAGACCCCTGGGCTCTCACTTGTGGGGTGCCTCAGGGTTCTGTCCTCTCCCCCATGCTTTTCAACATCTACATGCAGCCGCTGGGAGAGATCATCAGGGGGTTTGGGCTGGCTGTTCATCAGTATGAGGATGATACCCAGCTCTACCTCTCTTTCAAATCGGAACCAGTGAAGGCGGTGTGTGAGTGTCTGGAGGCGGTTGGAGGATGGATGGCAGCTAACAGATTGAGGTTGAATCCTGACAAGACAGAAGTACTGTTTTGGGGGGACAGGAGATAGGCGGGTGTGGAGGACTCCCTGGTCCTGAATGGGGTAACTGTGCCCCTGAAGGACCAGGTGTGCAGCCTGGGAGTCATTCTGGACTCACAGCTGTCCATGGAGGCGCAGGTCAATTCTGTGTCCAGAGCAGCTGTTTACCAGCTCCATCTGGTACGCAGGCTGAGACCCTACCTGCCCGCGGACTGTCTCGCCAGAGTGGTGGCTCTGGTTATCTCTCGCTTGGACTACTACAATGTGTTCTACGTGGGGCTACCTTTGAAGGTGACCTGGAAACTACAACTAATCCAGAATGCGGCAGCTAGACTGGTGACTGGGGGCAGCTGCTGAGACCATATAACACAGGTCTTGAAAGACCTACACTGGCTCCCAGTACATTTCCGAGCACAATTCAAAGTGTTGGTGCTGACCTTTAAAGCCCTAAACGGCCTCGGTCCAGTATACCTGAAGGAGCGTCTCCACCTCCATCGTTCTGCCCGGACCCTGAGGTCCAGCGCCGAGGGCCTTCTGGCTGTTCCCCCGCTGCGACAAGCCAAGTTACAGGGAACCAGGCAGAGGGCCTTCTCGGTAGTGGCGCCCGCCCTGTAGAATGCCCTTCCACCAGATGTCAAAGAGAAAAATAACTACCAAACGTTCACAAGATATCTGATGGCAGCCCTGTTTAGGGAAGCTTTTAATGTTTAATAAGTTATTGTATTTTAGTATTTTGTTGGAAGCCGCCCAGAATGACTGGGGAAACCCAGCCAGATGGGCAGGGTATAAATAATAAATTATTATTATTATTATTGGCACTAGCTCCCAGGTTTGGTTCCTATTCAAGGAATCAACTTCAGCCTTCATGGCATTAAGCCATGGTTCAGCATCTTTAGAGGTTAAGTCCTGGACCTCTTTGAAGCTTTATGGTTCCCACTCCTTCTCTGAGCTACTAAGAAAAGCAGTTGTTGTCTTAGCAAACTCATCAGCAAACCTCTTTGGAGGTTTGCCTTTTTTGGCCCTTTCAGATCTGCATACTTGATGCAAGTCTTCTGCACTCATTGTTGGGATTCACAGGATGCTCTGTAAGTAAGTCTTTAGGCTTCAGTTTGCAACAGGCTGATGCAATACTCTCTGTGGAATGACTCAGCAGTAATGTGATTGGCTGTCACTGGTTTAAAAGTAAAGCCTGTCCAATAGTAGTGGTGGTGGAGTGGTGTAGATGAGTGTGGAGTCTTCTTTTGCCTCAAGGCGCAGGTACTCTGTCTGAACTGCTTCTGTAGATATTTGTATATATATTTAGCTCACAATAATAAATACTGCACTAAAGAACCTGGGACTCTATGCATTCTGCTAAAAGCGCCGCGAGGAATACACGACACTCATCTCCTCTTTCTTAGGAGAAAAATGGCCAATGGTGAACAGTGGTTCTTCCAGTTCAGTTGCAGAGACATCAGATAGTCTGATTGAGGCCTTTGCGCTCTTGTAGTCTGCTGTGTCATCACTGTCGCTGACAACAGCAGCAGCGCTGCCCACTGAGCTGGAATCTGAACTCTGATCATCATCCTCTGATCATCTTCTTCTTCCTCATCATCTTCATCCTCTTGTGAGTGACTCTGGAAAATTCCCACATTTCCCCCCCCCCACTTAGGATTGTACTCAACACTCTTTGTGAACCTAATGGACTTGGAGTTAGTCATAAATATCCTGTATGCACCTTTTTCGTACCCCATGAACAAACCATGTGCCCCACACTTCCCAAGCTTGCTGCTCTGTGGGGTGTGGACCCACATGTCAGAACCAAAGATTCTCATGTGCTTGACGTAAGGTTTCTTACCAAACATCTTCTCATAGGGAGTGCAACCTATAAGTGATGACAGTCTACTGTTGTACGAATAAACAAAAGTATTCAAAGACTCCGCCCAATATTTCTCCAGGCGATTGGCACCATGTATTTAGGCCTTGCAGCAAAGTTTGGTTTGCCCGCTTGCAAAGTACATTCTCCCATGGAGATCTGGGACTTGAGAGGTCGTGCTGGATTCCCTTCTCAGTCAGGAAAGCTTCGAACTGCTGAGAAGTGAATTCACTGCCTCGATCAGTATACAAACAGCCAATGTGTTTCCTGTGAGCATTCTCCAACCAAGCACAGAACACCTTGAACCTAGGAAACGCTTCTAACTTCTGCTGGAGCATAAAAACATGAATGTACCTGGAAAAAGAATCAATTAAAACCATGAAGTACATTGCTCCACCCAAAGAGGGTGCAAGTGGACCAACCAGGTCTGCATGGACTAGCTGGTAGGGTTTGGAAGCCTGACTGCTAGACACCTTGCCTTTCGGAGCAACCTTCACTTTGTTTTCTGCACAAGATACACATTTCAGTGCCTGCCAAGACATGTGACCAAATTTTTGGTGTGCCTCGTGAATACATCCTGCATGAAGAACTTTGTTAGTTTGTGCAACACAACAAGATTCAACATTAGACACATCAACAGCATTGTCATCATAAGTTATCAAGAACAAGCCATCTATAAACTTCGCATGCAAAATGTCCTCTTTGCCTTCCTGATAACACAAATGCCCTTCTTGAAGGAAATCTCAAAGCTTCACCCAGTCAGCTGTGGGACGCTGAGCAAATTGTCTGCAGAATCTGGAACAACAAGTACTTTGCTGATGGTGGTGTGCAAACTTGCCAGTTTCACTGTCCCGGCTCTTGCAATTCTCAAAGTTCTACCACCAGCATGCTGGATTTCCCCATCCTGAGGTGTGAAGGAAATAAACATGTGCCGATCCTTCGCTATATGCCTCGTGGCTCCAGAATCGACAACAAACCGGCCTTTGGCCTTGCCCCCCTGCTTTGGGCCATCTGCAGGCTGTTTCTTTTGTTTCCCTCCAGCCTTTGGGCAATGACGCTGAATGTGACCTTGATTTGCACAGTTCCAGCACTTCACAGCTGCCAACGCCTTGGCTCCCCCGGATGCTGGAATGCTGTCCCACACTGCTCCCCCTGAAGCACACAAGCTGGTTCAGCTGCATTCCTCCTATCACATTCATTTTGCAAGGTTGCCAAAACTTTTGTAGCAGTGAGCTCCTGCGCAGGAAGAGTTGCCAGCAGGCTTGCCACAGAGCCACTTCCGAGCTAGAGAGGAGGTGGGGATGCGGGCTTCACGCCCCCCCCCCCCACACTCGCGGGGACTAGGGAATCCTCAGACGCGTCATCCCCGGGCCAGCCAATCATCTTTTGCATGCCACTCCAACAATAGCTTGTACATTTTAGATAAATTTTTACCTTTAGTATCCAACAACTCCGTCTCTAACTTAGATTTTTCATAAGCAAAACCATTTTTCTTATCCAATTTATACAATTCATTGATCTGGTGGTAATGTAGCCAGTTTAGCTTATCTTTAACTTGCTCAAATGGTTTTAATTTGTAACCTTCCTCTTCCTCTATTAATAAATCATAATATCTCAACCATTTAGTATCCGGTCCCTCCTACCCTCGTATCCATATTTAATTTTTTCTGGGCCTTTGCCTCCATTGGTGAAAGCCATCTGGGCGTCTTTCTTTCTAAGAGATCTGTGTATTTTATCCAAACATTATACAACGATTTCCTGATTACATGGTTTTTAAATGCTTTATGGGCTTTTACCTTGTCATACCATAGATATGCATGCCAACCAAACACGTTATCAAATCCCTCTAAATCTAATAAATCTGTATCATCTAACAAACTAATGGGTCTATAATTGGCAGGGTTTTTCTTATCACCCTTTTTATATATTGGGGCAATTATACTCAACTTCCACCCTTCAGGTATGCGACCTGAGCTGTTAATGTATGAAAACAATTTTGCAAAAATGGGTGACCAGAAATCAGGTCTTACTCTTAGTCAATTGTTGGCCAATGTACTCTTGGAGATTACCAGTTTTTGAGGCAACAGAGTATTGCTAATGCTAGTGGAATAATCCAGATGTTCGATTATTTCAGTCATCGTACAAAAAGTACTCACATTTGTAATCACTGGGCCTTTTCTTTGCAAATTGTTTGCCAATGGGGATTTCTTGGGTGTATTTCCTGACTCCTCCTTTTCTAAATATCTCATCTTTGTCCAATACTCCGGTGGTTCTAGAGTTATCATTCTGTTGTGGCCATTGAGTCTATTGTCAGTCTCTGCCTCCGGTTCTTTAATCTCTTTCAATGTCTGACTTGGTTTTAACATTACAGGAGCCGGAATCTAGTACGAAAAGAGTTTTGGAATTGATTTATGAGTTTGGTCGGGTGGCGGGATTTAAATTGAACAAGCAAAAAACTAAGGTTTTGGAGAAAAATTTGACACCTTTGGAATCAGAAAGGTTTCAGAAAGAGACAGACTTAAATGTGGTTAAAAAAATGAAATATCTAGGGGTCAATTTGACTGCGAAAAATCTGAATCTATTTAAAGACAACTATGAAAAATGTTGGTCAGAAATTAAAAAGGATTTAGAAATTTGGTCAAGATTGAAACTTTCCTTGTTGGGTCGAATTGCAGCTATAAAGATGAATGTATTGCCAAAGATGTTGTTTTTGTTTCAAACCCTACAGATTTTGGACAGAGTGGAATGTTTTGGAAAGTGGCAGAAAGATATCTCTAAGTTTGTCTGGCAGGGCAAAAAGCCCAGAATAAAATTTAAAATTCTAACTGATGCAAAGGAGAGAGGGGGATTTGCCCTGCCGGACTTAAGGTTATATTATGAAGCTGCAGCTTTCTGTTGGATGAAGGATTGGTTACTTTTAGAGAACACTGATGTCCTAGATCTGGAAGGGTTCAATAATGCTTTTGGATGGCATGCATACTTGTGGTACGACAAGGTAAAGGTTCATAAAGTGTTCAAAAACCATATTGTCAGGAAAGCAATATTTATTGTCTGGACAAAGTACAAAGACTTATTAGAAAATAAGCCCCCAAGATGGTTATCACCAATGGAGGCTAAGGACCGGAAAAGACTCAATATGGAGGCCGGTTGGCCGAAATATTGGGAAATAATAGAAAAAATCGGAGACAATTGGAGGTTGCAGAGCTTGGAGAAACTAAAGAACAAGGTGCGAGATTGGTTACATTATGCTCAAATTAAAGAGGTTTTTAATCTGGACAAAAAGATAGGATTCCAGGTGGAAAAATCGAAATTAGAAACAGAATTGTTAGAAACAAAGACTAAGGTACTTTCAAGAATGTATAACTTGCTGCTTAAATGGAATACTCAGGATGAGACAGTTAAATCAGCCATGATAAAATGGGCTCAGGATATTGGGTATAACATCATGTTTGAGGACTGGGAAAGGTTATGGACCACCGGAATAAAATTCACGGCATGTAATGCCTTGAAGGAAAATATTATGAAAATGATATATAGGTGGTACATGACCCCAGTCAAGCTCGCAAAAATATATCACCTGTCTGATAATAAATGTTGGAAATGTAAGGAGGCTGAAGGGACATTCTTTCACCTCTGGTGGACTTGTCCAAGAGTGAAGGCCTTCTGGGAAATGATCTACAATGAGTTAAAAAAGGTATTTAAATATACCTTTACTAAGAAACCAGAAGCCTTCCTCTTGGGCATTGTCGGCCAGAAGGTGTTAAAGAAGGACAGAACTTTTTTATGTATGCGACTACAGCAGCAAGAATACTTATTGCAAAACATTGGAAGACACAAGATTTGCCCACGCTGGAAGAGTGGCAGACGCAACTGATGGATTATATGGAACTGGCCGAAATGACTGGCAGAATCCGAGATTTGGGAGAAGAAACAATGGAGGAGGATTGGAAAAAGTTTAAGGACTATCTACAAAAACAGTACAAACTGTATGAATGTTAAGAAATTGCACGATCCAGAAAAATATGGTTCCAGTAACTCGATTGTGAGATATAGAAAATTAAGTGATATGTAAGAAAAGGTCGAAACCTAAAGCAATACTATGTTTAACCTATGTTTAACCTAAGTTACAAATAATTGACAAAAATTACTTTAAGTCTAGAAATATAACATTTGAGAAGTACAAAATATGAAATGAAACAAGGTAATAATTTGCTGGTATTTTTATTACAGAGAATGCAGGGTAAGGGAGATGTGAGGAAGTCCAGTTAGTTATACAAAAATGTTATGAACAGTTGTGCTTTTCTTCTTTTTTCTTTTTTATACTGTTTGTTGGTGTAATTGTATTTGTTTTCTTGTTTGTTATTTCTTTGGTGAAGGGATTTTGTGTGTTTGTTATGTGATTTTCTATTTTATGTTTGAAAACTGAATAAAATATTTATAGAAAAATAATCTCTTTCAATGTCTGGCTCATAAGATCAAGCCTCTTGATACAGTGGTGCCCCGCAAGACGAACGCCTCGCAAGACGGAAAACCCGCTAGACGAAAGGGTTTTCCGTTTTGGAGGCGCTTCACAAAACGAATTTCCCTATGGGCTTCCTTCGCAAGACGAAAGCCCATAGGGAAATCTCCAGGACAGCGGGGAAGCGGAGCGCGTCTTCCCCACTGTCCTCGGACCTCCTCCGAAGGCTGGCGGTGGGGCGGAGAGACCTTCTCCCCGCGCCAGCCTTCGGAAGGCTCCTCCGAAGGCTGGCGGTGGGGCGGAGAGACCTTCTCCCCGCGCCAGCCTTCGGAAGGCTCCTCCGAAGGCTGGCGGTGGGGCGGAGAGACCTTCTCCCCGCGCCAGCCTTCGGATGGCTGTCCTGAAGACTTGCGGTGGGAGGAGGGTTTTCCTTCCCACCGCCAACATTCAGAATGCTGTTCTGAATGTTGGCGGTGGGGAGGAAAAACCCTCCTCCCACCGCAAGCCCCGGGAACAGAGGAGAAGCGCTGCGCCCCTTCCCCTCTGTTCCCGTACCTGTCCTGAAGGCTTGCGGTGGGGAGAAAAGCCCTTCTCCGCACCACCAGCCTGGCAAGCGGTTTCCATAGGAACGCATTAATTGATTTTCAATGCATTCCTATGGGAAACCGTGCTTCGCAAGAAGAAAAACTCGCAAGAAGAAAAAACTTGCGGAACGAATTAATTTCGTCTTGCGAGGCACCACTGTAACTGTTTGTTGCTCTTCCTGAGGGAGATTCCTAAAGGAGCTGAGAAAATCCTCTTCCAAAGGATTTACAGAGTGCTCAGATTCCTGAAGATGATTGTCTAGAGGAATCGGCTGTTCCTTTTGGCTCACCTGGTTATTTTGATGTTGGGCATGATCCTGCGAGTTCAACTCAGGCATGTCTGTTTCCTCCCCACCTGTCAAGTTTTTTTGTGATGTCATTACTTCCATTGGGGATCCAGGCTTTGGTTTTGTGAGCCCCTCTGAAGCACCAGTCCTCATCTTACATAAGGGTGCAACAATAGAATTGCGAAATACCCGGGTTGGAAAAACTCCTCTGCTTGACAATCTGAATTTCAGCTTGTGAATCAGTGAGGGCAGTCTAGTAGAGGAAAAAGTTAACATAATTTTTTGGCTTTGATTTGTGGTATTCAAGAGTTCAGTCCTAACGAGGTCGATCTCTGGAAGTCCAATGCCAAGTAAGTCTGATAAATGTCGTTTGGAACGCTGGGCACCTTTCCAGCTAGGAGTTTGATCTGGCCTTCCACAAATTGTCATGCAGATCTTTTTAAATAAGAAGAGTTTGTTTTTGTTTTTTCCCCTTATACATTTTTATTAATTTTCCATTAATTATACATATATACAGTCTAGATTACATAAGTTGCATTTAACATAGCTGTTACAAGAGTCACATATATAGTATATAGTCTCAGACTTCCCTTCACTTCATTGGTAAGTATCAGATAATTTCTAAAATTACGTGTTTTATCTCCTTTACATACCGTAATTTTCGCTCCAAAACACGCACTTTTTTGCTCCTAGAAAGGAAGGGGAAATGCCTGTGCGTGTTACAGAGCGAATGCACTCACTGGATGCATGGCTGCCGTCAGTCAAGCAAAGCGGGAGCTGCTTGCAGGGCTTTGCACAGCTCTAGCTTTGCTTGCTTTACAGCCAGGAGGAGGGGGAGGAGCTGAGGAGGAGGGAGGGAAGGAGAGCCATGCCAGCAAAGCGGGCAGCAGCCGCTTACACGCGAGGAGGGACAGACGGGAGCCATAGCGAGCCGGAAAAAGCGCCGCGTAGCCAGCAACAGCTGCTGCAGCCTCAGCTAGCAAAGGTCCGTGCGCTCTCTAAACGGAGCAATGAGGCTGCAGAGGGACGGCAGGGCACAGGAGGGCTCTGAGCCACGAGCGCAGTGAAAATCAGTAAAAAAGTTTTTTAAAAGGCTGCTGGGGACAGGAGAGCACGGGATGAGGGAGAGGGGGAAATTACAATTCTCCCAGCGTCTCAGCTGATCCGCTGAGCAGGACTTGGGTTGCAGGGGATTTGCCATTAGCTGCGTAAAGCAGCAAAGAGGGAGAGAAGGAGGAAAGCGGGAGAGGAAAGGAGCTGCTTACACTGCTGTAAGTGGCTGCTGTCCGGTTGGCTCCTTTAAAGCAACAGTGCTCTTTCCCTCCCCCCTCCCCGCTCAGCTTTCCGAAAAGCTCCTTCTCCACCCACCCCACGCGAGCTCCTTTTCCCCTTAGACCCCTCTCCTTCATCATTAGCAGCATCCTTCTCCACCCACCCCACGCGTGTTCCTTGTCCCCTTAGACCCCTCTCCTGCATTATTAGCCACATCCTTCTCCACCCACCCCACGCGTGTTCCTTGTCCCCTTAGACCCCTCTCCTGCATTATTAGCCACATCCTTCTCCACCCACCCCACGCGTGTTCCTTGTCCCCTTAGACCCCTCTCCTGCATTATTAGCCACATCCTTCTCCACCCACCCCACGCGTGTTCCTTGTCCCCTTAGACCCCTCTCCTGCATTATTAGCCACATCCTTCTCCACCCACCCCACGCGTGTTCCTTGTCCCCTTAGACCCCTCTCCTGCATTATTAGCCACATCCTTCTCCACCCACCCCACACGTGTTCCTTCTCCCTTTAATACTTTTCCTTCCCTCCCCACTTAAAATGTGGTTACAAAGCACGGATCCACATGGATCCTCAGGATTTTTGCACTGGGTCACCCCAAGTTCACCATCAGATCATATATCATATGCATGGCTACAGCCTACACCAAAACACACACACGCACCCACTGTTTCATGGGGCTGCAATGGCGCAAAAACGTGGTTACAAAGCATGGATCCACATGGATCCTCAGGATTTTTGCATTGGGCTACCCCAAACTCACCGTCAGATCACGTCTGTGGCCACAGCATGAACCACAAAAATCATACATCCACTGTTTCGTTTAGAATATTTTTTTCTTGTTTTCCTCCTCTAAAAACTACGTGCGTGTTATGGTCAGGTGCGTGTTATAGAGCGAAAAATACGGTATTTGCCAAACACTGTTAGAGTTATTCTAACCCTGCCAGAGTCATCAAAGTTCTATACTTGTCTCTTATATACATCAGATATTTGTTCCAATTTTCATGAAACTTCTGGTCATCCTGGTCTCTTAATCTTCCTGTTATTCTAGCTAGTTCAGCATAATTTATCATCTTGATCTGCCAGTCATTTATAGTAGGTATTAATTCCGTTTTCCAGCTTTGGGCTAACATAGTTCTAGCGGCCGTTGTGGCATATAGAAACAGATTTTTGTCCTCTTTTTTGATTTCCTTGCCAACTATTCCTAGCAGAAAAGCTTCAGGCTTTTTGGGGAAAGTATATTTTAATTTTTTTTTAAGTTCGTTGTAAATCAGTTCCCAAAAGCCTTTTACTTTCCTGCATGTCCACCACATATGATAGAACTCACCATCCCCCTCTCCACATTTCCAGCATTTCTTAATCTTCAGTTTATAAATCTTAGCCAATTTCGCTGGTGTGAGATACCACCTATAAATCATCTTCCAGAGGTTCTCCCTTAGTGCCATACACGCCGTGAATTTCATATTTACATTCCACAATTCTTGCCACTTTACAAAGTCAGTGTTGTAACCAATATCTATGGCCCATTTTATCATGGCCTCCTTCACCTCTTCGTCTTTTGTATACCAGTCCAGTAAGAGGTCATACATCCTAGATAATGTTTTGTTTTTACCTTCCATGACTTCCACATTAAATTTAGATTTTTTATCTTCAAATCCCAGTTTCTTTTTATCATCTTTTAACAGATCATTCACTTGATGGTATTGCAGCCACCCCGTGAGTACATTCTTTACCTCCTCATAGGGCTTAGGTTTTATGCCCTGATCAGTTTTATTGATAAGTTATTCATAGGTGGCTTTTTTCCCTTCCATGTTAGTTTTTTTGACAGTTAAGACATCTATTGGTGAGATCCACCATGGAGTTTTCTTTTCCAGCAGGTTCTTATTTCTTTCCCATACTTGAAATAATGGTCCTCTAATTATATGATTTAGAAAGCCTCTATGAACTTTCACCTTTTTGTACCACAGGTACGAGTGCCACCCGTACCTGTTATCAAAGCCCTCTAAGTCCAAGATATCAGTATTCTCTAGCTTTATCCAGTCTTTCACCCACGTTAAACAAGCCGCTTCGTAATATAAACTCAAATCTGGTAAAGAAAAACCCCCTCTTTCTTTTTTATCTACCAATATTTTTATTTTTATTTGTGATCTTTTCCCCTGCCAAATGAATCCCGCTAAGATCCTTTGCCAATCTTTACACTATTTTAGTCCTTTCATTACTGGTATAGTTTGAAACAAAAATAACATTCTGGGCAGGACATTCATTTTAATAACCGAAATCCTCCCTAAAAAGGAAAGTTTCAGTCTCTCCCAGATTTCTAAATCTTTCTTGACAGCCTTCCAAGTAGCCTCGTAATTATCTTTGTATAAGTTTATATTTTTTGCTGTGATCCACACTCCTAAATATTTTACCTTCTTAGTAACCGTAATTCCCGTCCTTTGTTCTAGCTCTACTATATCTTCCTTGGTTATATTTTTTGTTATCATTTTGGTCTTATTCCTGTTAAGCTTGAGACCTGCCACTTTTCTGAATTCTTCTAGTTTCTGTAAGGCTTCTTGTAGACTGTTCTTAGGATCTTCCAATGTTAATATCAGGTCATCTGCAAATGCTTTTATTTTGAATTCCTTACTTCCTACCTTAATTCCTTTAATCTCCGGTGTTTCCCTTAACCTTTTATTAAACACTTCCAACACTGTTATAAATAACAAAGGGGATAAGGGACAGCCTTGCCTAGTCCCTTTGGCAATATCAAAGGCCTCTGATATATTGTTGTTTATTATAAGTTTGGCATTTTGCTCTTGATAAATAGCCTCAATACCTTTTCTAAAACCTTCACCAATTCCCATCATTTTTTAATTTTCCTTCATGAAACTCCAGGAGACGTTGTCAAATGCCTTCTCGGCATCAATAAAGATCAGTGCCGCCTGTTTGTCTATTCTACTATCCAAATATTCAATAATGTCTATCACATTTCTTACGTTGTCTTTCAATTGTCTCCCCGGGAGGAAACCCGTTTGGCCTTTATGGATTCTTTTATTTAAGACTTTTTTTAACCTTTCCGCCAGTACGTCTGCGAATAGTTTATAGTCGTTATTTAATAACGAGATAGGTCTATAGTTTTTTACCTCTAAGCCATCTGTATCTTTTTTAGGGATTAGGGTGATATACGCTTCTTTCCATGGCCACTGGGCCCATCACCTCCTGGCAAATAGATGGGGAAGAAATGGAGGCAGTGAGAGATTTTACTTTCTTGGGCTCCATGATCAGTGCAGATGGTGACAGCAGTCACGAAATTAAAAGACGCCTGCTCCTTGGGAGAAAGGCGATGGCAAACCTAGACAACATCTTAAAAAGCAGAGACATCACCTTGCCAACAAAGGTCCGTATAGTAAAAGCCATGGTTTTCCCAGTAGTGATGTATGGAAGTGAGAGCTGGACCATAAAGAAGGCTGATCGCCGAAGAATTGATGCTTTTGAATTATGGTGCTGGAGGAGACTCTTGAGAGTCCCATGGACTGCAAGAAGATCAAACCTCTCCATTCTGAAGGAAATCAGCCCTGAGTGCTCACTGGAAGGACAGATCGTGAAGCTGAGGCTCCAATACTTTGGCCACCTCATGAGAAGAGAGGACTCCCTGGAAAAGACCCTGATGTTGGGAAAGACGGAGGGCACAAGGAGAAGGGGACGACAGAGAATGAGATGGTTGGATGGTGTTCTTGAATCTACTAGCATGAGTTTGATCAAACTGCGGGAGGCAGTGGAGGACAGAAGTGCCTGGCGTGCTCTGGTCCATGGGGTCACGAAGAGTCGGACACGACTAAACGACTAAACAACAACACGCTTCTTTCCAGGTGTTTGGAATTCTCCCTAATTTTAATACATTATTCATGACTTCACATAGCACTGGGGAAAGTTGATCACTTAATATTTTATAATATTTAGCCGAGATACATCTGGCCCCGGCGCTTTTCCTGTTCTCATTTTTTTTATTGCTTTCCTAATTTCTTCCTCTGTAATTGTATGATTTATATATTCTCTTTCTTCAGTCGTGATCTGTTGCAATTGGTATTTTTTCAAGTAATCTTCTATCTCATTATCTATCTCTTTTTCTCTTTTGTATAATTCCTTATAATATTTCTGAAATATCTTCTTTATCTCTTTTGGGTCCTCCACTATCCTTTCTCCATCCCTTATCTTACATATCATGCTTTGTTTTTTCCTTTCTCTTAATTGCCATGTCAGGTATTTTCCTATCTTATTTGCTGATTCAAAGTTCTTTTGTTTCATCATTTTGATCCTCCATTCAATCTCCTGGTTCACTATCATAGAAAATTGAGCTTGTAGCATCCTTATGTTTTGTTTTATTATTTCATCTCCTGGTTTAATGGTTAATTGTCTTTCATTCTCCATGAGATGTAATAAGATTTCTTCTTTCCTTTTCTCTTTTTTCTTTTTTGAGATGCTATTTTTCTGGATTAGGAAACCCCTCATAACGGCCTTCCCAGCGTCCCACACCATTTCTAGAGATGTTTCTTTATTCAAATTTCACTTAAAATATTCCTCAATTGTCTCTTTTGCTTTATTTACTATCTTTTGATCATTGAATAGATTTTCATTCATTTTCCATCTTAATGTTCTAAAGTCTTTTCCTTTTACCTCCATATATACTGGATTGTGATCAGATAAGGTTTGTGGGAGGATTTCAGTCTTAATTACTCTTTGCGTCAATTCCTTCGAAATCCAAATATGATCTATTCTCCCCCAGCTTTGATTTGGGTTTGAAAAGAAAGTAAATTGTTTTATCGTGGGGTTTTTAAATCTCCAAGCATCAATAATTCCCAAATTTTCCACTAATTCGAAGAAGGCTTTCGGTAGTTTGCCCTCCCTCATTTCCTGTTTTCTTATTGATCTATCCAAGTTTGGGAGAATCACTCCATTAAAGTCCCCCATCAATATTAATTGTTGGTCCATCCATTCTAACAATTTGTTACCTAGTTCAGAATAAAATGCTGATTTTTTGTCATTGGGTGCATATATCCCAACCACAATTATCTTTTCTCCTTGATGGGTGATCTGTACTACTATCGTTCTCCCCTCTTCGTCTTTATGTATTAGTTTTGGATCGAGTTTTTCTTTTATATATAATACCACTCCTCTTTTCTTGACATTATCCAATGCTACAAAGTCCAACCCTAATCTCTTATTACTTAAAATTCTTTTATGTTTTCTTGTTACATGAGTTTCTTGTAGACAGATTATGTCAAGGTTCTTTTTAAGCAATACATGAGCAATTTGGTTTCTTTTATTTTTATTGTTGAGCCCGTTCACATTCCACTAGGTTATTTTTAAAGTCATTTTTAATGTACAATCAGTAAGTGGTCAAATCTAAGTTAGATCTACTGTTTCTTGTTCCTTGTCTCTTCCTCTTCTTTTTCGTCTAGGTTTTCCTCCCCTTCTCCCTCTCCACTTCCTTCACCTCCACCTCTCTCTTCCCCCATCTGCTCCCCTTTGGTTCCCACCCTCCCAACCTTCCCAGTTCCTTCTCCTATCTTCTTGCAAATTTATCCAATTCCAGAGAGCTGGATAGTTTGAATCTTTTTTCCTTGAAATAGAATGAAATCCCTTCCGGGAACTCCCATCTATATTGGATCCCGTTCTTCTTCAGTTGGTTAGTTAGTTTTTTATAAACATCTCTCTTACGAAGAAATACTTTAGTATTTCATTTCTCATATCCAGAGAGTTAAACATAACCAGGACATCTCCTGGCAGTTTCTTCCCTCTGGCTTTTGCTGATTTTGTTTTTATCCGAAAAATATTTGCAACTGAATATCCTATGTCTTCTTCCTTCATATCTAACCAAACTGCCAATTCTCTAACCGATTTAGATCGTATATTTTCATTTGGTTCCTCAGGGATCCCCCTAAATTTCAGGTTTGATTGCTTGTGTCTCATTTGAGTCATCGCCACACTATCCAGTAACTCTTACTGTATTTTATTTATCTCCTTCACCTCTGTCTTAAATCCTGTCCATATCTTTCCTGTTTTCTTTAATATTTTTTGAACCCTTTTCATTGAGTCTTCAAGTACTTTGGATCTTAGAGATAAATCTTTTACTTTTCCTGTTAGTTCTCCCACCACCCCTTCTAATCTCTTATTCAATGAGTCCTGTACTTCCAGTAATTTTTTCTCAATATACTGTTCATTG